>NC_071354.1:190029910-190394910 GCF_943734655.1 Sabethes cyaneus | reverse complement strand
AGACGAAACTTACAAAAACAGCTCAGATTAGAATTACATTCGAGGGAGAGGTTCTCCCAAACTTTGTTGAAGTTGAGAAAGTGTTGATTCCGGTACGATTGTTTTACCCTCGACCGATGTATTGTTCTAAATGCAAACATTTCGGACATACAAACAAATATTGCAATGAAAAAGTACGTTGTAGCAAATGTGGTGAGAATCACGAGGATGATAATTGTGTGAGTAATGAGACTACGACGTGTATTCACTGCAATAACTCTCATTCTTCTCTTCGAGAATGCTCAGTTTATCAGGAAAAATTTAAGCAAGTTAAGAAATCAGTAACTAGTCAAGCGCGAAAGTCATATGCTGAGATGGTTCGTTCAACTTCAGAAAATGTGCTCTCACAAAACATGTTTGAAGGTTTAAACGATGCACATGAAGATGAAAGCATAGAGATCTCATCAACTCTGTTTCCCAAGTTAGGTGCTAAACGAAAGCGTGGTGCATTTTCTCCCCAGCTACCTAGAAAAAGAACAAACATCGACTTTAGTGATGATCCTGGTGAGGGACCATCTGAAGTTCAGTCCACGGACAGGGTTAGGTTCACGAATAAAGCTACTCCGCCTGGTTTTCAGCCATCTAAACCTTTCACTGAAAAGGTTAAGAAAACAGCTGGCTCTCAAGAGACGAAAACTTGTCGTTCCGTAGCGGCTATTGTGTCGTTATCTGATTTATCTAAACTAGTGCTGGATTTACTGCCAGTATCTGAAACAGTGAAAGAGCTGGTAACCAATCTGTTACCTCTTATCAAGACCCTCGCTTACCAATTGTTGGAAAAATGGCCCCTTCTTAGTGCTTTAGTCGATCTCGATGGCTAATGAAGTAAATACCAGTGATATCTCAATAGTACAGAACTGTCGCAGTTTATTTTCTAAAATGGAATCTCTACGCAAAGCTTAAGCTCATTGACAAGACTGTAGACCCCTAGAAAAATAACTCTTCTTTAATCAAAGAAAATGACTCTTGTTTAATCATTTATCAAATAAAAGATAAGACGAAGAGTCTTGAAACTCGAAACTACAAGATCACATTGGTATGGATCCCGCCTCATTCCTGGCAATGAAGCTGTGGATCAACTCGCCAAAGCGGGATCCAGTAGTGAAAACATGATTAACGTATTATGAGTATTACAGCTTGCCACAAAATTTAGTATTACTCAGTCATAAACAAGGCCTCTAAGTACGCTTGATTCAGAAAATCTGATTTTAGCAGAAGCTTCATCATCAAATCTACAAGTTTTCAAAAGAATTGATTTGCGAATTTGAATGTTGCACAGGAAAGAAGCTGGATTGGTAACCGAAAGACTTAACAGGATTTATATGTGAACTAGTTCTCTTAGTATTTTTAGATTATCTTTAAGTAGCATTTAAGTATTTTCAGCTCTGAAATGTAAATTTACGATGGAGCTCAATAAAGATTGATATTAAATTAAAAAAAAACAGTCTCAGTAGTGAAAATATAACAATAAACAGCTGCTTTTAGGAAATGCTTGGACCGATTTGACTGAATAACTACCAACTTGCCCGATAAAATTCCTTTTCGTTAACACAAATTTCGTTGCAGAAGGAAATTTTAAAAGAATTAATTCGGTTCTCTAATTATCTGGCTGTGCTTTGATAGTTTCCGTGGATAAAATAATGCGATAGAATTTGTTAAATTTGACCTTTTACAAAATAAAACGATTGATAAGGCCATTGCAAATCATATTTAAAGTTTTTGTCACCCCCCCCCCCCTTGGAAATTGGCTTGGAAAATCGGGGGGCAAAAAAATAATTTATAGGATATGAATCAAATTTCTTTTTATAAAATCAATTGTCTGTGGGCTCGACAGTCTGAAAAACTCGAAAAATGAGTCTCCGAGTTGAGTTAACGCTTCTAGCACGAAACAGAAATTCGAACAATGGAATTTCCGAAAACCGTCCAAAAAAATTTTCCTTCGTTTTTGTCTTTTTTCGTATATTTTTGCATAGAAATTAATAACGTATATATTATAAGCAAGAATAGATTCGGTTTAAGGTTTAAACCTTAAATAAAAATTCTTGAAAGCCATGTTTTTTTGCTCGATTAAAAAATTTACTTCGTTTTTTTTCGTCCCCCCCCCCCCTGCAGTGGCCGAACACCGGAAGGACAAAAACTTTATAAAATATTTGTAATGGCCTAACATCAATGCTCAACTCATTCCAATTATGAGACATCATAAAAGAGCGTTATATTGTTATTTCTCGTCACTACCTCACCGGGCCAGCCATTTCTCAGACTCTCTCCGGAACCCGAACCCTGATTCCCCGTTAGCCGTTGCAACCATGGTAGTCCTCTATACTACCATCAATAGTTGATAGGGCAGATATTTGAAAGATCTGTCGTCGGTGCGAGACCATCAACGATCAACGATTTGACGATCAACAAAATTATCCAGATTTCAACTCAACACGTTACGGAGGACGATTAGTTTGACTAATAATTGCACAGGTTCCGCTAAGTTCCTGCATTTTGCATGTATTAGCTCTAGATTTTCCACAGTTATCTAAGTAACTAGTTAAATGATCTTGTAAATTATAGCTGTAATACTGAGCCTTATGTGGTTTCACATTAAATCTGTTTGTACTTAGACATGCATGGCTTAACCTTTAAGACAAGCGTATATTACTGGTAGGATCAACCAGAATTAATCGTGTGTCCGTGTCGGTAAAACGCCAACACGCAGCTAGCATAGCGTCGTATGTGTGGTAGCGTAGCGGCGGTGATGTAAACAGATTGACTGGATTCAAAAAACACTCAAATGATCGTCTACAAAGCGCAAGTTGATTGTAGAAAGCGTACGCATTCACGCAGCCACAGTCAAGCCTTGCGATCCCTTGTCAAGCCCTGGTCCCGTTAATTCTTTTTCTGTTTTTATGTTTTCATCTGTTTCATTCTTCTTCTTATTCATTCGATCGATCTTCGTTCGATCATCGTTCACATGTTACCCAGCGAAAAGTATTGTTTTGAATGACTTATTGTTGTGTTGTGAACTGGAAGTGCGAAAAGAAAAGATGATGTCAGGATCCCTGTTGATAAACGTGCCGGTGATGTAATTGGAAACGCACCCGGCGCGCGATTGAGAGTTGTAGGTTCAAATCCTACCTGCACAGCCAATTATTTGGCACAGTTTGCAAAGAAAATTTGGGGAGAAAATTTTTCCCAGTTCTTTCGATGTTCGTTCTTCACAAAAACACATTTACTCCCTCATATGGAGTTTAATGTATGAATATTTTGCTAATTCTAAAAGTTTCATCGTCGGCAGTAGTTTAGTGAGTAAAACATTCTGGTACCAACCGAAAGAGCGTGGGTACGAGTCCCACCTGCCATTACCCTACCCGATATATTTTTGGTCAATATCAAAAATTTTTCAGTTCGTCCAATTAATATTCTTCGCATCAGTCACTTCGTTCCTTTCCAAAATAGTTCACGTCATGACAGTGTATAGTCATATACGAGTAAATAAAAAGAAAAACCACACCTGGTGGTGTTTTATTTTTCACGTAACTTACTGCAGCGACTGTCGGCAATGCACTACTTGTTTCTATTATACCAACCGAGTAGATAATAGTCTATTTTCTCGGCGGTAGAAACAAAGAACTGTCATATAAAAATAATATCGTCGCATAGGAATTGTGTGGTGCGTATACGGGGAATGACAGAATTGGGAAAATAAAACAAAATTAAGCATTAGACTACCAAATATAACGGGCGGCAATAGCGTAGTGAGTAAACCATTCGGGTACCAACCGAAAGAGCGTGCGATCTGCCATTGCACAGTCCGACATATTTTTGGTCCATATCAAAATTTTCCTGCTTATCCCATTAATCATTCTTCGCGACAGACACTTCCTCCCTTTCCAAAATACCAACACTGTTAGTCTCATTAGAAATCGATTTCACACTGTAGTGGTAAAATCGAAGGATATTCAAACATAATTTGGGAGTCTTGTAAAACAGTTGTAAGTGAAAACAACGTATAGTCTAGAATAAATAAAATTGACCAGTAAGGTAAATATGGAATAAATTTGGCGGTAATAAATCTAATTTCGCATTTTTCCAAAATCGATAAAGCTCGTACAAGACTGAGTAAGATACAAATCATACTAAGATTTGTCAATTTTGAATAATGAACAACAAACGTAGCTGAGGTTAGAATTGCGATAAAAGCTGTCAAAAATACAGAGATGGAAATAAAATGTATACCTCGAAGCCAACTGGGAGGCTGAATTTATTGGTATTATTCGATAAAGTTTTTGTTTTATTTTTTCCTGTGAAAACTGATTACATATAAGCAATATATTCACATCGGTAGTAATGTATCACCAATTTAGTAGAGTATTATGTTTTAAAACTTTAACAGCGTAATTACCACATCGTGCGCTTTCATTTCCGCCGGTGAAATTTTTCTTCCACTTCCAATTCTAATTATAGCAGTATGAATTCCAGTAAAACTTAGATACGACTACTGGCAAGGCCTGAAACCGAAAGTGATTTTCCGCCAGCACCGAACAACATTTAATCTACTTTAATTCTTCGGGGGATTAGCAGCCAGGAAAGTTCGAGGAAAATTGATAATGAATTCATGTGCGACGAACGGGTGTCTTGCACCGAACACCTTCAGCCTTCTGCCTGACGTAGGCGGAAGAAACATCTTAAGCTTAACGCGTATTTCTGCCAAGGAGTTTCTGTCGATGCGATGGTTACGTGCGTGCGTGCGTACGTGCGTGCGTTCGAACGAAAGTCGATATTCATCCGAGAGAATTCCAACAAGGAGAAACTTTACTGGAAGTGAATTTAATGAATAGCTGCTCTGTCGAGATTCGGTAAGACCTTGGAAATTCCTTGGGATTATGCGTTGCTTGTTCGAATTGCTGAATGCTGACAGAAACCACAACGCAGTCCGTGCGTGGTGGCAGTAAGGCAGGAAGGTACTGCAAATGAAATGAAAGTCGTGTTGACACAAATGGATTTCCTTGAAAATCGTTATGTTAATTTTCAATTTGAATCATTTTGTCAGCACTGACGACGAATGATCGATGAATTCGGGTAATATCGTCCTGGTAGAGTCGAAACCAGTTCGATGATGAAGCGAATGGTTTTCATCCTGATGACTCCGAACAATGGAAAGCTTTTCCTAATCTTTTGGGCTGTTGGGTATTAGCCCAACGCGTACATTTCTAAACTCAATTCATTAGCGCTTTGAAAAATCGAAAAGTGTACATTTGAATTTTTGATTTCCATCAATCAATTATTGTCAATTATGGTTCCGATCGGGACTGCCGTCGGTAGTCATATCGCTGCTAGGCGTCATACAAGGAGAAGAGTGGAAACCGATACAAGCTTACAATTTCAACGAGCACAACTGGAAAGCTCATGATAACATGTGATGTGGTGGGTACGAATGCTGGTAAAATTTTGAGAGACAGGCAATCAATCTAACTCATTGCTAAGTGACAGAATGCAGCAGGTGTTTCGTTTAGAATGAACTGTGAATTTATTTTGCGCATTGTATGCAAATTCACCGTTGATCGATCTCTTTCCAATAAACCGCCACGTAATCGAGTTCATCTATTTTCCGATTCACAACGGCTGTTATCAATTTCCATGTTATTAATAAATAAACAATAAATCCTGTGCCCTAATAATACTTTTATTACGTTTTCATTATATCACACTTTTGGGAAGGATTTCCCCCTTCTCGGTCTGCCTAGCAGATAATTCCAGTCCCGCTTGGAAAATACGACAGGACGATCCCAAACCGAACCCTCATCACAGAGGCAACACACGTGCCGTCTCGCAGCGGGAGCAGCCTCTACGAAGAACGGGGAGATGATGCGCCGAATTGAACTACATACGTAGGTATAGCCAGCAGGAACTAGACGGGCCGCCGTGCCGTGCCGTGCCGCGCCGTCAAAGGTATACTTTAGTTATTCCATTTTGCACATTCACTTGGATGGAATCGATTTCGAAGGTAACACCGGAATATGGTCGGAGCGAACCAGTTTGAATGCTCACTTAAACGTACGTCATGGGATGGTGATGCAAAATGCTACCGTGCAGGGAGGTTATTTATATATTTATACCATACCATCTTACTCGTTATTTGAGATATAAATAGACACATTTTCAGAACATAATTCAATTATTTGTTAACAATGCGTTAGTTTTGGGTTATATCACTAAGCAGACACTTGAAGATCAATAATTATGACGAATATTTATACCTTCCAATTGGTATCAAAGTCATAAGCCGAACCAATTTAGTGGTTCGAAAGTGCTAGAGTAATTTCTTGTAAATAACCCTCTAACGGGTAAGGCCGTCTGTAGACGGCCTTCGCTTTTGGAGCTCCAGAGCCGCATACGAAATTTGTTTTGAATTGACAACATGCAAAATGAGTTCAGAACAGATTTCTTGACAATTTGATATTAATATCACAACATTCTGACTATGCATTTAAAAGTTATCATTTTTCAAAAACAAAAATTCCGAAAAATTTCGAAAATAATTAATGTGCGAATATTTCCATTTTTACTTTTGATGAAATAGCACATCTAGAACAAAACGATTGACTTTAAGATTTTTCTATGAGTAAATTTCATGCTTTATATCAATTTTGTAATGTATTTGAATTGAAAAAATATCTGGGTAGAGCGTTAGACATGAAACACGAAAAAGAGAAATTGGACTTTTTCTAACCTGGCGCTCGTCCAGATAATTATTTTTGCATGAAAATCAGAACTTAAGATTCTTTTGAGTGTACTTTCATGATAAAACAGTCATTAGCTTGATCGCATCGTTTTTACGATGTTGCCCGTTAGAGGGATAAAGGTTGGCAAAACGACTATTTTTGAGGTCACCTCGACTCAGAATGTGGGACCCTAAGCTCCATATGAAAAACTACGGGTCTAAAATGTTCTGAAAAAGAAATATTTTACAAAATTTGAATAAAATCGGGGCACAAATATATCTTTTGACGTAGGACTACGTCTTTGTTTACTATACTGGGACTGGGAAGTACTTTGTGAAAACGAAAATAGAAGTGTAACGTTTGAATGAAAGATTTCAAATGCTAATAACTGAACGAAACTGAACAATTTATATGTCGTTGGATAGATAAAATGATCAGTAATTTGGAGGGGGGGGGGTGAGAGAGCAATTTTATTTACGGCGTAAGAGGGGGGGGGGGGCGGCTCCTATACAAATGAAACACAGATTTCTCCAAAACTTGAGAACTAATCAAGCAAATGAAACCAAAATTGGCTTGTCGGGGTTTTTGGAGGTAAGATGTTTTTCTATGATCTACTGAGACCCCTTCGTCTTCTAAGAAGGGGGCTCCCATACAAATGAAATACAAATTTCCTCATAACTCTAGAACTAATCAAGCAAATGAAGCCATATTTGGCATGTAGGAGTTTTAGAAGGCAGGAATTTTTTCTATGGTATAATGAGACCCATCTGTCTTTTAAGGGGGGGGGGGGTTTCTATGTTGGATTAGAACCTTTGCTTTCTTTAAGAAGGGGAGATTCCATACAAATGAAATACAAATTTCTTCATAACTCGAGAATTAATCAAGCAAATGGCACCAAATTGGCGTGTGGGGTTTTTTAGAGGCACGAATTTATTTATTTTATGATGCTTTGAGACCCCTCACCCCTGTGGTAGGAGGATAATTCATTACCATTTTAACCTTTATGATGCACACAAGTGATTTTTAAAAGAAATTTCTATGTCTCAAAGGTTGCAGGCGTTGTACTTATGAACCCCCGTCCACGTGTTTTCAAACCCACCATTGCATTAAATGAAGAATTGAATCTGAATATTTCGCTCTTCTCTTTTAAACATTCACTTAAACAATGCAGAAATGCAATTTACATTAGTCTTTGATCTGATGATCTGATATAGTCCTACGTCACCCTTTCGTACACATCTTAGGGCTTGTAATTTTTTCGTGAAATTGACCAAATACGACAAGTGTATGTTATCCACAAGCGAAGTTACAGTATCAAGTCCGTAGAGGACTACACCGCACAGTGGTCCAATCAGCGAAATACGTGATCGTTTGATATAGCGCCGAAACGTGAAGTTTTTCGCATATAGTGTCTTTAGGAATATTTCTTGGTATAACAAGCCCCTTCTTGTGAGAGAAATCTTTGGGGTGATTAATTCCCTTAAAAGTGAGATACGAAATTTATTTTCTCGTATATTCGAGATACAGGTTTAGTACTTTCGGCAAAGTTGTAGTAAATATTAATACAAACAACTTTGTCAAAGATACCATACTTGTATCTCTTCATGGAAATTGTCTATGAAGCGTTATTCATGAACAAACCCTTCAAAACAGTTTTTAAACCCTGAGTTATTCTGGTCAACTTTTACGTGTTCATAGTGTTCTAGAAATTTGTTTATCTTGCTAAAATCAACGCTTTTGTAGAACATTACTATACGTGATTTTCTGAAATTTAGGAGATATTGAGCTTTTTTGATGAAAAATAGTACTTCATTGAGCTTAAATAATTCCCAAGGTGGTAAATGGTGGTAGATCAAACAACTCGTACTTAAATGTACAACAAAAAGATGTGTTGCTTATTTTATTTTTTTGTTTGAGTAAAGTTAATTGTTAACTGCTTGTCAATTCGTATTTTCTAATTAAATAGTCATTCCGAGAAAATTTGGTCTTCTGTGACTGTTGTTGAAATTCGGCCATTAGGATTTCGACCATTCGTGATTCGACCATTTGTGTTTCGGCCATTTTGTACCAGCCCATTATGAGTGCGATCTTTTGAAAAGACACCAATCGAAGGTATTGAACAAAATAGACTTAAGTTAGTTATTTGGAAGTTTTTCTCTTAATTGCGTCAAATAATTTTAAGTCTACATTCATTTTCGACTCGAAAATAGGCGAAAAATTGCTGGTAACGCAACTTGTTAGAAAGAGATTGTCAGCATGAACAAAATGGCGTTTATTGCATCAGAAGTACATTTTAATTGTTCTATAAACATGACTGCGATGGATTTTTACAACAACTATAACTTTTGAGGATACAAACAGATACAGTCAATTGACACTTGGCCAATCTCAAGTTTTTAGTCTTGACCTTGAAATGCGGTCATACATATATATTAATATTTTTTGAAACGATGGTTCTACAATTGATGAAGGGACGGTAGGGAAAGAAATGAAAATTTTTTTTTGGTGAAGGTGGGGAAGAGCGGAAAAGAAGGGGGGGGGGGGGGGGGGGTATTGGTAGCTATGCTTGACAAGTAGTCATTTTGACACCTCCCTTTTTGTCCAATGCTGGAAGGTGCATGAGTCGAACCAAGCTGTAATCTGAGATTATAACCGGATTCGAACCCACAACACCCGCCAGTGCATGTGATTCGCTGGTACTTGTACCTTTGAACCATAGAGGCGCTGGAGACTCATGCACCTTCCAGCATTGGACAAAAGGTAGGAGTCAAAATGACTACTTGTCAAGCATAGCTACCAATACCCCCCCCCCCCCCTTCCTTTCCGCTCTTCCCCACCTTCACCAAAAAAAAAATTTTTCACTTTCCCTACCGTCCCTTCATCAATTGTAGAACCATCGTTTCAAAAAATATTAATTGACACTTGATTTTAAAGATTTTTTGTTGTACTTTTAAGTAGGAGTTGTTTGGTCTGCCACCATTTGCCACCTTGGCAAATATCTAAGCTCAAAATAGTACTATTTTTCATCAAAAATGCTCAAAATCTCCGAAACTGCAGAAAATTACTTATCATAATGTTCTACAAAAACGTTGATTTTAGCAAGATAAACAACTTTCTAGAACACTATGAACACGTAAAAGTTGACCAGAATAACTCAGGGTTTAAAAACTGTTTTGAAGGATTTATCCACGAATAACGCTTCATTGATAATTTCCATGAAGAGATACAAGTATGGTGTCTTTGACAAAATTGTTTGTATTGATATTTACTACAACTTTGCCGAAAGTACCAAACCTGTATCTCGAATGTATGAGAAAATAAATTTCGTATCTCACTTTTAAGGGAATTAATCACCCAAAGATTTCCAGAAGAAGGGGCTTGTTATACCAAGAAATGTTCCTAAAGACACTGTATGCGAACAACTTCACGTTTTGGCGCAATATCACACGATCACGTGTTTCGCTGATTGGACCACTGTGCACCGGTCTGATTTGCGTTTTGTACATCGAAAGCTTTGTGAGGCGGCATATGCTTCTTGATCGAAGCGTCTTGCGGAGGAAAAAGTGGGCCCAACTTTCAGTTTGAATGCGTCGTTAAATCTCCTCTTTTTATCATGGAACTACGTTTTTGTTTTCTATATTAGGGTGCACTTTAGAAGTATGAGAAATGAGCATGTAAAAAAAAGTGGTTATGATTTGCACGCTTATAACTTAGCCATTTTTCAAGGGATTTTTGATCCGGAGCTTCTTGTTACCATATACTAGGTTTTCGACGCATTAATTTGTAATATAATCCTCTAAGCATCCGCTTTTAGTATGGCGAAGATTACTTCCGTCGTCTCAAGATTTCTAGTAATGATGTCAAGGTCGTCTGCGAAGGCTAGGAGTTGGCAACTTTTACCAAAGATCGTTTCTCGACGCCCGCTCATTAAAACTCATCGAAATCATCTTCAACAGCGATGTTAAAAAAGCCGCCTAGTTAGCTTTGAGGTACGATGCTGGTCTAACAAGCCAGTCGTCGTATGTTCGAATCTCGGCTAGGCGGTACTTGCTAGATAGAGTTAGTAGGATCGTTGCACTGGCCCCATAATTTTCCTGTACTCTAACAGCCGGCTGCAAAGTCTGTCGATAAAGAAAGGTAATGTCTAAAAATGGTATAAACCCAGGGCTTTGCTTTGGGGATTGGAAAACCAGTATAGTTGATCAAATCGCCCAGGTGTTTGCTGTATGACCTGCACTGCATTTCTTTTTGCTATAGTCGCTATTGAATGAGCGATATGCTTATTAAATTTTTATGCTTACTTGTGTGTATTGGGGTTTACCCTTCCTTCAAAGCTTGATCTACTTTACCTACTTATTCCTCGCTGCCAGTACTATCCCATATTATAGCCGTCCCTGGCGAGGACTCATTCGTGCCTCTGACCAGTACACTTAACTATAGGAGGGACATTTGCACTGTTAAAAGGCTTCAGAGAGTAAATATAGAATTCAGCACGAAGAAGGGTAAATGAGGGGCCTGAGTATGAACCCATGCTAAAGTCACTTGACAAGGAATGGCTTGATTCTACTAAGATTCGAATCCACGACCACTCGCTTGTCAAAGCAGACCCGATAACCTTGCGGCTACGGAGCCCCCCTAGCACTATGGGGGATTTCCATACAAGCAGGCGGACAAAAATATTTTCGAATTTTTCCTAGGATTTTTGACGTTTTTCTAGTTGATATGATTAAAATATGTTGTTAGAGTACATTTACAAACATTTCACGAACATATTTTGAAAAGGGTTTAACTGTTTACCTTTGCCATATGTGAAAAACTAATATGGGTCATTCCATCTCAAACGTTTGGATTCGACCATCAGCGATTTCAACCAAAGTTGGCATAATTGTTCATTCCGACCCCACAACCAATTTCCCGAAGTTATACGACGATTGATCAATTTCCCTAGCAGCGGCGCTGCTTACTTTTTTACAGATTTTCAAAAAAAGTCATTTTTCGGGCTTAAATATCTCTGCAACAGTTTGATGTGAAGACATGCCAATATACTTTTTCTATGGGTTTTTGACCGCGCAATCGAGTGATGTTATCAGTTTTTATCTAATTTGTCAAGATCATACATTTTTTTGCAATTTAAAACCAAAAATGCGAATATCTCAAAACCCCCCCAATTTTATTTTCAATTAAATATGCGCAAAATATTCCCCAGACAAATTCTACATAAGAATCACTTAACTAGAAAAGACAATATTGGTAGTTCGGGAGATATGGTGTTTTGAATATCCGGGGCATGCGTTATTCTATCTGAATTATTGGTAAAAGTATGTTTAAATACGTTTACCTGAAGCTGTCAGACATTTGTATGACTAAATAATGTATTTTAATGAAAAAGATGCATTTTCAACATAGAATCAACATAATAAATTTTGAGGTTCTGGATACTTTTATATGTATTTAAATAAAAGTAATAATTTCGTACCAATTTTTATAGTTCTATTATTTAATTGTGCTATTTATTTGTGCAATATTATTATGGTAAATTATTAATAAAATTAATAAATAAATTTTAAATAATAATAAATTAATAAAATTATTATGGTATTTCACTTCTGAAATTATTCGAAACTTCGAAGTAATTTTGAAAATGGCTTTATTAGCACTACGGGAAAACCTAGCCTAAAACGAACGAAATTCAGAAACTGCCTGGCAATTGATCAAATATAACTGACCTTATGTAAAATTTTCCGGCAAATCTCATGGTGTCCACCCCTTCCTTAATTGTCATCGGAAAGTATTGCTGATTTTCCCCTATTCTTAACAATATTTTAACTTAATGGAGTTTATCAGGCCAGTTAAGTTATTCATTCGTCCCATATAAGCTTTGTAAGATTTACCGATATTGGTCCATAAGTTCAGCAGATCTAGAACATATCTTGAAATAGGCCATAGGTCTAAAAATTCAGCCTACTCAATATGGATTGCAATTTAAAATTTTCGAAGACATTTCTTCGATGAACTTAACAGGAGGGGCGCATGTTTTCTTCATTTAGTTCCATTAACGTTGTATGGAGGAAATCTCGATGGTGACTCCCTATTTATTATTTCATATTGAAATCTGTTTAACCCAGTTTCTAAATATGCCCAGTAAACCATTTGGTTTGTATATCTCGATTGCAACTGAGGTATACGAAATCATATCTGAACGATAAAGTTATATTTCACGCCATATAAGAGCATATATGCACCAAAGTGGAGGCGATATACGTGCGAAAATTTTGACAACTATTTGTGATTCTATTTTGCGCAGTTTTTATAACACGCAACTAAATACTCCTGAATATATGATATAGATATAATCAAATATTGCAATTGTCTATCCTGCTTTATAATTCACATGAATTGTATATGAAGACACGCACGACTGCAAAACAACTTATTGTTCACTTCAATTTGACATACTCTAATCATTATAGAACTCCAATATGAAATTGACATGAAAACGATTTAATGTGAACTTTCTATTACGATTTTGTGTTATCTGGGTGATTATACTAAATGCTTCTTCTGTTGACATAATTTCACGTTGAGCAGTTAGCCGTGTTAGCGCTTGTGTGTGTGTGTGTGTGTGTGTGTATGTGTGTGTGTATGTGTGTGTGTGTATGTGTGTGTGTGTATGTGTGTGTGTGTGTGTGTGTGTGTTATTCGCTGGAAATATATTTAATCTTGAAATCTCTTATGGTAACTAGAAATTTTCAAAACACTATATTTCGCAGAGTGGCGCATGGTGGCACGTAATTCTTTCATAAGTTGATAGTATATACCTGAGACTTAACCCAGAAGGAGAAATTAACCTGGAGATATCTGGAGAAAAAAAGTTCTCGACTAAGAAAGCAGAAAATTCTCTTATTTTTTTATATTTTCCTGCTTCTCATGCTTTTTATTATTATAATTTCTCCTCTAGCCGTCTAAACAATCTATTTTCCGGAAAGCTCATTTCATTACCTTTCTAATGACATATAATACATAAGATTTAATTTTGGAAATAGTGTTTAAAAATTGATTTGAAAGTAAACGTGTTTGAATGGCAAAAAGCGTATATGTCATATCGTTTTTCAACTTTGACAGCCTCTATCTCAGAAACAACATCGACTACAGACTTTCTATTTTGGGTTTTTCTTAATTGAAGTATTTGCTATCAATAGAAAATTTCATTAAGCGGATTAGTGAAAGTCAGTTTTCTGATTTTTGTCCGCCTGATATCTCATAGTGCCTAGGAGTAATGATAGACGACTGACTGAATTTTAATAGTCACATCGACTACTCTTGCGAGACGAATGCAACCGGCGGCTGCTGACTAGTGTTCTATCGTCTCAGTACTATGATGCAAGGGGAATCGCGCGAAGCCGACTAGTACATTCCGGCTGTGAGAGTCGCCAGTGCGTATAGAACAATATTCTCGGAGGCTGTATGTGTTATCACTGGAGCCTCATCGGCAACACGCTTGTATTACGGACGAACCAGAGGAGTTGGGAAGCTGATAAGGGAGGAGTCGCTGGTCAAATTACAAGAAGATTAAGACGCGGTCGGCGGTAACTTAGCGCAAAAAGACTTCGGGTACCAACCGAAAGATAGTGAGTTGAACCCCACCTGCCATTGCACCACCCGATATATCTTTGGTCTATATATCGAAATTTTCTAAATAATCTAATTTATCATTTTTTGCACCATACGCTTCTTCATTTCCCTAAAAAATGAGAAACTTAGGGTATCATTACACGTTTATGTTAATCTGCTCCATAAGCGTGGGGCTGTCTATTCTACCTCGAGGCTTCAAGGACAATGTACGAGATATGCTCCTTGTTAACTGTTAACGTTAGCTGCGAATCCAAGATGACTTCCAGGTCTTTAATATGCGAAACACGTTCGATCGGTGTGCCATTGAACTCATAACAAAACATGATCGGGTTTTTTTCCTCAAAAATGTGATTATTGAGCACTTCTCCGGGTTAACTACCAAGCGGTTCACATCGCACCAAGTGGAAAGCGCCTTGAACTGATTTTGGAGCATTTGGACTCTATGCGGGTTTGCAATTGCGTTTATCTTATAGAAAGCAGCCGATAAGTCTGAGTATAAGAGTATTGTATGAGAGCCCCAGTAAACCATTTGGTTTGTATATCTTGATTGCAACTGAGGTATACGAAATCATATCTGAACGAAAAAGAACATATATGTACCAAAGTGGAGGCGATATACGTGCGAAAATTTTGACAACTATTTGTAATTCTATTTTGCGTAGTTTTTATAACACGCAACTAAATACTCCTGAATATATGATTAAGATATAATCAAATATTGCAATTGTCTATACTGCTTTATAATTCATAGTCATGAATTGTATATGAAGACACGCACGACTGCAAAACAACTTATTGTTCACTTCGATTTGACATACTCTAACCATTATACAATTCCAATGTGAAATTGACATGAAAACGATTTAATGTGAACTTTCTATTACGATTTTGTGTTATCTGGGGCCCCACCTCTTAGAAGGGGAAGGGGTCTCAGTACACCATAGAAAAAATCCTAACTTCTAAAATCCCCACATGCCAAATTTGGTACCATTTGCTTGATTAGTTCTCGAGTTTTGAGGAAATTTGTGTTCCATTTGTATAGCCCCTCTATACAATTGCTGCTCATTTTATCTATCCAATGACATATAAATTGTTCAGTTTCGTTCTGTAGTTTAGTAATCTTTCATCTTTCATTCAAACGTTACACTTCTGACGTTACACTTTTGACGTAGGACTACGTCTTTGTTTACTATACTGGGACTGGGTAGCACTTTGTAAAAACGAGAAATAGAAGTGTAACGTTTGAATGAAATATTTCAAACGCTAATAGCTACTATACTACTGAACGAAACATAACAGTTAATATGTCGTTGGATAGATAAAATGTCCAGCAATTTTATAGTAACATACTAATAATAATTTTTTATACGCTAAATAGTGAAAATGTGTGTAAAGATTCAAGGTCGAATTTTTCCATACATTTCCCTTGTTATCGCCTAGCTTCACAGGCACGGACGACAATTAGATACACCAAAGGATTTGGATCCAAATGATAACCTTGAGACCACTTTGTAAGCCACACCCCTTTTCCAATCCAATCGGCAACATCGATGGCTATTGACGGCAACACCGGTCCCAAAGACAAGCAAAATCAGAGGGCAATGGCCAACGTGAATCCCACACGATGCACTTAACATTACATTTTGCATTATCCCCATCGCAGACATGCGAAATTGTTCGATAGCTTGCTCAATCAGTGTCGGACAATCATTTAAGCAGCAGCAGCCGATATGGTTTCCCCCACCACCTACACTAGCTTACAAGCAGCAGCGGCAGTGCCAGTGACTATAAAATGGTACTCTTGGTTCGCCGTCTGCACATTCATCGCACAATCGCACTGACGGACGGTCAGCATTTACCATCGACAGCTATTGGTGGCGAAAGCAACGGCGTTTGGCGGCAAACACCAGCGATCGGAGCCAACAACGATAGCAATCGGGAGGTAACGATAGCATTTTTGGCGGCTATTGGAGGCAAATCCAAGAACCTTTGTGGCATCTAATGTCATTTTCGATGACAATTCGAGGCACCCAATAGCATTTTGGCGGTTATTTTCGCAAACCAACAGCAAATGGAAGCAAATCGACTGACGGGCAGCAGCAAATTCAGCAGTAGGCCGTTGTGGTCTTAAACAGTTCTTATAAGAACTAGAGTAATTGAAGAATCAAAAGAATTTTCTTCACTTTTCTAAATGGTTAACGTTTCAACGTTCCATGGAAAATGCTTGCTCATTCAGCGTCGGATAATCATTCGAGCAGCAGCAGTAGCCGATATGGTTTCCCCCACCACCTACACTAGCTTACAAGCAGCAGCGGCAGTGCCAGTGACTATAAAATGGTACTCTTGGTTCGCCGTCTGCACATTCATCGCACAATCGCACTGACGGACGGTCAGCATTTACCATCGACAGCTATTGGTGGCGAAAGCAACGGCGTTTGGCGGCAAACACCAGCGATCGGAGCCAACAACGATAGCAATCGGGAGGTAACGATAGCATTTTTGGCGGCTATTGGAGGCAAATCCAAGGACCTTTGCGGCATCTAATGTCATTTTCGACGACAATTCGAGGCACCCAATAGCATTTTGGCGGTTATTTTCGCAAACCAACAGCAAATGGAAGCAAATCGACTGACGGGCAGCAGCAAATTCAGCAGTAGGCCGTTGTGGTCTTAAACAGTTCTTATAAGAACTAGAGTAATTGAAGAATCAAAAGAATTTTCTTCACTTTTCTAAATGGTTAACGTTTCAACGTTCCATGGAAAATGCTTGCTCATTCAGCGTCGGATAATCATTCGAGCAGCAGCAGCAATTGATCTGGTTTCCCCCACCACCTCACTAGCTTACAAGCAGCAGCGGCAGTGCCAGTGACTATAAAATGGTACTCTTGGTTCGCCGTCTGTTCATTCATCGCACAATCGCACTGACGGACGGTCAGCATTTACCATCGACAGCTATTGGTGGCGAAACCAACGGCATTTAGCGGCAAGACCGGTTATTGGTGGCAACACCGATTGTTGACTGCACTGAAGAGGTTGATGTTACTTGTAACCAATGGCCCTTTTAAGGGCCGCAAACTAATTAAATGAAGCATAATCAGAATTTATCTCAAATGTGCAAAATGGTTTTGATTATTATTTGTAACCAACGGCCAGAAACTATTTGAAGGAAGTTGGTTCAAATATCAAACTACGCATAACATATTTATTACAATGATCTGTGGGCTGGCCATTCATTGCTATTTCAACCTTTGTGAAATACAGTAGTGATTTGTTAAAGAATTCGCTATGTCTAAATGGTTGCAGGCGTTATATTTACGTAACCACCGTAAACGTATTCGTGAACAAGTGGCTGGTGTAGTAATTGAACCAAGGATATCCTTAACAGGAGCAGAGCGTACTAGATTATCACGCAAACGAAAGCGTGAGAGTGCTTCTAGTTCGGCAGGTGAAGTTGCAAGTTTGTCGCACGAAGAGGCATCGCCCGCAGATATCAATCCATCGCATACCGTTATAATTCCGTCACATGAAATGACAGGTAAGCATATTTATAGAAAATTATCGCATGCTATTTGAGCTGTTTAGAAAGAAGTTCATAATAAATTTCGTAGCGAAATTACAAAAATACACTACAACTCAGTGCATTGATGGCAACAAATGTTTGTTTATTCGTGAATCTAAAATTGAATCTAAAATTTCAATTTAAATTAGTTGTGAAAATCTGGTGAATACTTAAATTACATAGTGGATAGTGAAACAATGTTCAAACTATCTCTGCTCTATTTACTCTATTTACTGCTAAATTGCTAGGGAATAGTAGGGAAGTGAACTGCTTGTATCCTCATGACTCAAGAAATGCACCGATTTTATTGTCCAGTCCCAGATACACCTGGCTGAGCTTCTATCAAGCAGTTATTAATAATTGTGTAAGACAGATTATCTAGTTTGACATATTATTTAATGAGTATTATATGACACAGTCCTACGTCACCCTTTCGTACAACCCTTAGGGCTGTATACCTTGTAGTTTTTTGTAGTTGAAAGAGATGACCGTGCATTTACGCACACTGATGAGGAGGTCGTTCGTTTTGCACCAGTCGACGAAGTTGTTGAGAAGCCTTTGAAGCTTGCGACAATCTTCAATAGATTTTACACTAAGGAAGTGCTTCAAATCATCCGCATATAGAAGTCTGCATCCTTGAGGTAGCACAGCGCATACATCATTGACGAATAGTGAAAACAGCAAAGGTCCAAGATTGCTTCCTTGCAGGACATCAGATCGATCGCATCGATCGATGAATTTGTTATTCTCGGATCGTTGATGATGTTAGATAACACATACAATCGAGAGATCCGCAAACGTATTCTTGCCGGAAGCCGTGTATTTAGGACCATCTTTGGGGAAAAATGCTTTTTCAACAAGTGATTTTAGGAAAACTAACAGAATTGAGCAGTTTCACGTGAAATAAGTAAATTACAAAATTTGGACCTTTCTGATTTAGATTTTAGATAGACGCGTTTCCTACCGCCTTCGTCATCATTTCGTTTGGTAGTCAGATGTTTCTTGAACGTTTATTACGAATTACTTGGGATACGGTTGAGTGTTCGAGCTGTTTACTGCTCCGTCGATGAGAAGCATTTGGCTTTTCGAAAAAAGTACCCAAAGCTTTTTGCATACTTTCTCTTGTTCCAAAGATATCACTGTAATCTCTTAATCTATTTTGGGAAAACTATACCGATATAAACAACATACTTTAGTCAAAATTTCTGTTATGTTTACTCACGCGGTAAAAAGTTACTAACTAATCAGCGTGTCCAGTTTTTTCGAATACAACTTAAAAGCGAAAGGTTGAATCAATAAGGTGTTTTTGAATAAGTTGTACGAAATTAAAGGTAGTAAATTAGAAATTTTATAGAAACAGTGTCCTTTTCTACAGTATGAAATTGGTGAAAAATAAAATAAAAAGAAAAATTCAACGGACATTTTCAAGTATAGAGTAAGGTTCAAGAATTTATTATATAGGGTATTTGAAAGCCCCATCAAATAGTAAATAAATGAAAAATATATAGGGTATGTTACTGCTTCGTCGTAATTGCCTAATCCCGTCCTATCCAACACAAATTATAAAAAATATCAGCCCTTTTTAGACACACAATGTAAAATTAGTTATTCCCTGATATTTTAGTTTGTTGACTGTCATACGAGATCAATCAAAGTCAGCTAAGATCTATTTAAATGCTTATTTTTATTAAAAAAATTCTACCAGTCAAATTTCCTACGTTTTCTTCGTGCGACGAAGAAGAAAATGTCTACTACCTAATCGTTTCAATTTGCGTCATTCATAAAATGAAAATGACTCACGCAACGCATTGTCGTTATTCTGCAGCCGGGAAAACTTGCCTGATCAAAAGAATTTTTTGCAGAATAATATTTGTCATGCCGTCCTACACAAATATATGCACGCTAATTTCACAAACATTGTGATGATCTTTAGTTCGGACGATGAAAAATTTTGATGTACGGATTTTAAAACGGTACGACAAATTTAAGAAATAAAATCAGTTGCGTAATTTCAATAAAATGCTTTGATAATCATTTTTTAGTGAATTCAAAGTGTATGGATCGGAAGGTAAGTATGTTTTAGTCAAATCAGCACAAGAACTTTTGGAGTATTCATAAAATCCATCCAACAAATGATGAACATTAGAGTGACTTTACTTACTACGACGGGAATTAGAATTAAACCCTATATTATTATAGTCTGAAACGCTGATTTTATATGACAATCAGGAAGGTAATCGGAAATAACTTCAGCTTTCTCGCTGAATTTTCGATAATCATTTCCGTGATATACAATCGGCTTCGGGTTTGATGATTTAAATTGACTCCCGTCAGTACAACCGTCAAATTTCTCTTTTGGCAATCATAATTTAAATGCTCAGATGAATTATAGCAGGGGTTGGAACCGTTTACCGAATATCATCGACAGATGAATTAGAAAAATATAATAACTATTTTTTTAAAGGTTATCCTTCCTAGTAACGAAGTAAATTGTAGAAGAATTTTCCTTTGTAACTTAATCGTCTATCGTTAGAAAAAATTATTCAAATGTCTGACTTCATCAATAAATCAATACAAAACATATGGTCGGTCTATTAGTTGATTGCAAATCAAATGAAGAATGTCATAGCTATGCAAGAGATCAGGATTTCGCAACAGAAATGCTTAGAACCAATAATACAGTAGTATGCGGTGAAGCATTACTCAACCAATAGTAATTTTTTCCTTTAAATTATTTGCTCTATAATATTATAACAAGAGGGATGATGTTGTTTTATTGTCAAAATTTGACAGCGTTGCGGTTTGTTCAAGCTATATTAAATTATTAAGTTATAAAATATCGCGCGCATGGCTGGATCGAGAATTGCGGTTTTGATCAACCATCAGGGCTTACTTTAGAAAATAGATATCATTTTAGTTTCCTGCGCCGTAGGATAAATCTGTACTGTGCCTCTGCGTTGATTTATGAAATTTACTATTTAAAAATACCTTATATTTGATACATTGACAAAATCAGGAGGACGCTGTACAACAACGAAATGCTGAATCTAACCTTGATCTTTAAACTGTTTAGTAAAGAAGCTTACCTGTTCAAATAACAGCTGTTGCATAACATGTGATAATACTATAACAAGATTTTGCAATATCAAATCTATCCGGCAAGACGTGAGAACGAATCCTCCCCATGGCACAGTTCTCCGTATTTAGGTGTAGCGCCAGATATCGGCACGAAAACACTTCGGACAGGAAATGACTGAGGCGAAAATTTGTCTACATGTTTATGACGCGGAATTTCTGCCCATCGTCGTCATGTACAACAATGGACTGTCAGGGGCTCGGAATTCGGTCTAATAAATAATGAACCGCCAGCCCGGCAGCCAGCCGCAGGAAGGCTTTACGCGGAAGAACGCAACTAAAACAACCCCGGGTGCAAGGGTGGAAGGCTTTCCCCTGACGAAACAACAACATACGGACATGTTGAATATGGATGCTTTTCCAGCTCCCGCTGTGCGGAACGGTCGACGCAAATTTCCCGCTTACCACCACCGCATCGTCGAGTCGATGTCGGCGGAGGTTGGGGGTGATGAAAAATCTCTGTCTTCTGCCAATTCTCCATCCGACCGGAGCGGCCCGAGGGAAAACGAACGGCATCTCCCTGTTTTCCTGGCGGCACACTGTCGTCTGGCAGGTGGTCCAGCGGGGACCCATCATCGTCAGGACTATGTTAGTATGAGCGCACGTGTGTGTGTGTGAGTCTGCCTATGAGAGAGTGTGAAAATAAATCTTTTGTCGGTAAATCTATTTGGGGATTAATAGCACATTACTGGCCGCACTATTTATCATGTTGGGAAAATCTTTCCGGCGTGCCCCGGAGAAGACGGACGAACGCGGGGTGAGCGGTTGGTGGATGGTGAAATGACTTTTTGATTTTGTTTCCCCTCGAATAGGGAATGAAAAATTGGCAAGGGGATGGTGAAAGTTTACTTATCGGTTTCACGCCTAATTTGGTTGCCGAGATTGACGGTGCAGAATTACAATTGAGAACTCAATGTTTCATTGCTTGTTAATTTTCACATGTATAATGAAACTTATGTTCAAATTTTAGTTGTTCCCATATTAATTTCTTTTATGTTAAAAAATTTCACAATGCTTCAAAGAAACATTTGATGAACCGGTAATTTGAAATCAAATTCCATTGCTACCGAACGCATGTTTTTTTTTTCTCGTTGTTCGAACCAGAATAGGACTCACGGCTGCGGCGACCTTCCTGGAGGCGCACAACCGTAACAAGAAAACATCAAACCGAAAGCACGAAATCGTCCCAAGAAGCACTGAAATATGGATGAGTAAATAAAACTGAGACTAATAAATATTTTGGCAGACTGGTGTGAAATTTTGTACTAATGACGGCTTCCTCACGCAGCACGATTCCGCTGCTTCCAAACCCGGTCTGCACACGGCGATAGGCCGTAGAGGTGGACGGTTTTATGGCACGTAAAACAGGTACGAGAGCTCCGGCCGGGAGGTACCTGCCGGAGGAACTGATCAAACAGTATGCGCCTGGCTGCCGTTTTGCTGCCGCAAAGACCATTGTTACTGCTCGTAGCTGCCGCATTCAACTCGACAACAGTCGCAGATGCTCGTGATTTCATGTTCTTCTTCAGGGTTTGAGAGTAGCTTTCTGACAGCCACGGTGTAGTGCGATTAAACACGCTGATGTTATTCCCGTTCTGCATGTGTGTTAAACACGGACCGGATAGGTTCGTGAAGTGTCAATATGGTATGATTCAGGTAAATCAAATAGAACTCCCTCAAAAGATGTACAGTTTTCTACGAGCAAATGAACTTTTAGACGAATAAACAAAAGCTGCCCGAAGGGCCCGGGGACAGGTTAAAAATTTTAACGCCGCCGAATGCCAATGTTCAGCTGGCTTTGTTCCTTTCTTGATGCTAGAAAGTTCCAACGCCCTTTTTGTGTTTGAACATTACAATCAATTCTGAATTTTCATTCATGATATCTAAAAAAATAAGTTACTTTGACTAAGTGATTCACGTCTCTCAGCCGGATTCTTCAAGACATAATTGGCTAGTTTCGTTACAATTGATTTCGTACTTTCAAGTAAAATGCTGGATAGCTTTGTCTACGGCGGGTGTAGGTCTATGTTCCTTTGTTATATTTACTTTTTTACACTATCAACAGGCTAGTACTATGCTCAGATGATGTTTGAATTAATTTGAATTGTCTTACGAATTGATTGCGCTTAATTGCTTCGCTGGACAAATTAAAATCAAAACCTTCTGCAACTCAATTAAATTTCGTGAATTCTAAGCGAAAAAGTGCTGCAATTCCGAAGAATGTATATTTAAGTGGGATTACAGCGGAGTCTGCTAAAGATTCAAGCGAATTATTTGCCAAACATTTTGCCTCAGTTTTTGTATCGAATACCGCTTCAAGAATGGAAACTGATGATGCCATTCGCGACGTTCCAATGGACTTGGTTGATGTTGGAGTACCCACCATAGATTCTAATATGGTTTTATTAGCTGCAAAATAACTGAAACGGTCGTTTGTCCCTGGCCCTGATGGTCTACCTGCAGTTTTAATATGTCGCTGTATAGAAGTTTTTGCGCAACCGCTATGTGAGATTTTCAATCGCTCTTTTCAACAAGCAAAATTCCCCCGTATCTGGAAGCAATCGTTCATGACACCAGTATTTAAACGTGGTGATCGTCAAAATGTTGTCAACTATCGAGGTATTACGAGCCTTTCAGCAGTTTCTAAATTGTTCGAGATTATAATGTGTACAAGGGTTCTCGACACTGCCAAAAAATTATATAACGAAGGATCAACATGGTTTCATGCCCAGACGATCAGTTACGACAAACTTAATGTGCCTTGCAACAAACGTTATACATGGTATGGAAGAAAAAGCGCAAGTTGACGTAATTTATACAGACTTAAAGGCGGCATTTGACAAAATTGACCACAAAATTTTATTGCATAAGTTGCCCCGACTTGGTATCTCTATGCAACTAATAACTTGGTTAGAATCATATCTTACGGAGCGTGAATTGCGGGTGAAGATTAATGGCTCTGTGTCACAACCGTTTTCTAACAAATCTGGAGTCCCACAAGGTAGCAATCTTGGACCACTGCTGTTTATTTTGTATTTCAATGATGCTGCTTTCGTTTTGGATGGATGTTTCAAGCTAGTCTACGCTGATGATTTAAAACTATACATGACAGTGCATACGCAAGAAGATTGTTCCCATCTACAAAGTTCGCTGGCATCATTTGCTGACTGACATTTGTTGACGTTCCATCGTTTGATACATCCGATTTTGTTCGATTATCATATTGACGGAGTTAATCTTACTAGGGTTACTAAAGTGACTGATTTGGGAATCCTACTGGATTCAAAAATGTGCTTTGATTTACATACTTCAGCAATTATATCGAAAGCAACGCGGCAGTTGGGATTCGTTTCTAAGGTGGCGAAAGATTTTTCGGACCCACATTGTTGGAAGTCATTGTGTTGTGCTCTCGTCCGCCCAATCTTGGAAAGTGCGTCTATAATATGGCATCCTTACCAGGTTACATGGTGCCTCCGAATTTAACGAGTACAGAAACGGTTTGCTCGATTGGCGCTGAGAAGTTTGCCTTGGCGTGATCCTAACAACTTACCATCGTATCCTGACAGATGCCGGCTATTGGGGATAGATACTTTGGAACGACGACGGAAGATTCAGCAATCATTATTTATAGCGAAGTTACTAAATGGTGAAATTGATGCCTCTGAAATTCTCTCAATGTTGAGTTTCCGTATCCCAGAAAGAACTCTTCGAAATACGACGTTACTTCAACCAATTTTTCATCGAACGGTGTTTGGGTATAATGAACCGTTCTCAGCATGCATTCGCGCATTCACAACTGTTGAAGACTATTACGAGTTTGACGAACCAAGTAAACGTTTTTTGTATAGAATTAGGTATTTGTAAATTAGCTAAATTTTATTCATTAAGACATCATTGTCAGATGAAATATTGTCAAATAAACAAATAAACAAATAAACAAATAAACAAATAAACAAATAATTTGAGAAGTTCGACGGTACTGCCATACTTTATGTGCCTTGCGGGAAGTTGTGAAAATTCCTGACTTCGCAGAACTCTTTGTTGTACCCTGTAGATTTTACTGTATCATACGAGCATCGGCGATAAAACTGATTATATTGAAAATAAACAGCGAAAAGCTTCATTATATTATGGCATTGGCTGTCAAGCAGCGAAAAGTATAACCGGTTTTATTACTGCTTTCAGCAGAGCGTATTGAGACTACTTGAGCTTATGGTCTCATTCTTAAGCCCCACACTTTTTCCACCTAACACTGGGAGGAAATGGGCTAAAGAGGTCTACTGACTTTCTTTCTTTCCTTCAGTTGGCTCCGACCGAGCGTCAGCGAGTAAGGAAAGGATCACTCCCGTGAAAAGGTTTTTCGCGAAATGGTATTCGCGAAACACTATAAATATTCTGCGTTATAGTCAACCGAGAATTGGTTTTCCGCGAAATGGTATTCGGTGAAATGTTACATAATCACGGCGAATATTCAAATGCTATTTTTTCTGGCGTAGCAATTGTTCTCTACTTTACTGTGCGGAAAATTTGAAAATTTGTATATTAAACTGCCCATACCCAGCTAGCACCAACTCGTATATCAATGTACGAAAATTATCGTAAATATGGCCTTAGAAATTCGAAATCGTAACTAAAGCTGGATAAAGTGAGACAAAATTGATTTTCTATCGTATATAATGATAATAATTGACATACATACGATTTTCAGCACGAAATCGTATAGTAGTACGGAGCGACTCGCGCTCAATCGGATATTATCGTATATAAATACTTATACAGTCGTAAAGCTCAAAATTATTCGTAATCCCGTATATCGCCTCCAAAATAGTACGGATATGCCAATTTTGCGCATCAAATACGATTTATTAGCATGTATATCTGTACGTAATGCTGATTTTTATCTTTTTTATACATATGAAAATGCCAGCTGGGTAGTTTCATAGTTACGTTCCAAGTAATAATTCCAAGTTTTATTACGTTCGTATAGGGGTTTTCATGACCAATTTCGATGACCAATTAAAACCACTGACAAAATTATGAGCTCCACCAGCACTTTATGATGACCGCTATAAAACTGCTTTCTGACCAACCCAGTAAACCACAAATCGTATATTAATGTATGAAAATCATCTTTAATATTTCTAAACAAAATCTGAATCGTACACAAAGTTTATTGAATCGCAGCCTGGCTTATATTCAATCGTGCAAAATGATAACAACCGAATTACATGCAATTTTCATTGCAGAATTGTATAGCATTATGGAACTAATCATGTCAAGTCGGATCTACTCGTCCACAAATACTTATGAATGTGAATTGTTTACATATAATCTGCAGTACGTATATCGCCTTCAAAATGGTACGCATATGCTGATTTCGTGCATCTAATACGATTTTTCTAGATATATATATATCAGTATACATTTCTTATTTGTTACTTTGATATACGTACGAAAATGTTAGCTGGGAAGTGGCCCACTCCTCAGAATGTTTTCAAAATATACAGGTTAAGAATCTAGTTATAAGCTTAAGTAGTCGTATCACGCTCTGCTGAAAGCAGCAATAAAACCGATCGCTGCTGGACAGTCACGGCTATAATTTAATAAAGCTTTTCAATGTCCACTCTGGTAAAACCTACATCAGTTCGCCAGCTTTGTCAACTTGAAAATACATCCGTGAGCAGAAAAGTTAAAGTTTTACTGTCAGATCATTCCGAACGATTTGGTTTATAGCGATCATAACAAAATTTCCCATAGAATAAATAATGAATTTTTAGCAGTCCTTGTTCTTTTGCAGCATGTGCGCATTAAATTTTATCGTGCATATTGATGTTATAGGTGGATAAAATCAACGCGCCACTGAAATTTTGCAATTTTCGAAAACTAGTTGTTTTAGCAAAATAAATATATTCAGGTAGTCAATTTCCATTTCTATCTAAATCATTTTAGTTACTTCCTGTGCCAGGAAAACTGATTGATAATAACTTTCTTTCTGCAAAACACTTTGCTTTCATGAATTTTTGTTTGCGAGTTAAAACAAAATACTGAAACTTGGCAATATGGCCACGCATAAAACAATGATTTTGGTATTAAGCTTTAGTATTCTTCATAATAACAGCAAAAAAGCTGTATAGTAAGGGTGTTACCGTTTCAATAGCTCTATGAAACAAACAGATTTCTTGCGGTTTGACAAGCAACCGCGATAATACCCATTTTAGTTGGTTCGCCATATTGTTTTGCTACAGGTATGCCATGTAGTTTTGTCGTGATAACATGAGCAATTTTTTCCATGTGTGGACTGACCAGTATAGTTGATCTATTGTGATATCGCCCAGGTGTTTGCTGTATGACCTGCAACTGCAACCTGATATAATCGCTATTGAATGAGCGACATGCTTATTAAATTTTATAGGAGGGACATCTGCACTGTCAAGAGGCTTCAGCGGGTAAATATAGAATTCAGCATGAAGGAAGGGTAAATGAGGGGCCTGAGAATGAACTCATGCTAAAGTCACTTGACAAGGAATGGCTTGATTCTGCTAAGATTCGAACCCACGAGCACTCGCTTGTCAAAGTAGACTCGATAACCTTGCGGCTACGGAGCCCCATATGAGCAATAGCACAATAAGCACAATAAATTTGATTTTTAACAGTTTTATTGTGGTTTTATAGGCAGCTATCTTTGACAAGTTCGTCTAAATAAAATTTCGATGAAGGCAAAGAAGTTTTTGTTACATTTTAACAAAATTATAACAAAACCTGTTACAAATGCCGTGAAGGTACCCTATTCTGCGCAGTTAAGATATTTTCATAAGTCTTCCGCTATAAGTATTCTAGATTTGTATTAACAACGTTGATAACAACAACCTGTAAAGCTGGGGCCTACAATATCTGGTAAAAAATCGTCGGTCAACAATTGAGAATATTTTTTGTTTTGTAAACTTATTTACGGTGCCCAATTCTACGCGCTTTCTTGCGCATGTTCCTAACTCTGCGCAAGTTTGTTCCTAACTCTGCGCACCTAAAAAGTAACAATAAATACTTATGCCATGTTGTTTATACCTTCAAGCGCTGAAATCACACCACTCTCTGTCAGCTCAATGAAGTTAGTCATTCAAAAAACAAGGTATACAGCCCTAAGGGTCTTACGAAAGGGCGACGTAGGCCTATGTCAACATAATATTGTAATATTTTGAAAACGGTAACATATTTTACTCGATGAAGCATTCCTTTATGTCAGATCATTAGAGCAAGGACTAATGCAGACTGCAAGTCTGGCATGGGTATGTTCATAAGAAATCTATAGCCTCCAGCTTGGTTCATTAAAACAGTGAGCAGATGCGCTACGGAAACCGCTCGTGAGGTTCAGATCTTCGTTCGTTTCTTGTTGGATTGTGAAAAAAGTCACAATTCCGTCACGGAAGGCACATAATTATCGTAACATTCGAGTTTCTAGTAAATGTTTCAAGATAAATGTGAATATCGTTCATAAATAAGCCTTTTTGGTCTTCAGCATCAAGGAATAATTAAATATAAAATTGAATTTTCTTTCAGCTGAAAATATCTCTTCGATGTTTTAGGGAATTTTACAGTGTCCTAGCTTAGTAGTTTGAAGGGAACATCACAAAAGTAGTATATATTTAGCGCTTTAGGCACGATAAACTAAACATTTTTACAAGAAAGTTAATTTGCAATTATAAATGAGTAATTCTCGCTGAAACGGGGTCACCACTAACACAAGGTCTTCAAATATTGAAACTTTTGCGCTTAATTGGTTGAAAATGGTTAAAAAATAAGAATTACACCTTTGATACCTCGAAATAGTGGACCCCTAGTTCGCCAAAGGGCCTAACAGTTTCAAAAAAAAAAGTTGAATTATGAGCAAACCTTGAGATCTATATCATGTGATGTTTCATATTTTTGCCATGAAACAACTAACAAATGGCCCGGTTCTGTAAAGAAGAAGAAGAAGATTTCAAATGGAGAGAAAAAAATTTCGGCGGCCATCTTGGATTTGGTCGCCATATCGGATTTTATCAAAAAACTGGCGTTTTCACCATGAGCCTCCCAACCGATTTTCATTTTAAGAACACCATTGGAAAGCTGAGAAAAAATGCTATTAGAAACATGCATAAAATTAGGTGTGCAATGACATTAACTGAATAAAACAATCAGTTATTTGTAGCAAGGTTCACAATTTTCATATAATTATTGTGATATTTTCAAAATTTGCTATAAAACAAACTACAAACGACACGGTTTTGTAAAGAGGAGAGATAGGGTTTATAAACGAAGTGAAATTAAAATCGGAAAATGTTGGATTTTATCAAAAAATAGCCGTTTTCGCCATGATCCCCCCAACCGATTTTAATTTCAACACCAAGAAAACGCCCATTTTTGATAAAATCCGATATGGCGACCAAATCCAAGCTGGCCGCCAAAAAAAATTTTTTACTCCATTTGAAAGCTCTGTTCTTCTTCTTTACACTACCGGGCCATTTGTTAGTTGTTTCATGGCAAATTTATGGAATATCACATGATATAGATCTCATGGTTTGCTGAAAATTCACCTTTTTTGAAACTGTTAGGCCCCTTGGCGAACGAGGGGTCCACTATTTCGAGGTATCAAAAGTGTAATTCTTATTTTTAACCATTTTCAACCAATTAAGCGCAAAAGTTTCAATATTTGAAGACCTCGTGTCAGTAGTGGCCCCGTTTCAGCAAGAATTACTCAATACGAATTGCAAATTATGAAAAAATTTATTTAATCTTCATTTAATTTGTTGTAGACCGGTAGTCCTTTACGGCCATGAGACATGGACTATGCTCGTGGAGGACTGAATGCACTGAATCAAAGTGACCTGTATAAAAAGTGTTCGGCCATTAGTGCTAAGTGTTGCTGGCCGACTCTGAGTCACAGGGGTAATCATTCAACAGTGTGGAGTTGATCTGAGAACACCATGTTTTTTACATGATCAACTTTATGTGGCATGTTCCAGAGTGGGCTCGGCCAATAATTTGTGCAAACTTTCTCCTGGTGGTGAAACTAAAAACATTGTTTACAAACAAGTTTGCCTTGAAGTCAGATGAAAGGAATGACAGGTTTTATGTATCCATGGAAGAAACACTGTTGCACCTTCTATTTTTTTTGAAAAGTACAATAACAAAACTATGGGTGGGGTGGCCATTGCTAGAAGGTGCAAATAGGATAAATGTCTTTGTTTCTCTTGCTGTATAGGGTTTTATAGGCATTTCTGTAAAGAAAACAGATGTGTAAGTGGCCGGGTAGACAAAAGAGGGGGAGCTGACAAATGGGAAGGAACGTCCAAAAGAGGAGCAAGCGTTATATTTTTTGCATTATAAGCATTTCGGTTACAATAACTGATGTACAAGTGACTGTGACAAAGGCTCCCCGAGTAAGATCGGGCACTCAGCTAGTATTATATTAAAATTAAGTGCTTGACTTTTAGAAATGCTGTAATCCATGCTCAAAGTCGCGAGGTGGAGATCCTTTTCAGCAGTAGCGAGGTGGCTATTCGCTTTAGCTGCTGAAAAATGCAAGCTTTTTGAAAACAATTTTTAGTTTATCATACTTCTTGTCGCAAACACAGTAAATTGTGTTTGTATGAGTTACATCAATGGTTAAATGAATGATGAGGTTGTCATTAAAATAGGCGACCCCTGATTAATCCGTTCCTTTCCCTACTAAACTTTTGTAATTATTGTAATGAGAAAAACGGCATTGGCATCTACGATTTCTCACGTTTATCAAAAAATAACTAATAAAAATCTGTCCCGTACACATTAGAAACAATCCGTGCAACAGGTACAGCGTTAATCATGTTTTATTTACTTTTTAATAAATTTTGCCACGTGTCGTGGCCTAAGCAAGCACGCGAACCATAGTGGTTCGGGAAAAGTCTGGCACGCGTCGGCAATTTGTACCCTAACAGTTGCAGGAGCGGAAAGGAATTTCATTCGAAAACATCCCACAAATGTACGCAGTCAGTTGACGTGAAGATTTCTGTGGCACCCAAAAGGGGGAAACGAAATCTCCGACGGTGTCACTCTATTAGAGCGAATATGAAGTCAAATTGTTTTACGCACGAATCAATCGAACAAGATAATCTGGATTTGATAGTTGAAATTACATCCCCATGGTGAAATACTATCGATTGTGTTAGCTAGAAAACGGAGGGTCAGCATTCGTTTAACTAGAAAAGGGAGATATTTTCAAATTATATTTTTTTCACATTCCTCATCAGGCGTAAATTATTGGGAATTTCTACTAATTCAACGCAGCAAACGGACTACCAGCGAGTTCGAAATTATATCAAATAGCACTGACCGCAGAAATACGTGTGGCCACTATCCAGTTACCATCAACCGTACATCGATCTGTTCTGTAAGAAAACAAAACTGTAATCAAAGAATTTATTTTCCTCATTCAGTTAACCTGTTTTAACCTCAAACATTTCGTCGATCCTTCTCGCCCTTCCACCGAGCGTGCAGGTAAGATGTAGAAGGTTTCGACCTGTCAGTTTGTTTTGAACGCGTCAATTGTTGTTCTTCGTCCCATCCGAATGTTCGGGAATTCCAGTTGCGTCTACAATCCTCCACCACCAGCACCACCGGTTGAGCTGCTGCTGCCGCGGGATGGCGTATCAATATCCTCGACCTCAGAAATCTCTCATGCGGATCGGATTTGCTTCAAAATCGCCTCGAAAATAGGAGCTGTCGTCGCAGACTTTTCGGTGCAGGTTGCACGTTGCGCTGGTCACTGGACGGCCTTGGCACGGGTCAAACTAGTTGCTTTGGTGCTGTTCAGTTCAGAAATCCACAGTCACGGACGTTAAATTCGTTGAGCAGCCTCACAATTTCAGTGAGATTTATACCACCATACCTACACGTAGGAGTGTTACATTTGTTTCATTTAGCTCTTCAAGCTTCTGCTGAAATTTATTCATGCAAACGGATTTCAGCAAACCGACCGAGGATTACCGGAGGACTTATTTCCGCATATAAATTGACATTCCGGGGATTTTAGACTTTCGTGTCCATTGCACGGCTGGCAGGACCGTCGCAAAGCGCACCGAGCGTGGATTTAACCTCTGACTGGGCGGATTTATGTTCGATGTCGGTCCGCTTCGCACACCGTGTTCTGCTGGCTAGCGCCGCAGAGAGAAAAGGATAACATAGCGAAGTTTGCAAAAAGTCACATGCCACACTGTGACCTATAAATATCATCTGTTTGCATTCTAGCACACAACTGTACGGGGTTAAACAGAAAAGCCAGTTTTAGGAGAAAATTTTTATTTTTTTGACCTAACACTGATTGGATAGGCAACACATATTTTTTAAGTAAATTCATACTTTGCCATCAGCATTAAAATAGTAATAAAACATTTCGAGCGTTGTGATCAAAAATGGAGAATTCGTTGATATTCCCAAAAGTTCATGTAGAACTGCGAATACAATGCTTGACAATTTGAAAATGTTCATCAGTTTGTTACGCAAATTTTTAATTTACCGTCTTGTAATAAACGCCCTGAAACTTTTATATTCATTTGTTTAATGAAGTTCAGTTTGGATTAGCATTTGGACCATTTTTGCATGACTTGTAAATAACTATTCTGGGTTTTCATTTACAATACTGATTCGCATTCGTAAATTTACACGAAATGTTCGATAGCACCATTCATTATGATGGATCGATTTAAAGTATGGATGTTTTACAACTAACATGTGGACAGCCAGTGAAAATCTCAATTAGCTAACGTCCTCTGCATCTTACTAGTTCCTTCCGACACTCTACTTTACAGCTAATTGCATACTTGGCAGAAATACCGACGCAAAGTAGCAAATGAAACGCTCAAAAACAATTTTCGAATAAGACAGTTGCTGATTTCCCTCGCTATGAGAATCGCCGCGTCACGTCACATGCACAAATATCGCCTCAGCCCTGTTTCCATGCAAGACAACAGTTCTGACCAAATTCTTGCAGTATATGGATGCAATCAGGCATAAGGAAAGGATGACCGTTCACTTTTCTATGACGTTTCGCTTTCAGGACATCGAATTGGACTATATTTAATGTTTAGAGGTGAATCGGTTGAAGCAAAAGAGTGGTTTTACGCTTTAGGAAAATTGTTTACGTTTCGGACATAAAAATGGACTGGGTTAAATATTCGAACGACAAAAACGGTTGAAGATAATAAGGGATGGTTTTGCAATCTGGCGTACTTCGCAAGCACAGATAGCAAATTGGTGTAGGTTTCAAGAATCGTAAAGAATCGACCTGTTGGGACGTGTGGAGGGCTTAAGTTATTTTTTATGGTAAAAAACACACTAAACAAATGGTGCGCCGCCCCTGCCTGTGAAGTAAGGTAATCACGAAGAAAATGTATGTGGAAATTTGACCTTGAAACTTCTCATTAAGCTTTCACTTTTTGGTGATTAAAAATGAAAATCGTAATAAACATAATAAACACAATTGCTACATGTACAGTCAGTCCACAATCATGGGTGACACACAACTGTGGGTCATTTTAGCGTTGGCTGCTAATTTCTGTTTAAATATCCCCTACTAATGGTCAAATTATTAGTGCTACTTATGAATAACAATTTTATCAATCATTTAGTATAATATTCACGCATTAATCGGCAGATAAAGCTAAAATGACCCTTAATTGTGTGTGACCCATGATTGTGGACTGACTGTATTATAAATCGATTGGCATTCAAACCAACAAAATCCATTCATAATTAGCAGAGCTATTAGCGTTCAAAATCTTTCATTTTGTTGAGACGCTCGCATTGTTTGGAATAACACCTTATCCCAAACCTTGCCGTAAGACGTAGTCCTACGTCAAAAGAGATAGAATGGAACAGAAAAAAGAAGATGGCAAAAATGTAGGAAAAGTAGAACATAGCGAAAACCGGGATGAAAAAAAAAGAAGTCGCAACAGGATAGAAGATGACAAAAAACGGAACATGAAAATGGAAAAAACAGACCTGAAAACAAGGAAAAACCAAAAGCCAAAAGGGAACAGAGAAAGAGAAAACAGTAGACACAAAAAAATGATAGAAAATGTGGGGGAAAAGACGAGAATACGGGAATGCGGAATAGAAAACAAGAGAACCCAAAACAAAAAAGAAGAATCGCGAGAGAACGAGACACAGAGAGAGAGAAGATATCGATAATAAAGTATCTGATGCGAAAAATGATAAAATTGGATGAACTAGAACATTTCGACATATAGGCCCAAAACTAATTGAGTATATGACAGGTAGGACTCGCTCTCACTCTCTTCCAATGGCCAACCGAACACAACCGGTGGTGATAAATCACTAAACTTGCCGTAGTGACGCGACGGCCGGCAACAGTTTGCCTGTTTCTATCGCAATGACCGAGCAGATAACAATCTATCTTCTCGGCAGCAGAAACAAAGAGCAAAAAAAGCTAAAGCCATGGGTATAAACGTCCTTATGAACTTGACCCGTCTTTATCGACAGACTTCGTAGCCGGTTATTAAAGTACAGGAAAAACTATGGGGCTTGTGTAAAGATCCTCTTGACTCAATAGCGGCACCGCCCTGTCGAGATTCAAACCTACGATGACTGGCTGGTTAGACCAGCATTGTACCCTGGAGGTTACTGGGCGGAGCACAACAAAGAGCAATCACACAAAAACCCGAAGTGAGTGCACCACACATAATGTAGAATGACAGAATTGGAAGTATAAAACTAGGTATTAGGCCACCTAATATAAGAGTGCGGCAGTAGTTTAGTCAGTAAAAAAATCGGCTGGCAACCGAAATAGCGTGAGTGCGAGTGCCACCTGCCATTGCACAACTCAATATATTTTTGGCCTATATAAAGAAATTTTCTAGCCCACCCAATATTATCATTCTTCATACCAGACGCTCCCTCATTCTCCAAGCAAAAAATGTTTACGTTTTGACTTTGTACAGAGTCCGTGAACGCTGGTAATTGCGATCAGTTCTTATGTCCGATCACTCAACCAAAGTAGCCATTTTTCAAAAGATTGAATTAAAATTCATACCGCATGGGCAAGCTTGATCAAAAGATTTTCTAAAAATCGAATACTTTAGTTGAATGAACGGAGTTACAGTACTGGACAATATAAAGTACGCACCCGCTCTCATACTATATAACACGCGGAATCTTTTTTATTGTCAAACATATGAACTCGGTATATTTGGACAAATTGTAGTATGTATCGTTAAATATAAACATTAGCTATTTTGATCAAGCTATTGTATAGTTCTAGAAAAAGTCAATTTTTAGTTGGTCATAATAAAGTACGCACTACTAATATAATGACTGCACAACACCGCCGACTGCATACAAATAGTTTCCTCACCATCACACTGCAGCGAAGTGTCAAAACAAATTGTTTGTGATTGATTTTTCATTACTGGTGCGCGTTTTTATCTGGTACGATGTCAAAAAAGCAAATTTGTGAAGATATCCGTAAACTTATCGTTAAAAATCGTAAGGAAGGTTTCTCGAATAGAGAAATTGCTCGAAGATATGAAATTAGTGAGGCATGAGTACGATAAACATTGAAAAAATATGAGGAACTTGGAAGCGTGAAAGACCGGACTGAAAGAGGAAGAAAGCGGAGGACTACAACCAGTGATGATTGCCTGATTCGTCGAAAAGAGGCTAAAGATCCGTTCTCTACCAGCCGAGTAATCCGAGAAAATACGAACTTAAATATTTCCGAACGAACTGTTCGTAGAAGACTGAAGGAAATGGGATTTAAAAATGGATTTGCTCAACGAAGGCCATTTATCCGAAATGTTGCAGGTTTGTTTATTTCATATTCAGTATTTGTTTTTAAGTAATATTAATTTGTATAGGATCAAACGTCTTAAATTTGCTCAAAAATATATCGACAAACCTCTGGAGTATAAAGCCTCTGTATAAAACATCTTCTGAAAGCTAATTTTTGTTCGATCACTATGAATAGTTATCTATACCTATAAAGAAGGATTTCTGTCTGTCTGTCTGTCTGTCTGTCTGTCTGTCCTGTGTTCCTTATAGAATCAAAAACTACTGAACCAATCGGCGTGAAAATTTGCATGTAGAGGTTTTTGGGGCCAGGAAAGGTTTTAGTGATGGTTAGAGACCCCTCCCCCCACTAAGAGGGGGGGGCTCCCATACAAATGAAACACAAATTTCTGCATAACTCGAGAACTAATCAAGCAAATAGAACCAAACTTGGCATGTGGGTGTTTTCGGTGACAAGAATTTATTCTAGGGTAATTTGAGACCCCTCCCCTCTTTATAAGGGGAATTATAACTCCTCTCCCCTTTAAGAGGGGGGGTTTCCATACAAATTTCCTCATAACTCGAGAACTAATCAAGCAAATGGAACCAAATTTGGCATGTGAAGGTTTTCGAGGGCAAGAAAATTTTCTATGTTGAATTAGGACCCCTCCTCACTTTAAGAGGGGGGGCTCCTGTACAAATGAAATACCAATTTCCTCATAACTCGAGAACTAATCAAGCAAATGGAACCAAATTTGGCATGTGTGTGTTTTTGAAGACAAAATTTTTTTCTATGATGAATTGGGACCCCTCCCCACTTTAAGAGGGGGGGGCTCCTATACAAACGAAATACAAATTTCCTTATAACTCGAGAGCTAATCCAGCAAATGGAACCAAATTTGGCATGTAGGTGTTTTTGGAGGCAAGAATGTTTTCTATGATGAATAAGAACCTCTCCCCACTTTAGGAGGGGCGGCTCCTATACAAATGAAATACAAATTTCCTCATAACTCGAGAACTAATCAAGCAAATAGAACCAAATTTGGCATGTGGGTGTTTTCGGTGACAAGAATTTATTCTATGGTAAATTGAGACCCCTCCCTCTTTATAAGGGGAATTGTAACTCCTCTCCCCTTTAAGAGGGGGGGCTTCCATACAAATTTCCTCATAACTCGAGAACTAATCAAGCAAATGGAACCAAATTTGGCATGTGAAGGTTTTTGGAGGCAAAAATATTTTCTACGGTGAATTAGGATCCTTCCACACTTCAAGAGGGGGGCTTCTACACAAATGAAATACAAATTTCCTCATAATTCGAGAACTAATCAAGCAAATGGAACCATATTTGGCATGTCGGTGTTTTTGGAGGCAACCATTTTTCCCATTATGAATTAGGACTTCTTACCTTTTTAGGAGGGGGGGGGGGGGGCTCCCATTCAAACGAAATACAAATTTGCTCATGTGAGAGTTTTAGATGGCAGAATTTTTTTTCTGTGGTGTATTACGACCCCTTTCCCTTTGAAGAGGGTGGGCTCCCATACAAATGAAATACAAATTTCCTTATAATTTGAGTACTAATCAAGCAAATGGAACCAAATTTGGCATGTGTGTGTTTTTGAAGACAAAATTTTTTTCTATGATGAATTGGGACCCCTCCCCACTTTAAGAGGGGGGGGCTCCTATACAAACGAAATACAAATTTCCTTATAACTCGAGAGCTAATCCAGCAAATGGAACCAAATTTGGCATGTAGGTGTTTTTGGAGGCAAGAATGTTTTCTATGATGAATAAGAACCTCTCCCCACTTTAGGAGGGGGGGCTCCTATACAAATGAAATACAAATTTCCTCATAACTCGAGAACTAATCAAGCAAATAGAACCAAATTTGGCATGTGGGTGTTTTCGGTGACAAGAATTTATTCTATGGTAAATTGAGACCCCTCCCTCTTTATAAGGGGAATTGTAACTCCTCTCCCCTTTAAGAGGGGGGGCTTCCATACAAATTTCCTCATAACTCGAGAACTAATCAAGCAAATGGAACCAAATTTGGCATGTGAAGGTTTTTGGAGGCAAAAATATTTTCTACGGTGAATTAGGATCCTTCCACACTTCAAGAGGGGGGCTTCTACACAAATGAAATACAAATTTCCTCATAATTCGAGAACTAATCAAGCAAATGGAACCATATTTGGCATGTCGGTGTTTTTGGAGGCAACCATTTTTCCCATTATGAATTAGGACTTCTTACCTTTTTAGGAGGGGGGGGGGGGCTCCCATTCAAACGAAATACAAATTTGCTCATGTGAGAGTTTTAGATGGCAGAATTTTTTTTCTGTGGTGTATTACGACCCCTTTCCCTTTGAAGAGGGTGGGCTCCCATACAAATGAAATACAAATTTCCTTATAATTTGAGTACTAATCAAGCAAATGGAACCAAATTTAGCATGTAGGAGATTTTTGAGTCTTGAATTTATTTTATGATAGTTAGAGACCTCTCACCCCTGTGGTAGGGGGATATGGACTCTCATACAAATAAAACAGAAATTTTTGCGAAACTCAAAAACTAATCCAACTCGAGAAATTCGAGACTCTTCCATAAAACATTAATCAATAACAAGACCACAAAAACTATCTATAGTAACACTAGATCATTCAGGACGAGCCGGTCGCGAGTGTTGCCGGTGACCCGCCGTCGGAAGCGCCGCCCACTGGGGGGCTTGCAAAAATCGAGATAGTGACAAAGATCATCCGAGATTCATGATTTATGTACAACACAGGTTAATTTGTGGCAATACGAAGTTTGTCGGGTCAGCTAGTCTACTATAAATAATGAGAAAAGCATGAAAGTTTCAAGATGTGGTAAGTGCGTACTTTATTTTGTCCAGTACTGTACCTGCATTCACAGTAAATTAAAAGAAGCGAAAAAGGCGTGAAACGGAATATAAAAAAAGAAAGCTGAGACAAAAAACTAGAAAATGGAAGAGTAAAAGTATAAAAAACAGGAAGAACGGACTAAAGAGAAAGGTAGAGCGTAAGAGTATGAGACGTAAAACGGGAGATAAAAAAGGAAAAGAAAAAAGGGAGCCAACAACAGAAAGCAGGGAAACAAAAAAAGGAAACACGGAACAGACAAAGACAAAAAACGATAAAAGGAGCAAAGAAAAAAAAATCAAAACAATATGATGAAAACTCGGACTGAAAATAAGAAAAAATGGGACAGGAAACAAATAGAAATAAAACAGGAAAAAAAGAAAGCAAGAGATAAAGTAGAAAAACGGAAGAAAAATTAGAACTGGAATCAAAAAAATTAAGCATAAGCATAAGCATAGGATACTGCCCGTGTGCTGCTACTCCGTTATTGACCAGGACCGATGAAAATTGCAAAATGGTGGCTGGAAAGAGCATACTTGGGACAGCACGCTATTCCTCATTGTGCAACCTTATCAGGTACCTGATTTCCTGGGTCCTGGTGGGATGGGAAGGAATGTTAGTCCAATACTTGTTGCTACTAAAGACCAGGGAATCCTCTGCATCTTCACAAGTATTTCGGGAAAGGAATAGTTGTTAGTAAATGGGTGGAGCTAGATGGATAATGTAAGTATTTAAGCACCAGTTATATGAGACTAATCTTAATATTCAAAAATTTTCTTGTACTGCCAGTAATTACGAAAATTAAGATACCTTTAAAAATACCTTTTAATAAATGTAATATAATGTAATTGGTGCTCATATACAACCATAATTTAATTAATATCGAAAAATACTACGCATATGCGAGATTTACGGCTCGAAAATTACGTGACAACTTGGACTATAATAAGTAACTGAAAACAAAATTCAGGCATAATGAAACGAGCCAATATAGTCCCTAAGTTGATAAGTATCTCGTCTTACCAACGCTAATATGTGGGGATAAAGCGCTCTACGCGCTTAGAGCTGAAACCAAAAAAAATGTACAGAAAATGAAAATAAGCTGAAGGTTGCTTTTGAGGCACTAGCGTAATGTTGACGTAGGACCTTGCAAAGTTAATTTTAATGTATTTAGAAACTTGCTTATTCAAGTTATTTATGTGAAAACAAAAATATGGCAATTACACTCAAGAAAAATAAAGAATTTGTCTGCATTTAATAAATAAAACTCTAAGCTTTAAATATTGAGCAACGAGAAAACATTGATTTAATGATTTTGTTGAAATATAGTATTCAGCATCTTTATATTGAAAATTTCATTAGCACAATATTCCAAGAACGACTCTTAAATGCCGTTGGACACTTTACTTTTTGTTCTTACAAAGTATAAAAATTACCTTTTTGCCGACCGGTTTCGGGTAAGTAGTTACCCATCTACGGGCCCGAGTCCAACTAACGTTCATGAAATAATAATAATAACAAACTTTATAGAAGTTTGCAGTTTTCACTGTATAAGTTTCCTGATGTTGATTCTACGGGCGGTATCCTATGCTTATGCTTGTGCTTATAAGTTTCCTGATGTTGATTCTTAAATCTGGGACAACAATCAGATCGGAAATATGTGTTTTTTATTTAGTTGCGCTGGTGAAAATTTGCATGTGTAACAATTTAACAATTTCAAGAACAAAACTACTGCTGCAAGATTACTTGGATAAACTGGAAAATTTTGATATAGACCAAAAATATATCGGGTTGTGCAATGGGACTGGCCTTGCAGCCACACTCTTTCGGTTATTACCCGAATGTTTTACTCACTAAACTACTGCCGCCCGTTATATTGGGTAGTCTGAAACCTAATTTTGTTTTATTTTCTTAATTCTATCATCCCCGTTAATGCACTTTTCATGCGACGATATTCTTTTTACTTGACTTCCCGACATTAGGCATGACATCAGATACTTTCTCCCTTTCCAAAATACCGGAGACCACAGAGCTCAAGACTGGGCATTCTATCAAATTTTGTAAATTACCTGTTCATTCTAAAGCAATGTTAATTCAGGTTACAAAACTTGATGTTGGCTGTACTAAATGATGACAGTTTTAGGTGAGTTAACCTTAGGTGATTGAATATTCTTGCTCTCTTCTTTTTCGACCGCCCAGCTAGTTTCGAAATACAATGCTAGTGTAACAAGCCAGTCGTCGTATATTCGGATGTCAGCTAGGCGGTGCTTGCTTGGCACAAATCTTCCACATGATTGTGAGGAACGTGCTGCTCGAGCCAAAGTTGCTGATACCTGATACCTGCTAGATAAAGTCAGTAGCGGAGGTTGGAGAATCCGCAAATTGAATATATACACCGAGCATCGGCAACTGATATTATCATCAGAAAACAGAGAAACGAATGGTTCAATTCGCCTATAACCAATGAGCCACATACATTCACGCTTCATAACATGACTGAATATATGAATATCGTATGCATCGCAAAAGTGTGAAATGACACGTTCTACTACTTCAAGTGCAACCAACACTACTTTATTCTATTTTCTGTTCATAGTGATAGTGATTTTAAACACTGTCAGGCATTGCCGGACATCCTACACCTGCTAAATCGGCCCCATTCAATGTCCAACATTCAATTTTTAAATGAATTCCATTGTTCACTTTGTGGTTATGTTTATGATAAAATTCAAAGCCGATGGATGCATTATTCTCCAACCACTGGTCAGTAGGATCGTTGCACTAGCCCGCTAAATTGTCCCGTACTCTAACAGCCGACTGCAAAGCCTGTCGATAAAGAAGGGTCAAGTCTTAGAAAGACGTTTAAACCTGAAAGCTTTGAATATTCTTGCGGTTTTGTGGGACGAAAATTGTTGTTCGTTACGCTGAAATCCTAGCCTGTAACCCCGTTGGCGTTAGTGTGAACGGCAGATAGGTGACTATTGCGTTATTCCTAAGAATTACTTCCTGAGTTCTGAACATACGATTGGTGAGATTATGTAACAGTATATGCCGTCAAAAAAATTACAAAATAATTCACTTTAAAAGCAGAAGACTGAATAACTTTCCTTACCCAACGAACTGTGCGTATGTGACAATTTTGAAACAACCAATCCCGTTGGTAGGCTTCACTTCAAATGAGTATTGATTTTCCTGGTCGTATCCTTTTCAGTAAACTGAAACACGGGTATCATTCGAGTGAGTGAGATCTACCTATTCCGTTCCCTCAACACAACAGTAGGTATATGTACGAGAAAGGATAATGATTCCTTCAAGACTAAATTCTGCCGATGCTACCTATGAAGCAAATCAAACCGGCCGGTAAAAGATTAGCATCGTCTGTCTTACTGCTGCTGACCGATTCTTGTGCTGCTTGTGTGGTAGGACGCAACACATGTCATTGCGGATTTATGGGTAAGATTCGAGGAGCCGTGTCACACAGGTCACAAGTTGTGTCTCACAAGACAGTCATTAGGCTATTGTTTTAAATTAGAGTTGGTCAACTGAACTGTGAACGTCCGGGATAGCTTTGAGTTAGGATAGGATAACACTTGGACAGTGGTCGTACGTCATGTTTATGTAAATACGAACCGTAAATTGTGACGGGGGATTCGAAGGAATCATATCATGTAAACTTAATTTGCCAGTCATTAAGGTGTGCGTGTTGTCGGATCTGTCAACACATTCGATTGATATTGATGCGACCACCCGGTCATTTACCAGGAAATCGGAACCAAACCAAAAAATAAAACAAACGCAAACAACCGACGATAATCCCTAATCGTTGATTCAGCCAGTCCCCGCTCAGAATCGTTCTCAATTAACTGTCAGCAGTCACAATTAACGGCAACCCGAAATGGTTTCTGATCCCAGAAATGGCCACCTATGGCTCGAAAAGCAATCAAATCATCAAACAAATCGTTTCCGACGGGAGGGAGCCAAACATCATCGGTAGCACAGCTTCCCCAGTAGCAACGGATACCGAATAGCTCTATCAAAATCACGGTCCAACGGCATCGGCGATGGCTGCTTTGTAAGCTGGGGAAGTGTCCCCTCCCCACAGCGATCGACTGAACGGAAAGTAACATTTTCCCAACGTGGGCAATCAACGGTCGGTGGCAGTCCGAGGAGAATGAAAGTAAGCTCATAAAGTCATAACGACATCATAAAAATCGAATCACAAAAATCTTCTTTTGCTGCTCCTTTTCCGTATTGCGTTCACTTCGTGGGGGAGGCTTTACTTTGTGCGGCTGTGGAAAACAGGGTGGCTAACACTGCCGTATCGATCGATTTAAACGAAGAAGACACTTTCCCGCATTTGGCCTCTCGTAGTTGCCTCCGTTAACATGGGAAAATTATTAGAAAAGGCTGTTAGAATGTAGAGGAAATTTTAGTTCATGTGGATAAAGTTTTTCCATAATAGACCAATCATGCACAGCAGGAATTTCCCACCACAGCAACTATCCGGTTTTGTGTATCTCGGGGAAAACTACAAGTAATTACATCAGGTTATTAGCTGCTAGATACACAGTAGTTCGATTAAGTCCCTTTTCAAGAACTACCCCGAACAACGTGAAACTTGAATCCGATAATTAGGTAGATTGGAAAAGTTCATCCTTTCGGGAGTGTCCTACCAATTTTCTACCGACGCACGGACACACACACCACGTATCTGCATCTTTTGATCCGGTTAAAGCCACTCATGGCAAACGGTTGAATAACCTTGAAATATTGAACAGATTTTAGGTACTCAAGACGTGCTTCATGATTTTCGACATAAGGCTGGAATAAGTGGTTTCCATACTTGCACTCGACTTCTAACATTGCGTTTCTCCTATGCTCATCTACCGAATAGGCGTCGAAAGGTTAACTTTTCTGGTGGTGGTGCGACTACGTGACCCGCATTGTAAAACCATCCGGCAATCGAGATCCCCTCATTGATTGATTTATGTCGCTCGTAATGCCGGATAGCTTAGGAAATTTATCGAACGATTTAGCTTGGTTGGTTGGTTGGTTACTGACTCTGAGACTGAATTTGGGTTCGTTTGCGAATTGTAAAACTAACCTGTTTTAGAGATTGGAACATAGATTGCTGGAAAAATGTTGAGCACTAGTTAGAGTTTCCCTGTAAAGCTACTTATAGAAACTCCGTTTGGTCCTAAAAAATGCGATTTACTCGTGTACGGTCATGATAATTTTTCGTTTTAGTTTTGTAATTTTACACCAACAGGATGTACCGTCGATTCGGGTGAAATTGATCAGTCGGGTGAAATTGATCACCTTGGACCAACGAGTAAAAAACTCTTTATTCTACGTTTATACTGATTCATAAAGCTGAATATGCACCCATCCATATAAAGATTGAGTTACAGGTTAAAGTCACTTGGCTTTCAGCAAGATTGATCTTGTAAATGGCTTGATTTTTTAAAATTTACTATTTTGATCGAATCGCAATTTTCAACATGCCCGATAAAACTCCTTGCTGTTAACACAAATTTCGTTGCAGAAGGAAATTTTGATAGAACTAATTCGATTCTCTAATTATCTGGCTGTGCTTTGATAATTTCCATGAATAAAATTATGCGACAGAAATTGTTTGATTTGACCTTTTACGTAATAAAACGATTGATAACATCGTGAACTGAGGCAACATAGATTTCTAGATCGCTATGGGTGCGAAATGGAGCTGCCACCTGCGAAAGTTTATTCTTTCTGTGAAGCAGAATGGAGATTTATAAAAGGGTGCAAAAGACAGACAATACTTCGCGCAAATTTTACAAACGCTCCATATGGCAGTTGCATGAGAGTGCAAGAGATCGGTTTGTGCTTACATAGCGAAATGCAACTACACATTCAAAGAGACAGTCAAGCTCCCGTATGTGAGGAGAATTAAATTATTTGTTTCACTAGATTGGTGAAGATTGTGTACGAAAATCGTACATTTACACATATATACAGCAATGTTTAAACAAAAACAAACGATTACGATGCTAAAATTGGCTTAATATCTTTTCTATCGTTCATATTTATTTAGCAGATGCATCAACCATGCTAATGTAGAGCTGACTGTTTGATTTTTGTGCTAGTTGCTGTACGCGACATTGTTGCCTACATACAGGCAATATCTCTATTACGCCAGATTTTATACTTCACGTTAGGTTATTGCTGTCAGAGCGTATGGTTTAATAGCAATATCGTCTTGATTTCTACGTGATCAATTTCACCCGTTATTTGTAAATTTTCAATTTCACGATTACATTAAGTTTTATCTAAAATAAAACTATTTATATAAGATATAGATGATACTGTCGTGTAGCCAGCACTACAGTACTTATTTTAAAATTGAATCATCTTCCTAAATATGTTTCTATTCAAAGATATTTAAAAAATACTCGAAAAAGTGATCAATTTCACCCGAATTCACGGTACCTTCTAAGTAGCCTTGGGCTTAAAATCCTACAAGTGACATGCGAAATACGTATCTGTTGTGAACAATATTTATAGCGAAATTTAATCGCGAAAAAGTTTTCTTTATTTTATATTTTCGTATTTTATCTAAGACGCTCATAAAAAAATTAGTCAATGAAGGTCAGTGCATATGGACACAAACGCTGGGTTTACGTAAAACTACGTAAAACAGAAGTCATTTGATGCCTGCAAGTCTACGTAGATTTGGAGCTAGCTGAAGGATGGTCACTGTCTCTGGAAGGTTGGTTTAACTTTGCCAATTTCTCAAGAACCGGTAATTTACCATCTGAAATATTCCAACCTGAGTGAATTTAAACTATAACATTCGGACATTGAGAGAGCAAGTAGTTCAATCGCCAGTAACTCTTAGACCTGCAATCTTGTTAGCAATTTCTCGGTTTTCCCCCCAAATAACAATAACACCAAAGTAAGACATTGTGGATTGCGGTAGTTTCGAGAAATTCTCGTCGGTTTATTCAAGCTATTCATGTCATGCATCAAATCATTCAGTTTAACCCGGCCCAAATAGCTGTAGTCGAAAGCCAGATCATTCCATCGTCGACATACCACGGAAAAAGAATTACGGTCCCTCGGTATCTGGCTGATCTTGTGATGCAGCATTTCTTTGGGCAGGTCGATACCACGAATGATAAGATATGTCAATTCTACTAAAAAATGTCAATATGTAATCTACTAAAAAAGCTTCGCATTCAAAACTCCATCCTACCAAGAACCAAGGGTCTCCGAAAGATCCACATACCAAAGCAATGAAATGAGAGATATTACTTGAGCAGTGCCAGTGGGATCTCCAACTGAATAACTGGCAATATAGCTTGTTGAAGAATTTCAAACCATGCCAGAGGAATTGCCTAGTCGAGCGGTTAAAAGCGCATGAGATTTCATGAATAAACTAAAAATTCGCGTTGAATATATGGGAATTGATGACAAAAATCAAAACTACTTAAATTCTGGAAAAAGGTTAATTTCACAAACCTCTTTTAGTTGGGGTTGCTGGACGAAGCTGACAATGGGCAAAACAGAGAAAATATGAAACAATATTCGAGCGAAAGATGCTATGGGTTATATTCAGCGCAGTATAAACTGAAAGCCGAGAGTGGCGGAAGCGCTACATGTGCTACAGGCTTAGATCGCATTTCTATGAAAATCGTTGGAAAAACGGATTGTGAATGATTAAACATGCTAGTTCAGTACAAACAAATCGTTTTTATTTACATTGTCTTCATGAGCAAATGATATCATGTTGATCAGGCTTGGCATGCACTTTTCGCTTCGATTTTGCTCTTTTGATTACTGCACCTCAGCCAACCAAATTTGAAAAACTAGAACAAGTAATTGTCTACAATATTACTGGAATGCTTTATCTTTTGTATTTACGATTATTGTGCCTTGCTGCACTTTTACGAGTCCTATGCAAATTCATATTTTAATAATAATTATCCTGTACTTACCATTAAAAATATGCTTGTCAAGCAAGGAGGGGTGCAGTGGGGAAGCAATAACGAAAAACTGATGGTTCAAATTGGTAAATTGCAAACATGTGCGGGGCACGTGGAAAATAATCCAACTAATAATTTTCGCGTGGGAGTCTAAAAAGTTAGAATATCCGCAAGCTGACATTTGTACCATTTTGGATTTGTACGCCGTGCAAAGCAGCGGGGTTCAAATTAAAAAGTGTTCGGAATAAAAAAGACCAAATGCCTCCGTCCAAGATATATACCATATTAATTCAAAAGCAAATTCATACAAAATTACATACATTTTTCAGAATTAGAAAAATAGAAAATTTCTTGAAAACCTGGTAGAACTCACTTGTAGCGTTTCAACATTCATCTGGCAGAATATAGAAATTAAGCAATGCAAGACACTTTCCGGGACGATTGATAATTCGGGACAAGCTATCCAAATCCGGGACAGTCCCACAAAATCCGGAACGTCTGGTCAACCTAAATTTATCACATAAAAGCAAGGTTGATTTGTAAATGGGGTATGGATGGAAGCTCTGGGCATAGTACACATAAGCAGAAGTTTAGAACCAATAGTTCCACCGATGAGATTTTATTTCTCATTGCTATGGTTCCCATTGAGCTAATTGATGCAGAGACACAAACACTCATTTGGAAACATCCCCGACCGGGCTCTACACACTTCTGTAGACCTATGAAATTTATTTTCGCTAAAGAGAATTCAACGATTATGTTAAATGAAAATGTCGCAATAGAACCTCAGATTAATACATTATCTGCATACTACAAATCTATAAATGGTACACATCTGCATGTAAATTTGGAGTTTTTTTACTAGGTTCGATGGAAAAGCGTGCAGTACGTTGTCTTAGCTTAGCTTAGCTTAGACTGATTGCACATATCAATGGTTGCACTCAGTGATTGACCCGAACCAGTGAAATTGCACAATGAATCAAGTGAATGAGGTTGGGAGTGACCGATCATCCTCACTGTGCAAAATTCAGTGACTCGATATATATAGGGTCAATAACTGCGCCGGCCACGTCCTTGCAATCAGATGGGATTGGGGAAGGAGTGTTAGTGTAATCTTTGCTGTTTTTGGGACCGTGTTAACCTCTGCATCCCAGCAAAGATTACAGGAAGGAGTTATGATTTGTTAGTAAGGCAGGTTTCGTTGGATCGGGATTCACCTTGATAAGTGATATGATCGTTATTCTTTAAATTTATTTATTTTTTAAAATGGTTAGGAGAATTATTACATATTTAAATATTTTCAAGTCGACAGTCAAGATAAGCCTGTTTAAGATATTTTAGTTTTACGAACAGATTTATACCAGAGAACATTTTTTTTAACTTTGCCTGGAAATAGTGTAAACAACAGGCGGATAATTGTTGGATCAAGGTAACGAGTAAAATGTGTTATCATTATTGGCAGCAAACTAAACTCAAACCGGCGGTCGTAGGGTGTTTTGCTATAGGTATCCGAGATTATGATGTTTCTGTAAATAGCAATTTTTTTGAGTACTGATCCGCGTCTTTTAAACGTATATTGTCAATATGTATGAAAAAGATTGACGATCGTGTATCTTAAACTTCAAGCAGCACAAAAGCAACAAACGCGTGTAGCCCCTGTTGCCAAAATCGAAACCGTGCCAAAATCTACTATGGAAAAACCCAACAAAAATGTGTCAAAAACGGGTTTAATACCACCAATCAACCATCCTCCCACGATTCCTAACACTCTACACTCAACATAGCCCGGCTAGGGCCATCAGGCCGGCACAAGCCAAGTCCCTGACACCCTGCGGCAAGAAGTAGTACTTAACAAAAAACCCCCGAAACATTCTACAACCACAAATCCCTTCAAGCAAACCGACGTCATCAACCCCCGTCGCCTCCCGCTGCCAAAATCGGTCCGTGTCAAAATCGAGGCATGCCAAAATCGGAATCCCACCGTATTGCGCTTAAGTGTCACAATAGTGTTCCAAAATTACTTAAATTAGATTTGTAAAAAGCCACCAGTTTTATAGTTTTATTTGTGATGCATGATGCAAATTAGCAATCTTGCTAGAATAAACATTCCATATTATGCAGTAATACGCAAAATGTGAGTAATCGTATGTTTTTCAGCGTAGCCATATACAACTGTGAGGAATATCTTATAATTAGATTTTGGGCACATATCAAAGAAAGTATTCATGGCAAGCCCTGAGCAAAATCAAACACTTAACAAATCAACGACTCTTGCTGGGTGTTTCAGTTACAGCTCTGTTCCTGTACTTATACTTATCCATATCGCACATATACGTTGCAGTACTACAAATTTTCGAAATAGCAGTGTCTTTATCCAAACTAACAAGAGAGTGTATGCGTGTCACGTGACACGATACACTACAGAGTCCATAAACTAGACAGGGCAACGTTCGAAACCAAACGGCGAGCCCGCACTACAAATGACAACTAACAGTTCAACAGGGCCCAACCCCACCCCGCGAACAAACCGAGCGGGAACTCTTCCATGTTGGGCCAGCATACAAAAAAGAATTCCCACCCACCCATAAGCCGGACCCGGGCCTCAACGAAATGCCAGCGGTCAAATCATGCGAATCCGATATTCCGCCAGAAACACTTAAGCGCCCTGTTGCTTTCATAAAGAAAATACAAACAACATCTATCACAATAGGGTGTTTGCAGAGTGCATATGTATTGGAGATCTGTTGGGCAGGCAAAAGTGACAGCTCCATATAAAACACACGGGCTGGGAAGAGCAAAATTTTTTCAATGATTTATTTTCTTTATTTAAAACAGAAATTACAAATTGCTTCATACATATGGCAAGGTAATATATCTGTTTACTAAATAAAAAAATTATTTTCAGCAAATAAGCTAAGACGCGGTAGCAATGATCAAAAATGTAACTATGACCTATGTTAGCGGGATAAAACTAAACAAATATCAATAGCCAGTAGTTGCTTTCGGCTAAGAAAGCAATTTATTATGCTAAAACCAATTTTATATTCCGTTACTTTCAACTTGGCCTATGCCGTCTACTGCTTCAAAAATCAGTATATTTGGGACACCGATTTAACGCGAATTCACCGAAACCCTAGTTACCAAAAGTCAGCATATATTTCAGGGAACATTTGTCGGTTATTTTGACTATTAGTTGCTTTAAAACGATGAATAATTTAAAAAAAAATGATAATTTTATCCAGCACGTTTTTGCTGCATCGAATAGGAAAATATGCAATGTGTGCCCAACAGACGTCTTGCATGTGTGTGTAGCAAAAGCCCTATTGCAAAGACACCCATACAAGAAAGCAACAACGCCAATCTCCCTCGCCAAATCTAACTGCAGAAAACAGAACGGGATGCAGGACAGTATCGAAATCACTGCATGACGAGTGCCCCAACGGCCTAGGTTTTCTCTCCTTCCCGCTCACGCTCATAGCCTTTCTATTGGAATTGCATCTACTAGCGTTATTCCAATTAGAATCCGAATTTTTGTCCTTGTCTTTATTCTTGTATTGGCTCCGACAGCGATGCCAAAGTTACCCCGCAAAAGTCAATTAACGAAATTAAGTTATATTAAAACATATTCCTTTGTTACATTGAAACATATTGCTTTGCATATCTTTTATTGTGAGTCACAAAATTGCTAGGACTATTTGGTTATTTGATATGTTTGATACGCATCAAAGCTAGCGACTCAATAGATAAACGAAAAAATAAACATATGAGTAAGCAAGTTGAAATAAAATATACAAATTAATACAATAATCAATCAACTTAGCTCGATCAAATGAATCCTGATGCATTTTTGCGTCTACCCTCTAAGCTGCTTTTTCATGCAAAATTGCAATTGCATGTAATTTCCTTTCATCTTCAACTTTTACTTGGTTGGGTAATACTGGCACCAACTGATTGCACTGTACACCGGTTCCTTTTCCACAAGTTACGCGCGTTTAAAAAAAACACCAACTGCTAATTGCTGAATAGCAATATTTTCTGGGCTAATTTTCAAAGCAATTCTCAATCCCATCATGCAAAATTCACTTCACTCACGCACCACATAACGAACCGAACGATTTCAACAACTTCCATGAAACTTATTTTTATAAAAACCTATAAAATAATGAAAATCACACGGAGTGACCGAATATGCGTCCATTGCTGACCGTGCAGCCAGTCCCCCTCGGAAAAGCGTGCAGTACGTTGTCACATAAAAAAACAGCAACCAAATATTAGGGGAATGTCGTCGTGGTTGGGCCATCTCTGGGCTTCTCCAAAGAAAATGAATTACACGAACGTCCATGATAAACCTAAAATTTTTGAAAATTTGAAATTGTTTTTTGAATTTGAATTGTTGGATAAAATCCTTTGAGTGTTTTTTGCATAGATTTATACTGCCGCTACTCTTGTACTCCCTAGCAGTGTGCTTAGGGAGAGTGAAGTAGCCAACTTCCTAAGGTTAACTTTAACTCGGCTAACAACACATTGTGGACAATGAGCGGGTCCTTCTCCCCACCTATTGCGGTCATTCTGCATTGGGAGGGCTTACTTAACGATTAACTCAGGTGATCTAGTTTCTGGAAGGAAATTCTTAAATACCCCTGGTACGTGCAAGTGATGTTGCTTGCCGACCGATTCCATTTTGACCCTTCATACAGGAGCTGATAAACGTGACCAATCGTTATGTTTGTACAATTCCCTTTGTCAAGATAGGCCCATTGCTATGAACGGTTGTTCTGCTAAGATAGGTGGTAGTCCCCATACATACATACATACATACATACATACGAAAACAAAATTTGAAGTTAGTTCAAAGTTCAATTGGGGTTGATAGTAGACAAGCCCATGTCTGGCTATGGTACTTCTAACGATGGCAACACTACGCGTGGATTCTTCAGTGATCCCTCGACAAGCGCTTCTATCATAGAAATTAACGAAAATTTCATTTCAAAATTTGCAATAATTTTAAGAACAATTTGATTGATATTACAAAATATCACATATAGATATACCCCGATAGTACGTACACCTTTGCTTCGTTTAGCGTTCGTATTATCGAAATGTACGTACTATCGGATCAAAATTTTAAGTTTTGAAACATTGTTGTATTATGCTTAATATTGCATGAAATTTCCAAATTTGCATGCACTATTGAATAAATAAATATTTTCGTGGTATTGACTTACTATAGCACTTTATTTTTAATTTTGTTTTAAATCAATGATTTTGCCCTCAGTGAAGCTTGGAATGAAACAAGTAAAGTGTTGCTGGAAAATATACGTACTATCGAGGTAAACTGTACGTATTATCGAGGTTACGTACTATCAAGGTATACCTGTACTGTTACAAGAAGCAAGACAGCAATACCTAGCATTGTACTATGGTATTACAAGCCTTTGACTGTGCATAATATATTAATCCATAGTGCTAACATTATAGCAACATTTGATGTACCCATCGGAGAGTTATCAGAATAAGTAAACGTAAGTAAACAAGTAAATAAGAAAGAAAAACGCGATTGAATCATACAAGGAAAACTTTGAGAATCAACGCTACACTGAAACAAAGATCATGGTAAGTGTTACCATATTAGAGGGTAAAATTAAGAGGACACACCAGTGAATTTTGGCAGAAAAGATTTCTGTTTAGCTTAAGCATTTTTCTAGTCAAAATTACTATACGTTACTTTCGATGTTAGCCCGATGCATAACAAAAATAACAGAATCGTAGTCAACATTACTAGACATTACCATGAAAGGTGGTAAAATTAGCTGAGAACATGTTGCTTGTACAAGAATCATGGTAAATTTGAACAGCTGTTTCATGGTACTTACGAAAAGCAACCGTTTTCTGCAAAATGGTACGAGATACCATGGTTCTTGTTTCGGTGTAATGTCACAGAACAGAAGTGGAAGTCCGAATGAGTCGGCGATCAAGCTAGCGTCACGAAAGAATGAAAGATTTTGAGCGCTAACAGATCTTCCAATTTAGAACGAATTTCGATGGTTCGCATACCATTCGATTCATAAAACTTACAGCAGTTGTATGACTTTCTTGAAAAGATTGTTTTCTAATCGCTACATAGTGAAAATCAACGAAAACTTTCAGTAATGCAAAAAATTTCCCATATATTTTCCGTCACGATTACATTCACCAAGCTTGTGGTTGTGGCTGCTGTTTAAAGATAGAGAAGCAGAATAAACTTGCGGCGGTTGCGTAGTCGTGCCTTCTTGACATGTAAAGACTATTAAAAAAAGGTAAAAAGAAAATCAAAGCCATAATCGCTTAACTTTTTGCTAGCTACATAACGCTGCACACAGGCGACATAGCCAGTCATGGATTGGCTAATGTAAATCAATTTTCGTGCCTTGACGGTTGCAACCGCGGAATAATTTTTAAGGTTTGAATTCTTTTTCTAGCATTTTGTTAATAGCTGAGTGCGTGAGGGAGATTTCTATTCTAAATTACATTAATGATTCGCTAATTGAGGGTTCGTTAATTGGGTATTCGTTAGCTGGGGCATGCTCCATATTTATTTTTGGCATCACAAAATACATAACAAAAATGCGATACAATTATTTAGCGCTATTATTTACTTAACACTATTTTACGCCCAGGTAGCTTCGAGGTACGATGCTGGTCTAACAAGTCATTCGTCGTATGTTCGAATCTCGGTTAGGTGGTGCTTGCTAGATAGAGTCAGTAGGATCGTTACACTGGCCCCGTAATTTTCCTGTACTGTAACCAGGGCTTGAAAATGGATCGCAAGTTGAATGTAACTGCCGTGAATGCGAACTTTCCGCATTCAAACTCCGCTTTTTGAACGATCATTTGACTGTTTTTTCAATCCAGTCAATCTCCCGCTTGCGCTGCTGCCGTCTTACAATTCATGCGGCATCTCAGCAAAAGCAAACAGTCGATCTCCCGTTTTGCTTTGCGCTTTGAGAATATAAACTGCAAACTGACTGGAAGCATACGGTGACGTATTTTTTTGTTTCTCTTTTTGTCTCCAAATCGGCTGCTCACAGTAATAGCACAGACAAACAGACATAACACTCGTTTTCCATTCTTCGTACCGAATAAACCGTCATTTCAAATTTTTGTTCTTAGTTGGGAATGTCTCCGTTTTGGTCAAAGTGGCGCTTTTTGGCGAAAGAAGGGGAATTCCCCATAAAAAATACTTGCTGCTTCGAGGGATACCCATGTTGCTATTTGATATTTGGGAATGTCGATCATAGATGGTGCTAGTGGTCAAGCTAAATGTGAGGTACGATAATTTTTGTTGATTTTTCTTTCAAGAGTTATGTCTGTTTGTCTGTGGTAATAGTTTGTCACCCGGACGTCGGTCCGACGCAAGCAAAATATTCGTTTGTATTGGACGGAATCCGACCGACTTCTTCCATGCACATGTAGTGGTTGTTTTTTTGTAGTATTGAATCATACGATTGTGCGGTTGCTTTTCGTTAGCGTGGTGATTGCCAGTCATTTGACTGTTTTGCAGTCATTCGTTGCTCCAAACGGTAAAGGCAACTTGATCGAAACAAAAATGTCAAAAAATTTTAGAGCGCGTTCGTTCTGTTGCGTGCGATCGGCGTTTGACTGAGCAAACTGCCAGTTGTGTTATGCATAGCGTTCGTATTCCACCTCTAAACGGACGGTGTGAACTTGAATGCGCGTTGGTGTGACTGCGGTAGAAAAAAAGGATCGGTCGAAGCCCTGACTGTAACAGCCGGCAGCGAAGTCTGTCGATAAAGAAGGGTAATGTCTAATGACGGTTAAAACCCATGGCTTTTTTATTTTACGCCACTCATAGGCCAATATGGTGTAAAAAGTTTTCTTTAATATTCAAGGTTTCTTCGCAAAAACCCTCCTAAAGTAGTTCTACGCCAGCTACGCGGTTGTGTCTGGAATACAACCATTCTGATATTTTGTTTTTATCTTTTTTTGGGAAGGTTTTCGCATAGAAGTGAATAACAGCAATATAAGCAGAACGCTCACTGCCAATCGCATAGCAGCTTTCACATGCTTTCGTGTGTTTTTGTGGAAAAATTGGATATGTACTTCCACTTCTGTTCTGTGCAAATGTGGTCACTTAAACTCGGATTCGTTTATATCTTTTAGTCGACAAACAAAATTTAAAAATCGCTGTGAAGATGCAGAAATTTCATACTACTGCCATCCTGGGTGAGATTGTGCCAAAAACCAAAAATGTTTATTTGTGAAAATTTATTATATCTATAGAAACTGGTGACCTAAATTCAAAATGATGATGAAAATAACATATTTATTCATAACTTAGAATGGAACATAGATAATATTAGCAAACTAGTTAGCCTAAACAGGTTTTCAAAGTTCGCGATCAAAAATACTCGAAAATAACGCTTGTAAAAAATGTCCCCCATAAACCAACCCAAACAAGAAATCGCATCAACTTGCAATTTTGAAGGTAGGTATATAAACTAATGATTTACAATGTATTGAAAGGTTATTATGCGTTGGATAAGCTTTGATTACGAAAATTATATTTTTCGAAACTTTGTACTTTTCGAGCTTCACGGGGGTGAGATTGTGCCAAGCCATAATGATCGATCCAATTTGTGGATTTCACATATACAACAAAAATACGTCAGTATACACCAGTACACTCACATCCTTTACTATTCAGTAAAATTTGGTTTCATTGTAACTAAACCATCTCTACGGTAGTTGTTAATTGAACAATTTAGTATATATTGACAAGTTTGAAATCAACATAGTTCCTAAATTGTGTGTATACTGAGCTAAAGATCAAACAACATATGTTTTTTGGCACAATCTCGCCCCGGATGACGGTACTTTAAAATTAATGGTATGTATAGTTATCCACAAATTATGAAGTTATTTCTGGAGAAAATTAATCACGATAAAGAGTGATAATATTGGAAGATAAAAGAAAGCATGTCTTTTTTTTCTTAAAATAATTTTAAATTTATATATTTGTATATTAAAAGTTCGTTTTTAAAATGCGTATGAGCCATTTTTGCAAATGCAAAGCTGTCTCTAACCCACATTATCTTGCTGAATAAATAAAGAATTTGGCGCTTGAGCCAGCTTGAAATATGTCTAAAACATGCATGCCGTTCGCGGGCCGTAGTTTGGTCATCACTGGTCTAAAACTCTTAGCACAGACAAACAGACATAACACTTGGAAGATAAATCAACAAAAATTATCGTACCACACATTTTGCCTGGACCCTAGTGCCATCTATGAACGACATTCCCAAATATCAAAGAGCAACAGGAGTATCCCTCGAACTAGAAAGTAGTTTTTATGGGGTATTCCCCTTCCTTCGTTAAAAAGCGCCACTTTGACCAAAACGGAGACATTCCCAACCAACAATAAATTTAAAATTGCTGTTACAGCATGCGAAGAATAGCACATGGCGTGTTATGTCTGTTTGTCTGTGCTTCGAGTTTTATTGTCGTAGGACTATATCTTACTGTAGGGTGTCAAAAATTCTCATCAACCGGACAGCACGTGACGAGTTTTCTGAATATATAAAAAGGTGGCGATCGTGGAAAAATAAATGATTATCAATATACTGAATTTTTAGAGCACTTAAATTTGACTTTTTAATATCAAAAAAAGATTCTGGTTTTGGCACGATTTAGATCGAATGGCTTAAATGTAAACTATACTAACCATCATTCAATCTTCGAAAACCATTACACCTATCTGTAGCACAAAACTTTCATTGAAGATTTGTGGTGTTACTTGTTTGCTTAACTCCCAATCGATACACAATTCCCGTGAGACCAACGCATGCAGCACTTTTACCATCGCTAGCCGACAACCTTGACAGACAGTCGGAGCAGTCAATAATAGAAAAATAAGGAAAAACTCCACGGAAAGTAGTACCATCGGGACTACCACGAGATATCGCAGGGGCTGGGACGTGAAACCGCTGTCATCGCCCCCTATCCGCAACACAAACTGTCGCGTTATCATTTCTATCTACAACGCCGCCAGCCAGCGCAGCGCAGCGGTAGCTATCACCGAGCGATTCCGTCAGATCAAAAAGTCAACCAGCAGAAGCCCGTCCGGACAATATAAAAGCATTAGCAACATTATTATCCTTTTCAGATTAGATACACCATCTGTAAACATTACGAACGAAACGAGCCGAAAAACGCATCCCGAGACGGGTAAAGTGATTTATCGCCCTATGCGCTAGGGGGTGAATTTTATGTAAAATCATGCGCTCCATTAGGGGGTTTACAACCGAGGCAGCAGCGCATTATTTCGGTGTCGGTGGAAATTTAATGGGTAAAGCAGCAAAACAACGGGAACACACAAAACGAGAAGGTGTCCGGTTTGGGGTGTGTTATGAAACAGCTGATTTTTATATCGGTGCTCACGCAATCAATAATATATATTCGCACCACGGCTATAAAACCCGGAAAAGCGGATGAGGATTTGTTTTCCATACTTGCCCGGTCTGGCGTTGAAATGATTGACGTTTTTACCGCCCAGCAAAATGGTGCGTGCATAGCGAATGAGTTTCAATTTCTGTTCGTTACTTCGCCTCACGAGTCAGGATCACTTACCTGTACGCGCGACTCAGTCAGCCCGATCCGCATGGCAATCTCCTCTCGCATGAAAATATCCGGATAGTGCGTCTTCGAGAAACATCGTTCTAGCTCGTTCAGCTGAGCCGGTGTAAAGCGTGTCCGATGCCTTTTCTGTTTGCCATTTTTGTCGGTATTCTAGGGTAAGAGTAAGAGAAATTGTTCACTTGGATGGAGGTGACCGGGCGCGGGCCTCAGGCAGGACGCCAAGCTACATTTACCTGATCCTGGTGGATGTTGTGTGGCTCGCAGAGGCCCCCGCCGCCTCCACTGCCGGTCGAGCCGCCGCTGTTGACGTGCAACCGATTGCCGTTGCTATCCGAACCGGTCGAGTTTGGAGGCGAACCGAAGCTGTTGGCGCCGTGCAGCGACGTCAGGCCCCCCTTCGATAGGTCGCACTCCTTCGGTCCTGCAAACGAAACCAAAAAGCGGAAAACCAGAATGTTACTATCACTAATTGATCTTATTGATTTTTATGTTCGAGTGTCCATCGGTAATGAATAGCCCAACAACGCTAATTAGTTAAAGCCATCCCAGCAATGCCCAACCAACGATTTGTCGTGTTGTACACTGCCACCGAAGCGTTGAGCTTTCGTTTCTCATTACTTTAATGTCAAACCTGTTCCTGGCATCGACAAACAGTTCCAACACAGTTTCGATAAAAGCACCGGAAAAGCTGAAATGCATTTCAGACCATGCCCGAACATCTTCCTAGTTCGAAACTTGTAAAACGCGTGACACCGACAGACACTTGTTCCATGTGTCCCTGACAAAACCACGTTCGGTTCAGCGTTCAGGTATCGCCAACTGGTGGGCACAGAGCAGTCGGAAGGATTTGGTCTGCGACAAAACTCCACTTTACGACAAAGTACGCCAGCTTGCATATCGGTAGAGCTAACTCCGGACTCGGCAGGATTTCGCACATCAGGACGAATTTCAATTCCTGGCAAAGCCACGTACGGTGTCGTGCGACTGCCATCCACCACCAACCAACCGTATTTGCGTACACATACAACCATATATTCGCACACATACGGTAGAGCAGAAGCTGGCGACAGTAACGACCGGAACGACAACGACGGATACGTGCATCTACATTCATAAAAACGAGGCAGCATGAAATAGGTTTTAATAAAATTAAATTAAACATTATCACCGTTTTCAACGGTTGTTTTTACGTGCACTGGATCAAGAGGATGGAACGATGGCGAACACAGACGTAGAGGGGCAAGTTGGCGAAAGGACGGCGGCGCTGCCGTTTGGCTGCAAAGTTTTTCGCACCTGCTTCGGAGCACCATCGACGACGACGGGAAACCGCCGACGGAGCTTGTGAGTTTTTTCCTTTGTTTTAAAGGTGCAAATTTTTTGATGATTCAGTTAACATAACGGGTGTATCATTATGGTTTTTATCTAATTTGATTTTTAAATAAAAATATTATTTGAAGAATTTTCATAAAAGTTGAGATAGCATGGAAGTAATAATCGTTAAGGTTAAAATATCTTTACGCTCTGTTTCGATAAAAATATAAATCTTCCATGACAAGGCTAGTGCATGCTTTATAAATAATATGACCAGGCAAATATGCCAGTAATGGTGTTAAAATTTCTCGAGTATAGGGTTAAGGGTTCTTGTAGCATTAATAATGGAGTCGTCCACATCCACGTCCACATGCTAGAGATTCGTTGATCAATTTATTGAATAATGTAAGTTTACATTTATTTATTTACATATATTTTGGAAGAGTCACTTGGCCTTAAATTTGTCTACATGAATTGAATTAAAGTTAAATAAAACTAAAACTACGTAGCTTGTGCGCAAACAAGCGCGTTGATTCACCGAAATTGAACAGCTCCTAAAACTTCGAAAAAGTTCCTATGATTCAGTAATAGGCTCGTTGTATCTGAATGCAGTCCGGTGAAACTGTGTTTGCAGTTATCCCGTTGTAATGCCCGGAAATTGAGCATAGATAGTAGGATCGTAGAATCAACTTCGCCATTGACAATTTTAGCTACAAATACTGTCTGTTGCATTTTACATCTGTGTTCCATTGTATCAAGCTCAAGTAAAAGGAGTGTAAGGAGGTAAGTTATCCGGATAGTGCCATGGAAGATATCGAAAAGCAACTCGGATGAATCTCAGGTCGTGACCACTAAGGTATGAGTTCAGTCAATCGACCATTAGTTGAGAAGCACCAAGCCGAGATAGTTTTCGTAAGTTTATTGTTTGGACAATTCAATCAAACGCCGCTTTTAAATCTATATAAATGACATCGACTTGTTTCTTGTCTTACATTTGCGAAATACGCATTGATGTAAATTCTGGCAGTTTCACACCACTCAGCATTATTTCAAATAATTGAGATGCTGCTGAGAGATAAGTGATTCCACGGTAATTTCTCGCATTATGACGATAATGGTGCACCGTAAGTCCAAGTGACGGCTGAATACATGACCAGTCATCCATCATTGCATTACGTTTGACGTTCATTATTTTATAGCGATACTGTGGTGTTTCTTTGGCGCCCTCGCATTCTGGAGAGGATGGTGATGCAGCGTGGTCAAACCGATTAAAGCACTGCCAAAAGCATCCATGTCCAGATGAGAACTACGTTAGGTGGAGGGTCACCTTTCCATGCTTCCTGTTTAACCAGGTCCCCAGAACCGGTATGAGTATGTGCGCTTATTAGCCATTTAGTGCGCCACAGGTAGTCAGAAACTCTCGTTCTGCGCGGTGACGCGGCGATGGTCTTGAAGGCATTTTTGACATCGATCTTTATCACTACGCAATATCACCTCTTCGTTTCTGTTTAACCGACCTTTCGGGCTTCTCGACTAGGTACTAACCGAATAGCGTTAACCATTAGCGACCATTTCCGAAAACCAAATTGCATCCTCGACAAACTGTCTGGGTTCTTCGTTAACGTCGTCTTTTGGAACAGTTTTTCTAGTGTCCCCAGCAGGCAGATTAATCTAAACGATGATAGACTTTCTGGAGACTTTTCCTGGTCCGGGCGTAATACCAGGCTCTGTATCGTTCACATATCCGAGAATGGACCTCCCACTAGACGGGTCTGTCCGGGAACCCTTGGATCTCTGTTTTTATGACTATGTTTGGAATTCCAGATGATTCTATAACATTAGCCCGAATGCGACTAGCCCGAAAGCAACTGACCCGAATAACACAAGCCCGAATGTAACACAAGCACGAATGCAGCACGCGCCCGAATGTAATACCAAGACGAATATAACACAAGCCCGAATGTAACATTAGGAACTCCGTAACCCAGAATCGGCTGGCTGCGGCTTCGAAGTCTGTTGTATAAAAACAGAAGATTAAGTTTTGAAACGGAGTGTAACACCCGGGCTTTGATTTCGGATCGGTGGTGCGATGCCCACACTCTTACTTACTTAATCAGCTCCAGGCCGTGGTTTTCTCTGCCGTACGAAGAAGTCGTCTCCATTCTACTCGGTCCATGGACGCAATTCGCCAGCCACGTAGTCTACGTAGCGTCCGCAGGTCGCCTTCCACTTGATCGATCCATCTTGCTCGCTGCGCGCCCCGCCGTCTTGTTCCAGTCGGATCGTTATTGAGAACTTTTTTAACCGGGCAGTCGTCCGACATCCTCACGATATGCCCAGCCCATCGCAGGCGACCGTTTTTGCGGTGTGAGCGATGGGTGGTCCCTAAGCAGCTGATACAATTCATGGTTTATTCGCCTCCGCCTCGTGCCGTCTTCCATCTGCACTCCGCTGTAGATGGTGCGCAACACCTTCCGCTCGAAAACACTAAAGGCGTGTTGGTCCTCCACGAGCATAGTCCATGTCTCATGGCCGTAAAGCATTACCGGTCTAATCAGCGTCTTGTAGATTGTTAAGTTCGTGCGGTGGCGAATTTTGTTCAATCGCAGCGTCCTACGGAGTCCAAAGTAGGCACGATTTCCTGCCATAATGCATCTTTGTATTCCTCTGCTGATGTCGTTGTCTGCGGTAACCAGTGAGCCCAGATACACGAACTCTTCTACCACCTCGATTTCATCACCGAATTATTCGGCATTCACTTCTCTAGAACCTCTTCCTTTCATGTATTTTGTTTTCGATACATTAATGACAAGTCCAATCCGTTTGGCTTCAGCTTTCAGTCCTATGTACGTTTCCACCATCCTCTCAAAGGTACGTGTAATGATGTCAACGTCGTCAGCGAAACCAAGAAGCTGGACGGACTTCGTTAATATCGTGCCACTCGTGTCTATACCCGCTCTTCTTATCACACCCTCCAAAGCGATGTTGCCGTTCAACAGTGTGATTGCGCGGTAAATACAACAATCCAACTTGTCGCCCTTTTTGTAGATCAGACACACGATGCCTTCCGTCCACTCCTCCGGTAGTAGCTCCTCCTCCCAAATCTTGACAATGACCCAGTGCAGCACTCTAGCCAGTGCGTTCCGACCGTATTTCAGCAGCTCGCCGGGTAGCCGATCAGCCCCAGCCGCTTTATTGTTCTTCAGCCGACCGATCTCTTCTACTACCTCCTGGAGGTCGGGGGCTGGTATTCTGTCGTCTTCTGCACGTGCTCCAAGATCTGTTGCCATATCGTTACCTTTATGTTCAGCAACGCAACTGCAACGAGTTTTTGCGACGCTGTTTTTAGCTAACAGCTACAGTCGTCGCTCTCGTTCGTCGTTGAAGCCCGAGCTAGTGATATCGATTACTCGCGAGGGTTCGCACTCCCGCCCGTGAGTAGAATCGAAAGCGAAGATGATAAAGAAAAGAAAAAGTAATGCAAAATTTGTATCCCAGTGCGCCACTAGCTTCACGGGCAGCTGATTGAGCAATAAGTTTTTTGACTCGCGAATAAGCTATAGAGAAAGACGGTATGAGACTGTGCGTCCACGAGTGTGTGGGTAGCAGAATGTCTGCACACAGCAAGGGCGGCTGTTTCTTTTATAAGCGTTGTGTACGCGTTGAATCACAGAGAACAGACATTCATTCAGGAACAAATTTTTCGGGAATTCTTGGATAAAATTTCAAATAAAATCACCTAATATGCTAGCGTCACCACCACTATAGTTTCCCAACTAAATGATTCTTTTGATTTGCACACTGACAACCTTTGGCTCCTCTGGCTCTAGTATGTATGGACTAAAAGCGTTATGCTAGCGCCAGAAGCTGGCTGTTGTGAGTTTAGTATAAAATTTTATGCACCTTCAGCGACATCATCACTATAGTTTCCCAACTAATTTGATATAAGTTTTATCCAAGTAGGGACCTTTCGCTAGGATGTCTTTTCTCTGTGGTTGAATGCAATGCTTCTCATACTCTTTCGCGTGTGAGTAGGCATCGTTGATTCCTCGCTCAATTCGCAACATTGCTTTTGGCTTTATGGAATCCTAAGAGTACTCAAGAACAAGACGCACAACAATAGTAATTTAACTGCTGTTATTAATTAATATTGTTTGAAACGATGGTTCTACAATTAATGAAGGAACGGTAGGGGAAAGAAATGAAATTTTTTGGTGAAGGAGGGGAAGAGCGAAAATGAAAGGAGGGGCGGGGGGATATTGGTAGCTACGCTTGACAAGTAGTCATTTTGACTCCTACCTTTTGTCCAATGCTGGAAGGTGCCTGAGTCAAACCAAGCTATAATCTGAGGTTATAACCGGATTCGAACCCACAACACCCGCCAGGGTATGTGGTTCGCTGGTACTTGTACCCTTGAACCATAGATTTAAACTTCTCGCTCGGTGGTAATCTGCAATTGATGTAGGAAGAGGCACAATATGTGTCGATAACCCAACCAAACGCGTCGTTATCTTGATAAGTGGATTTTGCAGTCTCCTTTTGTCCAGCGCCTCTATGGTCGACAATCGATGACCCGTAGAGGGTAAACTCGAAGTGACAGAAAATCGGGCGTGAAACGTCCTCATCATTACGTATTTATTTGTGCTTAATAATGCAGCCATCGCGGTGTGACAGCAGGATCCAGTTGAGCGTTACAGGAAAAAATAAAGTTTTTTAAACCAAATTTTATTTAGATTACTAGAATGTTTCATGTGGTTGTAAAAATCTAACCTACTCAGAGATCTAAAAATCAAGCTTAACTTCACAAATCGACTTTGAACTATACAGATTATTGCTAAGAGACCAAATTAAAATGTTCACTTTCACTTCGAACATACGACGACTGGCTTGTTATGCCAGCAACGTACCCCGCAGCTAACTGGACGGACGTGAATAACAAATAGAATTGATTTACCAACTATTTCAGGTCTTATTCTTATTCAAAAAATTCAAATTTTTTATTTCAGATTTTGATTCTGCAGTCTATTCCGCTTATTTTGATACTAATTTTGTAATGATCCGACCATGGGAAGTGGCCGAAACACGATCATACACATAAGAGTTCCAGTGCGGCGTGGAACAATCTCGACGGAATAAAACGCCGCTCCTGGAAAACCACCATTTTCGAACTTTATGTACCTTTTTCTCAGAAACTACACAACATATTGGAACAAACTTTTTTCTGTTTTGTTGGTAAAAGCTTGGCAAAGACTTTTATAACTTTTGAGCTTTGTAAACAAAACACAGCTTGAGAAAAACGAAAAAATAGAAGAAAAAATGCCCGAAAAAATAAAATTTTGTCTTCTTTTTCTTTTTTCTCTGGCTGTGTTTCGTTTACAAACCTCAAAAGTTATAAAAGTCTTTGCCAAGCTTTTACCAACAAAACAGAAAAAAGTTTGTTCCAATATGTTGTGTAGTTTCTGAGAAAAAGGTACATAAAGTTCGAAAATGGTGGTTTTCCAGGAGCGGCGTTTTATTCCGTCGAGATTGTTCCACGCCGCACTGGAACTCTTATGTGTATGATCGTGTTTCGGCCACTTCCCATGGTCGGATCATTACAAAATTAGTATCAAAATAAGCGGAATAGACTGCAGAATCAAAATCTGAAATAAAAAATTTGGATTTTTTGAATTAGAATAAGACCTGAAATAGTTGGTAAATCAATTCTATTTGTTATTCACGTCCGTCCAGTTAGCTGCGGGATACGTTGCTGGCATAACAAGCCAGTCGTCGTATGTTCGAAGTGAAAGTGAACATTTTAATTTGGTCTCTTAGCAATAATCTGTATAGTTCAAAGTCGATTTGTGAAGTTAAGCTTGATTTTTAGATCTCTGAGTAGGTTAGATTTTTACAACCACATGAAACATTCTAGTAATCTAAATAAAATTTGGTTTAAAAAACTTAATTTTTTCCTGTAACGCTCAACTGGATCCTGCTGTCACACCGCGACGGCTGCATTATTAAGCACAAATAAATACGTAATGATGAGGACGTTTCACGCCCGATTTTCTGTCACTTCGAGTTTACCCTCTACGGGTCATCGATTGTCTGCCAGGGTGTGATACCACGACGGCACGGCACGGTACGGTACGCAGGACTTCGCCTTTCATTACTCACGCGGCTCGTAAGCTGCTGTTGAAAATTTCAGGGCTATGTTAAAATTGGCAATTTTTTGTTTGCTTCGCTAGCGCTCCGCATCGGCGATGGCAACCCGACAACGTGGAATGCTATTTTTCTCACTTTTCGGTTACTTGCTTCGACGAATGTTGCGAAAAGACGGAAAGCTTTAAACAGTCACTGTCAGCGTGAGCGTGACAGAAGGAGATAGAAGCGGAACTAGGCTGCATGCTGGAAAGTATAGCAGTTTCCCCTCATCTGAAATCGGGACGATCGATATTAATAATTTATTCATTTTCGTTATGAAACTTTGTCGGGAATAGCAACCTTTTCTAAACAGTAACCATAATGGTAAGGATCTGGGTTAACGTTTAGCTGGTGCTCAAAGTTCGATTTGAGAAATTTCTGACTCAGAATTATAAGAAGCAAACCGCACAAATTAAAAACAAATGGAACAAATCTAATAAAAATTAACAGTGTTATACATTTTTCGTCTATAAACGCAACAAGCCCACTTTGTTCTACAATCTAGGTTACAACCAGCAGCCCAAACGCATCGCTGCACTTGTCAGATTCCATCATCCCAAAAACCCTTTCCCTCGTCCGCTGAACTCCAGCGCTGGTCACCCAACTCGAAAAGAAACTTGTCCTGCATCTGTCTGTCTGCGATGCGGTTAATTCATGAAAAAGATATGAAATCCGTTCATTATTTCCAACGGCTGCTTCAGCCCAGAGCTGCGTATGCATACTGTTTTTGTATGCATCCCAGGTGTTAATTTTAACACATGTATACGATTTTGGCTACCGTTTGTGGTGCACTTTTCGCTCCGAGACACCAAACAAATGACGTTCAATAAAACGAACGTGAATTCTGAGCCCGTCTCGCAGGTGAAGACAGACTGTGTGACAGCCACCGCGAACCGCTGGGACCCACGGAGCAGCAGCAGCGGGCTTGGGCCTACCGACCGGCCGTGGTGTCTCAACCGAATCAGCTCCGATGTCTTACAATGTCGAGTCCCCCCGAAGACAGGCTGGAATAAAATGATCATCATAATGAGGTTTTGGTCAGTTTGTTTTTTTTTCTTTCAGCTTTATGATTATCATTCATGCTTCATTGCCAGGCTGGAAGCGTGTTTGGCTGGACGCGCTGGACGATGCGCGGAACAGTGATTCAGGTTCATCTGATTTTTGATTTCGACCCACCGAAAACAGATATCCAGAACGCAAACGCGTCACTGAAACTTCGCTCGCTCAAAACCGACGACGACGAGCGACGTCAGTCATGCGTGTACATAAACCACACAGCAAGTGAGATGTTTTGGGGCTTATGTTTCACTGCAGGGGTAATTCACTGGACTGGATTTTGTGGAGACTGATATACATTGCTGTATAAAGTTCTCCAGTGAGCTCCAGTTACAGCATAAAAGCTAAATATTTATTTCCATTAATCGATTACCTACTTTATTTAGAAAATTAAGGCTGTTTCCAGTGATCGAACACTGGAGGAAAATTAATTATGTTTGTGAAAAATTATTCACCAGCAATTTCTAAGAATTTGTCGGCTGGTATTAAGTATCGAATGTCTGGGTATTGGTAGTTGAGTCAATGAGTATAATTATAAAAATTTGCGTGTCCAGACAAAAACAAAAGGTGGACCTTTCAGGAAAATGTAATGGCTTCAAAAACTGAGTAATCGTTGGATGACGAATCTATTATTACTTATCGCAAAAATTCCCGCCGATGACATTTCCGGACTTTGGGAAGCAAATGGATTTAAAATTGATCTAGAAGTTTATGCTTCGGAACTGGGTTCAAAATTAGAGTTGTTATAGAATTTTAAATCGGACTTGTTAGACTTCAATTTGGACTTAGACTTCAATTAGACTTCAGTTTGGACTAATGTGGACTTGAAGTTTTACTTTAAATTGAACTTGAACTGGAATTTAGACTTGGAATTGAATTAATTTTGAAATTAAGATCGAAATTGAACTCAAAATTAGAATTGAAGTTGTGCTTGAAATTGGATACAAATTGGATTTGAATTGGACTTGAGATTAGAGTTGGAATCACATTTGAAATTAGACTTGATATTGGAATTCAAATTGTACTAGAAATTAGATTTGGAGCCAGAGTTGATATTTGGCTTAAAATTGATCCATAAATTGCAGTTTAATTAGACTTTGAATTCTGCACGGATTTTCGTCTCTTTTCGCTTTTGAACTCTTTTTCTATACCCGTTTTCATATGTTCGTCGTTTGTTTTGTTTCTTTTTTTTCTCACATTTTATTTTCTTCTTCTCGTTTTTCCCCTTTTTCTGTTATCGTTTTTCCATTCTCGTGCTTCAGTATTTTCTCTTTTTCTTTTCTTCCTTTTTTGTCCCGTTTTTTCTCTTTGTCTGTCTAATTTATCCTCATTTTCTTTGTTGGTTTCTTTTTCGTTTTTCATAGTTTTCTGTCCAGTTCCGTCGTTTTTTATCTCGTTTTCTCTCTTTGTCTTGCCGCTCTTTAGAAAAAGATGCAAAAAATGAGACAGAAGGAGCAAAACAGAAGAGAGCATGAAGAAAAACGTTACAAAAACTGATTAGAAAAGGAAAGAAAATGCGAGAGAGAAAAGAATAAAAACTGGATTGAAAAAGAAAAACAAAAGAAATGGATGTGAGAAAATGGAAAACTTAACATAAAAAGAGTAGGAAAAACGTAAGGGAACGAAAAAGTGGGAGAATTAGACAAAAAAAGAAAAGATTGGGCAGAAAAAGATGAAAAGACAGGGACAGAAATGAAAACGGACAAGAAAAACAGAACGCGACAGAAATGAAGGGACAACAAGAAAGAACAGCAAGATAGAAAGAAACAAACGAACCAAAAAAAAAAGAAAGACGAAGAAACCAAAAACCAAAAGGAAGTTAAAAACAAGACTTCGAACCGGAAAAAAGGAAAATTTGAAAACGGGGCATAAAAATGGCAAAAAATGAGACATGAAAGGGAGAAACAGGGCTGGGAAAAAACGGAAGAACAAAGGTGGAAAGTAATCCAACCAAGACTAAAGAAAATGGCGAAAGACTTGACCGGGAAAGACGAGAAAAGAAACAGAAAAAGAGGAAGCAGAGGGCAGGAAAACGAGGCAAGAAAAGGAATATGAAAAAGAAAACAAAAGAATAAAGAGCGAGAGAGAGGGAGAGAGAGAGGAGTGAGAAATTGGAAGATAAAAGGAGAAACATGGGACAGAAAAGGAAGAAAACACGGATTAAAGCAAAAGGTAACACGACAAAAAGGCCAAAAAAATGGCGATATAAAAGGAAAACCTGAGAGAAAAAAAGGAAGGAACAATGAAAGATTTTAAAAAGAGGAAAACGGAACAAACGAAGACAAAAAATCAAAATGGTAAGGAGATAAAAATAAGTCGAAAAATACGGAAACTTAAAACAAAAATCAGGGAAAGTAGCAAGCAACGTAACAGGAAACATTGTACAGAAAAAACGAGTGAGAAAAAGGAAGAAAAGAAGCGCGTAAACCAAGAACCAAGAATGGCACAGAAAAGGATAAAACGGATAAAGTGGAAAAAAGGTTTAAAAAAGAGAAATATCAGAATAGAAAAGAGGTAAAACAGGTACGAGAATAAGATGTTAAAGGTTTGTCCTATTTTCAGGTATAATTTCGTGTCTATGTCCGGTTGAAGTAAAATTTCAAGTTCAAATGCAAATCTTATCTAATATCCAATGTTCAGTTAAATTGCATATCAATCTAAACCCAATTTCAAGTCTAATTTAATTCCAATTTTGGGTTCAATTTTAAATCAAATTTTTATACAGTTTAAATTCCAATTTCAAATCTCTTAAATTTTAACTTTAATTTCATATTCCAATTCTAATTCATTTTCAAATAAAAATTCCAAACTTTGTTTTAAGTTAATTTATTTTTAGTCATGGATCCATATTTCGCCACTGGATTTTTTTAAACCTTTTTCGTTGGCTGGTCTCTAATTTCGTCATTTTTTCTATAAAATTGGTGAACTAAATGTTCATCATCTATATTGGATATTGAAGCAAAGCCTTGGGTTATAAACGTCTTTAAGACTTGACGCTTCTTTATCGAAAGACTTCGCAGCTGGTTATTAGAGTACAAGACTATTACGGGGCTAGTGCATCCTGTTGACTCTAGTAGCACCGCCCAGCGTTTATTAAATATTACAGTTTTCTTAACAGTAAAAAGTATTAATATTGGATTAAGAGTTTTAGGACTTTATCAGTTGAATTTCAGTGCCATTCACTTCACGAAATATATTGCTATTTGAATCGCCAAAGAGACGACTAGTGAAATATTGTGGAATTTTCGGCAAAACAAAACACGTTTTCAAAATTAGACGAAAAGCTTGGTAGCGCAAATCAGGAGTAGAATAAAATGTAATTGACGTCGGCAACGTTTGTAACAAACAATTTAATGATACTATACTTATCTTTTAACACATTTTATACTTCTCGCAATATATAAAATGAAAGTATATTGATATTTTCATCATTAGCTAATATTTTTCGAAGGAAAATTAATACAATTTGACAAATAATATCACATCAAATATTTGACCTTTGTGCATCTTTACCTTGTCCATGTACAATAGCAACTGATTTTACGAGTTAATTCTGGGCTGATTCCGGTTAAGATTCAAATACGCGTTAAAAATTTCAAAGGCAGTTTTGGTACTCAAAAATAATTACATTCATGAAACTGTTCTCACTTCATTCCTTCTGTTTATCATATCACAATCATTATACTTTCGTGAACATAACTTCTATTTTAAGTATAAAAGCTTTGAACCTTAACATCATAGAAAACATAAGCGTAGCTAACTTAACTGTAAGTTATCAGAATTGTCTCAAAATGCAACAAAATTTCTTTCTTTAGCTTAAAACAAATATTTTTTAATTTATGAATGGTGTTAACACAGAAGAAAACATGTTGATTGTTTTTCAAATTAATGGATCGAATAAAATGCTGTCGTTTTGCTCAGGCCAATATGATACAAATCCTATTTCACCGGAATTTCCCTTGATATATATTGCTGATTGCAAGGAAAATTGTACCTTCCAAAGTACGCAATCGCTCATGAAAGTGCTAATTCACATCAAATCATTTCGGTATCTTCGGCACACTTTTTCGTTACATTCCAAGCAATAAGTGAGCCGAAGAGACCGGTACGATTTAAGCTGAAATAGCACTTTTATGAGCGATTGCGCACTTATTGATTGGACAATTTTCCTAGCAATTAGTAATATTTACCGGGAAATAAGATCAAGAAAATTATACTACTTTATGGGTAAAGATTACTCAATCTAAGATCCTACTAACAAAGCAAATATCAAAATGTAAAAATATTTCTACAATTTTGGTGTTTTTCGCAGCATCGGTTATTGAATGACTATTTTTATCGTTTTTCAAAAACGTTTCATAAACAATCACTTAAACTTAACGAACTGGATTTATTAAGAATATAAAGAATTCAATTATCATTTTGGCATTTAAGTCTGCATAAATCAGAATTTTCTAATGTGGCAAAATTGAGTCTGCAGGCTGGCGAAATTTGGCCACCGGGTGGCGAAATTAAAGTTCAGCGAATACATCTAAATAATTAATATAACGAGCAAAATACACAATTTAGTACGAATATGAGTACTGAATCAGTAAAAGAAATGTCCGATTAATATTGTTCAAATGTTATCAAAAATATGAACCTTTAAAACCTTGATCTACTTCGTTTCAAGTAAATTCCCAGCTTGTGCTGAAAATCGTATGTATGTCAGTCATTATCATTATATACGACAAAAAATCAACTTGATCCCACTTTATCCAGCTTTAGTTACAATTTCGAGTTTGTTAGCAGATATTTACGATAGTTTTCGTACATTTATATACGAGTTGGTGCTAGCTGGGTTTTTAGGATAAAAGTGGCGAAATATGGATCCGTCACCCTATTTCTGTGATAAGTAATAATAGATTCGCCAACGCTTACGAGTACTCAGGTTTTCCTGGCCAGAAACACTTATTCTTAATGGTCGATTGTCATACGTTTTATTTATGTCTGGGTACGCTAGTGGTTCTATTGCATTATGGCAATTTTTATTTCTTTTAATTGTATCTCTAAAACTAAAAATAGGAAAAATTTGTGGTCTGTTTAAGCTGTGTGTCATGAGAACATAAAATTTCCAAACAAATATTTCCAATGTCATAATCATGAACAAATTGGAGCTTCAGCTCGATAATTTTCCAGAAAAATTTATTTAAATACGGTAATGACCCGATTTGTCACCCCATGATGAATTTAGGGGTGACAAAAACGGGGCAGTGATAAAATCGGGTATTTTTTAATTTTTTAATTTTTTGCAGATAACTTAGAACGAACTATATATTTTTCATTCTGATCACTTTTAAAACATTTCGCACTTCCTTCTACCTCTCTATGGACATTTGTCACCTCCACCTGTTCACAGCACAGGTCCCACAGGTATGAATACACACGTTTTTCAATTGCGCCGAAATGGTTGATTATACTGGCTAACCATGTTCAGAGAAATTTCACAGCGTAAAAAGCTCTTTCTTATGGTATGAACGATTCTTTGATTGACCCCTTAAAAGTAAGATAGAAAATTTATTTTTCAAGCAGTAAGAGATAGAGCAAAACAATGTTCTGCAAAATTTTTGAGAAGATTATTATAAAGAACTTTGTCAAAAAAAGTGACCTTCTAGCTATTATAGTTGTGGAGATAAGAAACAACTTTTGAAACTCCACGATAATCAACTTGTTGAACACAGTTCTTTTCACAGTCTTTAAACACATTTGACAAGTTTGAAAATGATTTTCAAACTAAGCTTTTGATAAATCGGGTAAAAACGTGACAAAATCGGGTGAGACAAAATCGGGGAGTGACAAAATCGGGTTACCATTGTACTTCTCATTTGATACCAAAATCATTAAAATCGGCTCAGCGGTTCAAAAGTTAGGAATTTTAAAACTAATACTATAAGCGTCTTATTTGGTCTGTAACCAAAACCGGGCCCCTGACACCATATTTTCGTGATAAGAATCGCATTAAACGAAGCCTTAAATCGATTAGCCCAGGGGTCATTTAGGCGTTTTGGTCATACCTTCCGGCTATCTCCGTTATGGTGAAGCTAGATTAACACTAAAAAAGTATTTTTCGCCGAAATTATAGAAAATTAAGTTGGTTACCTCCGATTCGCTCTCAACTAGATGCGAGGCGACACATGTTGGTTACATCTAGTATAAAATATGACTTTAAAATTCTTCAAAAAACGAACCAAATTTGAACGAATACTGGACCAACTGTCAGTTTCGATAACACTTTTTTTCGTAGAACTGCAGATAGTAGGTACACTCTCGCACGACGCAGTCGATATTGTTTTGTCTAAAATTAACTCCTACGGTGTTTTCAATTTCGCCTTACCGGTATGTTACTCACACGACCAGCCAGTCGCACGAAACCAGTTTTCTAATCTGGCCGGCACTTAGCATCCCGGTAAATGTTTCCTCTTCGCTTGCTGATTATTATAGCAACGTTGCGGATCACTTTCAATTATACCACTTCAATTAAATTATCATAATTTCAATTGTTATCGCTCATTTATAAAATCATTAATTATCATTTTATAAATGCAAATTTACATCGCTCGAAAAAGCTTCCATTCCGACCCCATCATGGAGACACCATGGAGCATGGAGGGGAAGGTTTTACAAGCGTGTTTTTTCTGCTGTCATTATTATCCTGAGGTCCACCAGTGAGGATGTAAATGGGTCTCTATTTAGCACTCTGTATAATACCATTATGCGCATGTATTATATATCCATGTACTGTTACGGGAGATTTTTCGGTTCAAGCTTGACACACAGCTTTCTCTCACCATCCCGTCGCGTCGCAGCATCCGATAAATTAGGAAGTACAATGACACGTTAAGCGTTATAGCTTTGGTACTCGTTAAACTTTGGCAATTTATGATAATTTGCCGGTAGTTTTGTCGATACATGGGCACAACAAACTTCGTACGCACAGAGTATGACCACGAAAGGCACTCCTAGAACGAAGTTAATCGCGCATGATTTATGAAACCTTTTGCAGGTCTCGCCGACCGCAGACCGGGCCGCGTGCGTACAAACCAGCTAAAGTTTCGAATTCGCGGTGCGTCGGCTGATGTTGCCTTGTTGGTGTCGCCGACCATCCCGACCAAAATACCAACGATTTCACTAATGATCATCACTTTCGGCCGGGTGTAGTTTGTCTTCATTTGCATTCTTGCGCAAGTGGCAATTCAACTGGCGGCGGTACTATTGGATGGTAATGGCTGTTTGATGGTTCATTCGCAACGAAAATATTAGCCGCGGCGTCGGGCCACAATCGTCTGAAACTTGAAGTTATATTCTCGATTGTTGTTTACATCGTAACTGTAAAGTTTAAGCATTGTTTGCTTAGCTACCGGTCTTTAGCCAGTATAAACATTTGCTAGAAATATGTGAATGTTGTACCTCTATGAAACACCAATAAAGAGATGGTTGGGTGATACCTACTCTTTAAATTTTTGTGATAACAGAATATTTCAGATTTATTTTCCATACTTACATATCGCTTTTAGAACGACCTTTAAAATAACACTAGATATACCAGACCAGTCATTTTGACTGGTCGTGCAATTTCAATTTGAAATTTCTACAACATCTAACATTTGATTTTAGAAACGATGTTATGACTTTTGTAGCTATAAGTAGAGAATACATTTTATGAACTTAATGTTAGTTTATATATATTAGTAACAAATATAATTTTTGTTTTTGCCATTTATACTAGCACCAGTCAAAATGACTGGTGCAAGATTCTATGAAGAAATGTAGCATTTCGGCAGAACGGTGTGTCCGAAACATGAAATTATTCAGTGAAATGCTGTTCCTAATGTTTCTTGGCCATTTTTGTAGAGTTTTGTCGAGAGTCGGTCCTTTTCGGCGGTTCTATTCCTCAGCTGACCGATTTCTCGCCGGATCTCTTTGAGATCGGAAGTCGATCGGAAGCTCTCATACGTTAACTTTTGCTCCATTTCCTTTTGCTATATCAGCAATTGAGATCCCTATCAAAGAACTGCTTCCACTTACCAACCACTATGCGCTCGTTTGTGGCCAGGTTTCCCTGCTCGTTCCTACACATATCAGGCCTCGGTGTGTATCCCTTACGAGATCGGTTCACCTTCTCATAGAACTTGCACATCTCACTAGCCTGAAATAGTGGTTCTAGCTCTCCTTCTGGCGTTTTGCGGCCTCACTGATGGCCGACCGTATTATGCTACATTTATCTTCGAGAGTCGAAGCACCTGGCCACAGAGGAAGGCGCATAGTATGCGCGTAGTTCTCATCACATTCCGGGTTGTCTAATTATCGATTGTTTAACCGAGGGTGACTTTGTCGTGAGGTATATACCGTCGATACTTTTGAGTGCACGTGTACTGCTACTAGGTAATGATCTGAGTCGATATCCGTACCCCGTAGGTTCGGTGATGGTGATGTTCGAGAAAACCCGACCTTCGATGAGAATATGGTCGATTAGGTTCACTGTTAGTTGGTCAGGTGATCTCCTGATGGTTTTGTAGATCTATATGGGGAAAGAATGTGTTTCTGATCCCCAGGCCTCGGGAAGCTGCAAAGTTAATGCATCGCTGGCCGTTATCACTATACATTGGTTCCCTGTCGATCTGATCGTTCATGTCCCCAATGACGATGATATCCCGTGGCGAGCACTCGAGCAGCTATCGTATGTTGCCTCCAGCTGGACATAGAACACTTTTTTCTCGTCGTCGGGTCTACCTTCGTGTGGCCAGTGCACGTTTATGATGGTGTAGTTGAAGAAGCGGCCTGTTATCCTCAACACACATATCCTCTCCCGATCCTGCATTCTGCCCATCACTACGAAGCCCGTTCCCAGCTCGTTGGTTGCTCCACCGTTCTGGCAAAATTGGGCCTTGCCGCCACGGATCCCCCAAACCTTCCCGCCTTTGCAACAGATCTCCTGTAGTGCCACAATGTCGAACTTTTGCGGTTCTAACTGAACGAGCAACATTCTGTCGCTATCCACGAAATTTTACAGTTCCAGGTAGGAAGCATTCACTCCAAATCCTTGTTTCATCGCCTGTCCATGTTAAATGTTTCGAGTTGAATTTTCTTGATTTTTCGTAATATTTTAGATATAAAAAGCTTGCCTTACTAGGGCTATGCTGCCGAGTCTCATGATGGGGCTGCCATCGTATAGTGCCGAGACAAGACAGTGCCTCCTTGCCTGTCGGTATACGACCTTAGTTACCACCAGGGTTGGTTACCACATCTCTGCTAAGATTCCTCGTATTCCGGCTGGTAGGGTAATCAATCTATTTTGGACCCCATCTGTAGCTGTACATAATTTGGACACTTACAGCAAAATCAAATGATAGCGTCCAGATTATGTACAACTGCAGATGAGGTCCAAAACAGGTCGGTTACCCTACCACGAGGAGGTGGAGATAGAAGTTGCTGGATAAGAGACTAAGGACCACTATAGGGTCTGTGTTGCACATTATTCAGTAGTTCACCAACCGTTTCTTATCCACCAGTCATTTTGACTGGTTTTGGTATAAATAGGTATATTTAAAATGCTGGTATATCTAGTGTTAAAATTGTCTGTCCCACATGACAATCTTGTTTACAATAAAAATAGCGTAACATTACTCATTTGAACCGCGGATTATTTGCCCGCTCAGTTAGCTCCGGGGTATGATTCTGGTTTAACAAGCCAGTCGTCGTAGGTTCGAATCTCTACTGGGCGGTGCCGCTATTGAGTCAATTGTTAGATCACAACTTAAATAGTTTACCGCAAGCCAAAAGAACAGCTTAGTTTAAATAAGCACTGGACTAGCAACATGTTTTATGCTAAAATAGGTGATATTCAATAGTTTAAGATAATTTTGCGTATTGTACAGTATTGATTAAATACAGCCCTTAATGTGATAAAATTCCCAACATTTGAACTTTTTATGTTGTATCAAATGTTTTCTATAATAATCTATTCAAATCTAATCTTGTTTGCAAAATGTTCCACAGCTCTTTTCTGTGTTTCATCTCGTAGCTGCAAATTTTAACGTTGAAATCCGTGTTATCATAGGATACTATTCCAAACTCTTGATATAGGCTAGCGTTGTGAGGAATATAGAAAATTGTAAGCAGATCGTACGCAAATTATATTCTATTACAATGAGGGAATTTTATAACGGAAATGTACAGAAACCCTAAAAAACAAACTAGAACCAGAACCGTTCTACGGAGTGTCACCAAGTGCAATTAATTCAAGAATTCGAGCATAGGAACACAAAACTAGAGACGGATTTCACGCCAACTCGACCAACAATTGGCGTGACCCTCTCAGAATTCAATGAAACTATGTGTGTGTAGAGAGTTCATGTAAATAAGCAACTTTGCATGCTTAGTTTTTCCAAAATTAAGCTATAGAAACTTTTGAAAGGGGCTTATTTTATTCTCTTTTTTTAATAAAAAAAATCAACTCGAAAATTATAGCACCTGCAAAAAAATGATTTATGAGTAACTTTTAGGAAATATTATGAATTTTCATAAAAAATATACTGATAAAATAAAAATGAATTTTTATACTAAAAAAAATTATTTTGAAAATTAAAAATCGATTTCCCAAAAAATGCCATCTCAGAAATTGATGATTTTTTTTTTTTTGAAGATATATGATTATGTGGCCTACAAATCTTCCATACATTACAACATGGTTAAATTGAAGGTAAAAAAGTTTTCCTAACAAAATGTTTTTGAAGTCCTTACCGGAAAAAAATGTATTTCAATATTTCCGGATATTATAGCACCTATAATACAAATGATATATGAGTGTCTTTTAGGAAATTTTCTGAATTTTCATAAAAAATACTGAAAAAAAATAAAAATAAATTTTTTCACCAAAAAAAAGCATTTAAAAATTAAGAAATTGATGAAATTTTTTCTGAAGATAGATATGTATGTGGCCTACAAGTCTTCCATACATTGCAAAATGGTCATATTTGTAACAAAAACTTTTTCATACATACACTGAAAAAAGATATAAATAGCTAGGGTTTTTTCTAATTCCCGTCGTAATAAGTAAAGCCATTCTAATTTTCATCATTTGTTGGATGAATTTAATGAATACTCCAAAAGTTCTTGTGCTGATTTGACTAAAACACACTTTATCTTCCAATCCGTGAACTTTGAAATCACTGAAAAGCGACTATTAAAGCATACTATAGAAATTACGCAACTGACTTTATTTCTAAAATTCGTCGTACCGTTTTAAAATCACAACAATGTTTACGAAGCTAACGCGCATGTATTTGTGTAGGACGGCATGACAAATATTATTCTACAAAATTTCTGCAAGTCAGGCAAGTTTTCCTGGCTGTAGAATAACGACAATGCCTTTCGTGAGTTATTTTCATTTATGAATGACGGAAATTAACACGATTAGTCGACATTGTCTTCTTCGTCGCACGAAAAAACGTTGAAAATTTGGCTGGTAGGACTTCTTTAATGATAAAAAGCATTTAAATAGATCTCAGCTCACTTTGATTGATCGCGTATGATTGACAACTAACTAAAATATTAGGTTTAATAAAGTTTTACATTGTGTGTCATAAAAATGCTGATATTTTTAATAATTTGTGTTGGATAGGCATCCTTGTCACCTTGTCTCAACCAGGAACCGAAACAGTTACACTTTTTCTATACATTTATCAGCATGGAATACCATGCCACACGCTTAACCAGTACCATCGCTCAGTACTGTTTCTGTATCGGCAGTGCCTATCTCTTGTAAGTGTCGAGACTAGCCCGAATACGTACATGATAATAAGCAAACATTTTTGTCCGTGAGCTGCTGACCAGTCATGAAAATGTCGTGTAGACATGACATGCATTTTCCGCTTTTTGCTTACAGCTATAGTTGGAATAGTATGGAAAAGTGATGGAGATTATGGTGTATGGGGAACCTCCTTATTTAAAACCGTGTTGTTTGGGGGAAGGCTGCATGTTTGGCTTATGTGCGCAACAGCAAAAGAGAATACAAAAAAATGTCTCCAAGACTGGTGACATTTGCTTCTCCATACCGAAAAGTGTACGACACGTAGAACACAAGATGTTTTTCTTGTTCTAGCACTTTTTTTCGGTGCTTGTGCAAGATTGGTAGGCAGAAAAAATGGTAATTGTCTTCAAATTTTTGTCACCAACCAGTATATTTAACGTCCCTGGTCCCTGGGCCTCGCCGCGACTCGAGAGTATCCCCGAGAGGTGCATGAAACACATCACCCGGTCTAATAGCTCTGACCAGTCGCGACAGTTTACCCGGAAAACCGTGTTCATACATTATCTGCCATTGCTGATCTCAATCGACTGTATCGTATGCTGCTTTGAAATCAATAAAGACGTGACATTTCTGCAAGATCTGTCGGATTGTAAAAATAAGGTCCATAGTTGCGCGAGTCCCCATGGGGTCTGCCTGGTAATTTCCGACGAAATGTGCTATCGGGGACAGCCGGCATAACAGGATCTGGGAGAGTTCTTTGTAGACGGCGTTTACCAGCGTTATGCCGCGATAGTTGCAGCAGTCGAGCCAATTACCCTTTTTGTAGATGGGACAAACACTCCTTCCATTCATTACTCTAGTAGCTCTTCCGCCTCCCAAATATTAAAAATAATAATCCAGTGTAGAGCCATTGCTAGCGTTTCTCGGCCATTTTCATAAAGCTCTGCCAGTTGACGGTCTTTATCAGCGACTTTGTTGATCATCAGCAACCTGACTTTTCGTTTGACTTCTTGAAGATCAGGTGCTGAGACATTACCATCTTCCATGGGCACTCATAGGTTAACTTTCTTTCCACCTGTTTCTGCAAATTGCATAAAAAGCGCACTCTTTGTATGCACAAGCTCATTAAGTCAGCCGCTTTGGTAGGCGACACAGCGGCGAGCAACGCATCGGAAAGCAACACATCGGCAGGCAGCTTCAAATCACATCCGTGGTTTCGTTCTAAAGGGTTTTATTTTAAACATATTGCGTGCTTTTCGGTGCGCATCGTCATTCGGCCAGCGGCTTTGGTGGGCGACACAGTGCAGACAGCTTTCGAGTCACATCCGTGGCTTCATTCATTCAACTTGGTGACTTGGTCAGCAGTCGAGCATGGCGAAAGGCTCAGGTTCTTCCATAGAAGGACACGTCTACGACAAAGGTGATTAAATTATCTTAATTTCTATTCGCGATGTGGCGAAAAAGCTGAATGTTACCGTCCGGTTTATCGAAAATACGACGAAAGTTGCCGGACTCCATGTTTTCAAGATCCGGAAGACACCGACCCGGAACGACAAACAAAGCTGTACCGAGAGCGATTGACGAAACAAACGCACGTCGTAATGGACGATGAGACTTACATTAAGGCGCATACAAAGTAGTTGCCACGACTGGCAGTCCCTGGGAAGATAAGAATGAAGAAAGTGGACCAATCCACTAAAAATCTCTCGGTTTGGTAAACCATAGATGCGGTATGATGAACCAGACCACCTGCTGCCTTTCCTGTGGCCTTTTGGCCGGATTTGGCATCCTACCGCTCGCACAACCGATGTTAGACTGGTATATACAAACATATTCCTTGATATACGAGAATCAGCACTGAGGGGCTGGTAAGAGGGGGGGGGGAGGCCATGACTCCCAAATTTAGCACACATGTTCCTTGACATATTAGCACCAGAGGTTGGCAAAGAGGGGGTGGGGCTAATAAGGGGGAAGACCTTAACTCCGAAACGCTTTAACCGTTCTTTATCAAACTTGGCATACATGTTCCTTGACATGAGGGAATCAGAACTGAAGGAGTTGACAAAAGTGGGACAAAAGGGGGAGTTGATGACCGGATGTTGCTGACAGGAAGGGGAGAGTAACGCCCATATGACTGTAACAATTGATCCGTACAACAGAAAAAATCACAATACGAAACACTAAACTGCAATGCTCGCAGCTGTAGGTTTGTCAAGTGTAATTATGCACCGAATCAAAGTGACCCGTATAAAAAGTGTTCGATCATTAGTGCAAAGTGTTGTTGGTCGACTCTATTTGAGTTACAGGGGCAATCATTCAACCAGTGGGGAGTAGATCTGAGAACATCATGTTTTTCTCATGGTCAGCTTTATATGGCTTGTTTCAGATTTCAGGAAAGGATACAGTACTAAACTAATAAATAAATGAAAAGCCGTGTTCAAAAAAGCACAATAACAAACTGTTCTTTTCCTATGGGTGGGGTGGCCGTTTTAAAAAGCAAAAGGTGTAAATAAGAAAAATGTCTTTGTTTCTCTTTCTTTATAGGGGTTTATAGGGATTTCCGTAGAGAAAACAGATGTGCGAGTGGCCGGGCAGACAAAAGAGGGGAAGCTGGCAAATGGGGAGGAATTTGCGAAAGAGGAACAATATTTTAATATATTTGCACTATAAGCCCGAGTAAGATCGGGCACTCAGCTAGTGTGTAGCTAAAAGCCGTAGTTTTCTGACGAATGTCGGAACTTTGCCCGACTGAGAAGTTCTGGACCAATATGTAAGCCAGACTTTGCAAAAACCCTAACGTCTACAAGGACAAGCCGGCTTCATAAAAACAGTGGATATCAAAAGAAGCCAGTGCCGCTATTGCCTAAAACTTAATAAGTGGTGTCAAAGAGTATTTTGCTACGTTATTTTTACAATTTCCTTATTTTTAAAACTATGAGCTTTATTAGAACCTCCTGATGACCGGTAGTAAACTGCCTTCTGATGAAGTGACCCACTCTTCAGAAGGATTTTATAACCTCCATAGAAATCAGGTCTCAAGCTCAACCCAGTAAACCACAAATCGTATATCAATATATGAAAATAATCTTAAATGTCTCTAAACAAAATCGAAATCGTACACAAAGCTTATTAAATCGCACCCTAGTTTATATTCAATCGTACAAAATGATGACGACTGATTTACATACGATTTTCATCACAGAATTGTATAGCATTATGGAACTAATCATGTTGAGTCGGATCTCATCGTATACAAATACTTATGAATGTGAATTGTTTACGTATAATCTGCAGTGTGTATATCGCCTCCAAAACGGTACGCATATGCTGGTTTCGTGCATCTAGTGCGATTTTTCAAGATATATATCGGTACATATATCTCATTTTCCACTTCGATATACGTACAAAAATGTTTACTGGGAAGTTGCTTATTACGCTCGGCTGAAGGCCAATATGAAACCGATAGTAAAACCGATTATGCTTTTCGCTACATCGCAGCGAACGTCAAAATTTAATGAAGCTTTTCGCTTTGTTCGACAAAACTATCAAGCATAAAGCTTTTTTTTTGGTATTACTAAAACAGTCTCGCCAGCTTGTTAACTTTAGAATATATTACCTTGAGAAGAAAGGTAAAAGTTTTATTGTCAGATTATCCTGATCGATTTGGATTATAGCAAGCTTAATAAAATATACGATAAAATAAATAATAATGAATTTCTGTATTATACGTAGTTGTGCAGTATATACGCATTAAATTTTATCGTACATATTGGTATGAAAGATGGGTAAAATCAATGTGCCATTGAAATTTTGCAATTTTACAAAAACCAGTTGTTTTAACAAAATAAATATACTCAATTAGTCAATCTCAATTTCTAGTAAAATTATTCTAGGTACTTCCCGTGACCGATCACGGGATCACCGATTGATAACAAATTCATTTCTACAACTCACACTTTGTTTTGATGATTTTTTTGTTTACAGGATAAAATGTTTTCGATGTTTTCGAAGCTCCAATGTTCTTACGAACTTACTAGGAAGTAAATGTGTATTTTTAAAGAATGAACATTGGAAGAACTGGAAAAAATAATATGCAGACTGTGAAAAATAATTGACTGCTCAGATGGGACTTGAACCCACAACTCCCAATTGAGTGTTTTTTTATTTTTCACAGTTTGCATATTATTTTGTCCAGTTCTTCCAATAATCGTTCTTCAAAAAATCACATTTACTCCCTAATAAGAAGTACAAATTAACTTGACCAGTATAAGTCAAAATCAAAAATGATAAAAAGTCCTATTGCGGTTTGACAAGTTTTTAAATCGAAAAAACGATTGGAAATTAAAAATTACCATGGGAATGCATTGGTCTCATGTATCCCTAAACTTTTTTCACCTTTTACAAATCAGAAAATATTTGATCGGGTGAAAAATTGCATAACTTGCAATCACCACGGCACGGGTTGACCTTGTATAAATCAACTAATACAAATTTAATAGAGTTCGTTAACTTCTCACTTGTTCCTTTGGACAGAGCTAATATCGTTTAGATTCGGTTCACAGATCTGAATAAAGTTTTAAATAGGGTAATTATTTATATGCTAATATTCGAGCATAAACAGTTAGGGTTTGAGGCAAAACTCCTAAAATGGATTAAATCTTACTTGAGAAAAAGACTGCACAGATCAATCTACTAGATACTACATCGGGGGTTCCAAGGCTCTCATTTAGGTCCCTTGGGCGTCATTTTGCTTGTTAATAATATTACTCTTGTGTTGAATCCTCTAAAAGTGTTGATTTATTTCGATGATTTACATGGAAATTGCAACTCAATTAGACCTTCAAATGTTCCACCAAGAGCTCCATTTTTTACAACCGGTGCATCAAAAGTTTAAAAAATGCAACACCACATCTTATGCGAAGACTAAATGACTTCAATTTTAACTTTATAGTGTATTCTTGGGCGATACCCTGGTAGTCGGGCCTACTTCCCTTCGCTAGACGCTTCGATCAAGGAACATACGCTGCCACCCGAAGCTGACGATAAGCAAAACGCTAATCAGACCCGCAGTCCTCTATGAACTTGAAACAGCAAGTTTGCATACGAAGGACATACGTACACTTGCCGTATTTGAACGAAAGGTATTGCAGACTATTCTTGGTGAAGTACAAACGCAAAACGGAGAGTGGAGTACTCGTATGAATCATATGGAAAGATTCCCATCATACTCCTGGCGAAAGTTGGGAGACTACGATGGGCCGGCCACGTCGCAAGGATGCCGGACGACTGTGCAGTAAGATCCGTTCTCTTCCAAAGCTCTACCGGTATCAGTAATAGATGGGTCCAGCGTACTCAACGTACTGCATGTCTCGATCAGGTTGAAACCGACTTGCGTGTATCGAGACGAGTAGTCCAGGATCGAGTATAGTGAAGAGGAATTCTTGATACGACAAGAGCTACTTCGGCTCTATGCTGCGAGCTCGTATGATGTAATAAACGTAATTGTTTTATTGAAAATGCTTCGGTGGCGAAGACGAATGAATATTAGGGCAGCTACAGGCACTACCACAACTCTTGAAGCAACAACCCTAGTTTCGCAACGCATAAATTCTGAAAATATACTCCATAACCTCAACTTCTGTGCTCCCATGCAATCGTTAGGAATGCGTCACCTTTTCAAGTTAATCTTCTATAGAAAGGATCATGGTAGAAACGGTCCTATTGATAGAATAATGATCATTTACAATAAATAACATGAAACCAGAGACGGAACTATGTCACGAAACGGATTTTAAAAGGCGTGTACTGTAATTACATGATTTAAAGCTAATACCAGCTACAGATTGCTAATCATAAAAAGATATCTTTAATAGTAGATTATCCTTCCTGGATGAAGGGTCTTTCAATTCAATTCAAAACCTGTGCATTTGTTAGAAAAATGTAACACTTATATGTTTCATTAGATGTTCAGGGTTATAAAAATTAGCTTTTTGTCCATTCTTGACTTGAATAGATCGTCCTTTACAGTTCTTAACATTTAAACTGCTGAACCGATTTTAATGGGTTTGGTATTAAATAAAAGTTAGATTAAAAGAGAAAATAAAAGAGCTTTCCGGTAAAAATGTTGGATTTCTGGTGAAACCAGTGCACCTTGCGTTTCCGTTGCATTATCGTAACTTAATTTCTTGGAAAGATTGGGAAAAAATTATACATTTTAAAAAATTTAATATGTTTTTGAAAAAAAGTTGCAACGTTCCAGATAAACTATGAAAGTATATAAAAATATATTTTAAAGGTTTTAATATTTCGTCTTTCATGCAATATTTTTTGTTAAAAGTTCATTAAAATATCCAAAAAGTTTTGTTGTGTTCGTAAATTAGACTTACAACCATACATAGTAGAGATATATTCGTAATATTATTTCAGGTGGAATACCCCTGCTTGTTTTACGAAGGATTGTGTAAAATACATTTAATACCACGGTTAATAATCACAGTTAATTTAATTATATATTCAATTTTCAGTAAAATGCCACCGAAGACAGTAAAACTCACCTCCCAGTCCGGCAGCGCTCAGATTGTTCAGCATGTTTGCTGAGAAGTTTCTAATGGAAAGAGCCGACAGCTTGAAGTTTTGGTACCGTTTTGGCACAATCTCTCAGATTTTTCAACTTGTTATAGAACTTTCTCCAGAATCGCACTGTTGCACAACAATCATCCAATAAACTTGATGCTCTTCATGATCAGGCAGAGTTTCACTTTCAGCATTCTACATAAAACAACAGTCATCAGTGGTTCAGCAGTGACGTGCCGATTCAGCTCATTATCGCAGGCACGGAACGGAACCGAAACTCGATCGAAGCGGAAAAATCGTCTACACACATACACTTTTAATTACGCATATCCATTTCCCCTAAGCTCTGTTTAATTATGTATCACTTTCGACGAAAACGACGGTCTCAAGATCACAGACTCCAATTTGCACAGTCCGTGGGCGAGATTCACTTTCACGCTACTCCACCTTTTCTTCCGGTAAAAAGAAATCAATGTGTGTGCGTCCGTTGCAAGAATTCACATTCACCTTCACCAAGAAACTTGAATGGTCGAAGGAAGCCGAAGGGAACGAATGGCAGCAGTAGGAAAAAAGCAGCAAACACTTCTCACGCTCATTAATTAGACTATATTAATTAAATGAGTAAGTAACAAATTTAATTCATTACCGCTCAGCTGGTGGCGGTCGGTGTGTGAATCGTCGGGTTAAATTACTTATCAAAACTCTCCGACGCGACTGGCGCGCCGACGGCTTGGTCCGACCCAACAGCACTTGGAGCTGCCGAAGGTTCTACGGTGTGCAGTACGACGGTCAGATCTCGGTCTGGTCTGGTCTGATGGGATTTAGTTTCTGTGTTTGATTTGCCCGCCGAGAGCTCTCAGTACCCTCGTAAGGGGTGGTGACCGACCCGGAAGTGAGGAGGATGGGCGTACTGAACGGCAAATAGATCTTAGCAGCACGAATCCAGGCACCGAGTACAATAGTGTCCACCGCGATAAAACAACACAACGCACTTCGAACGAGATCTGCTTCAGTACTGAACACCATCCGATCCGAAGACAGTGACAGCGCGCAACAGTCACTATAGCCGTTCTTCCCGTGGCTGGAATCACACCGTCCAAACCAGTCATGAGACGACAGACGGAGGACGTATCAGGAAAACGACACCTCACGCGTTTCCACGACACACCGATGGACCTGTTCGCCGCATCGGATAAACCGGATAGCAGTGCTGATCTCGCTTGTGCCGTCCTCACAGACACACAACAAAAATGAAACCACTCTCAGTCCCTTTCGTTCGCACTTCCACGGCTAATCAATCATTCATAGCCATTCCAGTGAAACGTTATTTTCTCTTTTCCGCCAACGATGATGGGCGGAGCTAAACACATCTAAATATTGATTCCATTGGAGTGTTAATTTTATATATTAAAAGCACGTGATTTTAATCAACCTTCAGCAAACAGTAAACATTTCAATACAATCGGTGCAGTTTTCAACCATGAAATTGTGAACTGTAGCATTGATTTTTTCTCGTCTACTGCTTTTGGAATGGTCAACAGCACCGGAGCGACGTTATGCACTGCCATCGCATAGCGAGCAACAACTGGCAAAAAAGTGATTGCCAGGCAGCATGAACTGGTGGGCGTGGTCTGGTTTAACTAAGCTGTTGCGTTGCTAGTAACTTGCCAGCAGGGCCTCGTGCATTCCTTTCCAGGGCCTGCGCAAAGTGTCCTGTTCCCTTCCCGCAGGAATTTCGATTGCATTTTTGTGCTCAGCTTCGAGCAAACCGGAGTAAAGATTTTTATTCGCAAGGATGGTTGTTTCCATTACTGTTTTTTTTTGTTTTGGTATGTTTTGTGCTGGGAAGCTGTCGGATGATGTGCCCAGTGTGCGAGAAAAATGGATATCACCCTAACCCTCCATCCACGGAGGTCGGCACGGTGCAGTATACTGAAGCATTTCTTCTTTCCTGTTTGACATGAGTGGGCTTCAGTGGACAGTTCGATAGTTTACACAACACTGGAAAAAGTATTGCAATACCTGCAAGTCCTCAAAGTCGAATGAAGAATTTAACTTGCTCTCGAATCGTCCCCTGTGAGCTTGTGTTCCACAAACGACGAGCGACATTTCAGCATTATTCCAAATGGAATATGTTTCACTCATCAAATAACGGTAACTATTTTTCCTTTGATGTTTCCATATTTCACCAGGCTCAACCGAAATACGTTACTATACCAACGCCCTCAGGAAGCAAACTTTTTCGGTTGGTAGAATTTATCGCTACACTTTCCCTGGTCAGATTCGCCTCCCGCGCGAAGCAAAAAACCCCCCCTAGGGCTGTGACGAGCAACTATAGCGGGCTCCACCGACCATCAACAAGTCCGATGTGAGTGATAATATGAAATTACTCTCCTGTCATCGTCATTTGCGTTGTGGTTGTGGCCGTAGCTTGGGTGTAGCACTTTCAGAGCTGAGATATTGTTTATGTATTGTCTGGTCGGAGAAAGCATGGCGGTCGGTAGCATGGTTGAATATTGAAAACAATCCGCAACCGGACTAGGCAGTGCTCGAAGTGGTTTTGTACTAATAGATTTTTAGCAAGCTACTAATAGCTCGGCTAACCGTGAGATATTCAAGCTATTGTTAATGATAATTGCCAAAAATTAGGCAGAAACGCTAAATATTGTTGCTTGTAAAGTTCTGAAATATAGCGTACTAGAAATGCGGCTTCAGCGATACGTAGTAGTCGTCGCTACATAGTAATTAAAACTTAGAATAAGACTCCTATTCCTTTAATGATATTCTTGTAGTGAGAACAGAAAGAGCGAATAATATTTTAGTTAAATCTAAATAAACCAGGTCTCCGCTTTCCAGCACTCCAGGCGAATAAATAGACTGCCAGACTACGCCTAGCTCCATCTTGGAGGTCAATTCGCGTAATTATGCGTAATTATTCCTTCACCAAACATTGCTTTCAATAAATCAATTGCAACTCGTGCGAGGTAGCATATTTAACTGATTTGTTGAAACTACTGCTCCGTCACATTAAAAGCACTCAATTGTAGGACTAAAAACCCGATTTAATCCACCTAGTGGTGAAAGGAACCTTTGTTATACGGTCTTACTTGCTATTTGAGATAGAAATCGACAAGTCTTGGGAACATAATTCATCTATTGGTTATCGTTGCGTAGTGCGTTGATTTACATAAAATTTTTGAAAATTGAATAATTATACAAAATTTGAACAAAATAGGAACACTTTTAAATTTTGATAGATCCTTTATTCATGAAATTGCCGAGTAAGGATAAGTAAGTTGTTATTAATCTGAGTAAGTGCAAATAAAAGTAAGTTGTAAGTGGAAATCTTTTCCTTTAGCATATACGTTGTCTAGTAAAGGTCTAGTTTATAGGTTTTTGAACTATGCATAGTTTCCTGTAATGCCATTCTATTTGACTCACATCGATAGAGTTTTCTTGAATAATTTTCATCAATTTTTATTAACTCACGCTGTTGTATTTTATACAACACGTGTAGGTTTTTCAACGCCATATTGTTATAAAGTTACAAATCGCTGTTTAACTAACGTATATTCTTCAACTAACTTATTGTGAGCAAAATATCATAATTATTCAATGCATTAATAATTTAAATTATTGGGAAAATTTATGCAGCAAAACTATCAGCAAATGTAAAATGTTTAAAATGTATCCGTCTGCTGGTAGTCGAGTAATGCGGAGTCAAAATTAGGGTATTTTTTATAATGAAAGTTCCACAGATCCTAAACAAGCAAACATAGAGGTATAGTATTTTCAGCAAAGTTGTGTATTTTTACTATTTGTACAATTTTGCAGCACATGAAAAAGTCATACAACTATTACAAAAAGAGCAAAAATAGAAAAACTGATTTTACAAATTCACATACAATAAATAAGATATTTCTATCTTCGCTGCAGAGATAGAAGGTTACTGTCTTTAGCAAAATTTCTTGTAATAATATGCTCTATAACTTTGCAGAACACATCAATGTGTTATATTGACACTGAAGAAAAATAATTTTTTTATTTCACTTTTAGGGGGATTAATCAAAATTTAAATTCCACCAGACGATAGAGCTTTCAATTTCAAGAAACTCTTCCAAAGGTTCGATAAACCTAAAACCAAGTTTTCTCAGTCAAAACTCTAGTGCACACGTTTTCTTTGGTTTGGGGCTATTGTGCGCGCGAGTAACCGTGTTACAAAAGTTGGCGCGATTGTTCGAGGGTTAATATCTTTTGACCGGTAAAACCAATTCTTATGCAATTTTGCATATATATTCGTAGTGTCAAAACCTCTCGTTTGATATTAAAATAATTGAAATTAGGTAAATTATCTTGGTTAAAATCATTATAAATTATTGTTAGTTTTGGTGTGGTGTATACGGTTGCTCATAACTTTCAAATTAAACGTCCAATCAAAAAACCATTCAATAGTGATCTATTAGGATATTTTATCTTTCAAATGAGACTAATAGCGCATAAATCGGTTCGGCCATCTCTAAGAAACAGGCGATAATTGTTACCCTGTCAAAACAGGTTTTTTAAGCATAACTTTTAAACTACTTGTTTGTTTTCAATTAAAAATTCCTGAACCATTTAGCTTTAATAAGGGCTTTCATTTGATACTAAGATCGTTGAAATCGGTCATGTAGTTCCGAAGAAACCCGTGTCACGTATTTTTCACATTTTTGCTTATAACTTTTAAACGAAACGTCGTATCACGAAACAACTCAATAGTGATCTACTAGACAATAACACCTTTCAAACAAAAGTAATAGCGAACCATTCGGTTCAGCCATCTCTGAGAAACAGGCGATAGAAAAAATCATTACATACACACACACACACACACACACACACACACACACACACACACACACACACACACACACACACACACACACACACACACACACACACACACACACACACACACACACACACACACACACACACACACACACACACACACACACACACACACACACACACACACACACACACACACACACACACACACACACACACACACACACACACACACACACACACACACACACACACACACACACACACACACACACACACACACACACACACACACACACACACACACACACACACACACACACACACACACACACACACACACACACACACACACACACACACACACACACACACACACACACACACACACACACACACACACACACACACACACACACACACACACACACACACACACACACACACACACACACACACACACACACACACACACACACACACACACACACACACACACACACACACACACACACACACACACACACACACACACACACACACACACACACACACACACACACACACACACACACAGACATTGCTCAAATCGTCGAACCCTTGGCCCTCCGGGCCTCGGATCAATTTCGTGTTTTTCGACCAATTTTTAAACCTTTGTTATAGTATAACAAAGGTAAAAGGTGCGGATCACGGCCGACAAAACGATCGCGACAGGCAAATAGGGTAATTTGCCAATGATCGCACAGCTAAGCCTCTGAGTTTTGAGTTTTAACGATATTTGCTAAACAAATAATTACAAATAGACAGAAACATAAAAATCTGAATCAAATACAAAATATGTTCACATTACATGGCCATTTTTACGAAATAAATAAGCTTTTCGTGGAAAAATATGCGATTTTTTGGCAACGCTTGAATGCCCAATCATTGAACAGTTCTGAAACCGTATTGTCCTATAGTTGGACACTGATTGTCCAATGGTTGCACATACAATATATTGCACCGACCTCAAAGTTAATTTGATAGCTTACTATTAAGAATGAATACATTTTAAGATATATTCATTAAAAATAATCAGCAATTAGTTAACATGTTACTAATTATCAATATATTTCTTAAGGGATTTTATTTTCCCCTTCTAAACTTCGATGCTCTTCTCCTTCATTTCTGTTGCTTTCTGGCAAATTTTTCTCTCTTTACGGTTCCCTCGAAGCATACTTTTTCCTATTTTTCTATTTCCTGCGGCGTAATGGCTAGAACTGTTTGTTACAAGAGAAAAAAGTTATTGTAGTGAAATTATGTTTGTTTCTCTCCTCGTTACTCAAAACAAATTTGTTAGCAAGATATTGCGACATTTGCCCCTATTTAGACTACCCCGATTTACACGATTATCACAGTCGAATCTCGCACACGATTTCGCTCGAAGAATATGAAGTGAAAAAGAAGGGGAAGAAGGAAAAAGAAGTCAAACTCATTAGAAGATCAAACTAAAAGCCACTTTAGTGTCAGATTAACAGTGCAAAATGCGGTACGTTGCATTAAATGATTATCACAGTAGTCTAAATAGTCATAAAAGGGGCAATAATAATCTGAAAAACTGCGAATGTCCGTTTCCTTACAGTTGAAAAAATGAACCATTCATCTTCGTTTCATCATCGAACCTTTATTTATAAAAGAAATAAAATTGTAAAATTTATAATTTTTCAAAAGTAATGATAAAAAATTATTTAGCTCTCAAAAAATATGAAAAACTGGCTCGCCATTGTTGGCGAAAATTTAGAAAACAACATATTTTCAACATTATATAATTGTTCCAACACATTATTATTCTAGAATATTCATAGAAGTAGGTATCTTACGTTTCCTGTCAGTACCATTTAGTCCGGAAGGATTTGGTGATTCAAACTTCTTAATTTTCTTCAAGTCTTTAGACTAAAATGATGATTTTTGTGAATACCCTAATTCAGGAGCAGGCACTTTTAGCACCAAATCAAATACACGATAATAAAATTTCTCAGATAAGGTACAAGTACAAATAGCTTGAACAAATCTGGAGTAGCTTTAATTTGCAATAGGACTATTTTTCTCGAAATTGTTGTATCAAAACAAAAAATTAAAAGCATGTATGTATATAAAATAAAAAATTAATACCATTACATAAATTTTCATCGGAAAACTTTTGTGTACAAATGAAAACCATTTGTAAACAGTGCCATAAACATAAAAACTGTCAAATACACATGCATAATAAGAAGTAATGCGGTTTTTTCATGCTATTTCAGTTCTTGTACAAGCTTAGGACAATCGTTGCTTTATTGTCCAATGATTAAACAGTCAAATTTTAATACTTTAAAAACTATAAGTAATTTTTTATTTTGCCTGAAAATGTTGACAAATACTGCATAGATGAATATCATTAGCTGTGTACAGCATGATATGATAATAATATTATTTTAAACGTTAATTAGTGAGACATGTTTCTTATCTGAAATGCTAACAAAATAGAGGGTTATAGCCCATATTGTATATGACAATGTTTAACTTGAATTTTTGTTATTAAATCTTGCCTTATGTAACGCTATTGTTACAAGAAATGATCCACAACTGATCAAAGTGAGTAATACGTGCACTTTGATAGGGTTTGAGCGTATATGTGTTCTAGAATTAGCGTTTTATTGGACGCTGTCCAATCATTGGAATCGTTCAATGATAGGCAAAATACCCTATATGAAATTTTTTGATGAAACCAATTGCATTTGACGAGAAAATTTTTCTAGTTTTTTCAAAATATTCCGAGATTTATCTCAGGTCAGGTTTATCTAAAAATGTCTTATATTGTTGAAGTTATGGACGTTAAAATTTTTCCAGTCCCGATCATTTTGTCTACTTGATTTCTACGAAAACATACTAAAGCACACGAAATCATATGAAAGAATGTAGCAACGAAAGAGAGCTGCTATAGCTCATATTGCTATTATCCCTTTCTATGCGAAAGTCCTCTAAAAGAGAGCAAAAATCAAATGACTCGACTCGGTTTCCACTGCTTCATAACCACGTTGTTTGAACTTCCTCGTTTATACTTTTGACGCAGGACTACGTCTTTGTTTACTATTCTGGGTGGCACTTTGTGAAAACTAAAATGGAACTGTAATGTTTGAATGAAAGATTTCATTCTATCCATACCAATAAAAGCACGAACGTTGGTAATACATAACAGGAATTCAGAGAAAGTTTAGTCCCAATTTCTTTTGGATTGTGATATCTGTGTCAGGGAATTTATCGCGAACCATGGGTACACCGTTCCGGATTTCAAAATTTAATGTAATTCAATACATTTCCTTCTCCATTCGATGGTCAATTTGTAAAGAGGAATTGCAATAAGGAAGAGTAAATGACTGCAATGCACAGACCACCCTAATGAGTTTCATTCAATAAACAATCGAAAGCAGCAATAATATTACTTATTAATGTAATTTAGTAGTTCTTTGGATTAGAATTTAATATGCATTTTAGAAATTTCATATCCGTATCTACAAAGTCGTCGACTCGAGAGACCGCATCAATATACCGTACCAGCACTTAACTTTTTACATATAAAATAGAAAAATATGCTTCCACATCAATTCCGTAACATAGTAGTTTTTTTCAATAGAAGCGTTTTGTACTACAATTGTGTACACTAAATAATAAATATGTAAACTCGTGATCTGTCTACTTTCAACTAATTTACTATGGTTTGCTAAAGGAAATTGTACTATTTCAGATAATTTCACATCTTTATCGACTGCTTTGGTACCCCTCGTGAGACGGCATGTTTGGCCAAACAGCAAACAGAAGTTTGAACTACGTGAGAGGTAATAGTTTGTTATAACGAGCCAACCGAGAAGTCTCAGTCAGGGATGGTTCGATCACTTTGATTCAATTTTGATTCATTTGACAGTACCGTCTCAGCCGAGCCAAATATGACAATGTCACATATGGGCTATTTGTAGAACTAGTTCTTCTAGTGTTGATCACAATAAAGTTTATTGGGCCAGCAATAATTATTAAAATAATACATTGGGCTTAGTTTTAATGTGTTTTCCTGTGCGTTTGCTGCGGTGAATTAGTGTTTAATTTTGTGTTAACTTGGTTTCAATTGCTATCACTTGTTGGTGCAGTACAATAAGGAATTATCAAGGCAAATAGCAATCAAGGAGAAAGGGTAGGATTCCATTTAGTTAGCATGTAACTGTGTTATAGTAGAATTAAATGGATATTTCCATTAACTTTCTCGTTGATTTCTGAATTGTACTAAGAACTGTTCGAAAACAATTGGTAATTATTTCAACCAATCACGAAGCGATAATTTCTAGTTAGATCAAGTTAGTTATTTTCAATTTTCAATAAAAATTGATGGTTTTCTATATTTTCCAATTCGATTTTCTGATCGATTGGTGTAAAAATCTTAAAATCTATTAAAAATTGACTAAATTATAAGCGTGAAAACAAAATGGTCATTTGATGACATTGTTTCCAACAACCAATCACGAAGCGAGCATGACTAGATGGGCAATTTTCTATTATATCCAATTTTTCAATAGTGCGCACTTAAAATCAATAGTTTTCTTTATTGGTGTGGATGGCTAGAAGATTAAAAGTATTTAAAATCGATTGGGAAACTGCTAAGCTATTAGCGTTCCAAACCTATCATTTTTTCGTGACGCTCGCATTTCTCGATGGTTTGGAATGACACCCTATCTCAAACCTTGCCGTAAGACGTAGTCCTACGTCAAAAATGTGTATCACCCTAGTAGGTGGATTCACGGTCATACCAATGGGGCCAAAAGATGTACAATACTTTATTAATAAACTTCTTCGAAGTCACCAACCTAAAAATATTACGCGTTTCTTATGTAAATACTAAGGATCACGTTTTGTCGATTCGGCACCACTGTGCATACGTGTGGTGCAGCAATACAATAGGGGAGAGACGTCTACAGTGAGACACATTATTCCACAGCTACTCTTTGCAGATCTTTTGTTATCGGCGTGAGCGTAGTAAAAGATTTCCTATATTGAATCTTACTGTTCTTGTTGACAATGCACATAAGAAGGGCTCCATATAAAGTAGCGGCCAAAATTGCCGAATGTAAAATGTCACATTTTAGCACATGCTTAAATGCGTTTTTCTAGTAAATTGCCTATATTTTTATGATTCGGGAATAAAATTTTGATAGAAAAAAATTATCATGTAGAAATTAGTCGTCAAAGTTGCCCATTTCAAAAGTTAATAAAATAAGTCATGTTAAAAAAGTCAAAAAATTAAATAATTATCGCGGATGTAAATATTATTGTTATATATCAAATTAAAACTGATATCTTAGCCTATTAAAAAAGAAATGAAAACAAATTTAAACTCAATTAGGTGCGCCATAAGCTACTTATAATAAAAATGAAATTCTCGAAAACTTTAATCAAAAAAACAACTCTTGTCGCCGCAGTTTCTTACATTGCGTCTGGAAGTTCAAAGTATGTTGTATCAAAACATGAATTAAAAGTTTGCTATAATTTGACGTTTTTCAAAAAAAATAATTTTAAAATTGTCATATTTTTAGCAAGTCTTTAAAATTTTAAGTACTCTTTCAATAAATTTGATTATCTTTGTTACTAAATTTATTTAGTACCTGATGAGAGTTTCAATGAGAAAATGGGAGAATCCCCGCGAGAAAGAAAAATTTATTTTTGTCAAGCAAATATTTATAACGGAAATATTTGATCATTTTTCCCCAAATCACCCTAAATATGAGTTCTTATAAGTTTAAATCCTTTCTTTTGTAACAAATATAATCTAGAATCAATTTGAATAATTTTGGCCAGAAATCGCAATTTTCCGACTATTGTGCAATGGCTTGAATGGCATTTCTACTATACCCATTTAGCCTAGCAACTTCAAAAATGTAGTCCATTTCAATCTGTCTCGCTTCTCTACTAAGGAGCAGCGATTTCATCCGATGGACCATGTGATGAAAAGACGCCATCTTATGTTGAAAAGAGTGATTTGAAGTGCTAGGTATTGCCCTTTTAGTGTTCGTGGGTTTCCTATACACTTTTCGAAACTGTCAAATTTCCTTATCACAATGACATCTAAGAACGGCAGTCTACCGTTTTGTTCAACTTCGAATATGAATTTGATGTCATTATGGATACTATTGATAAACATATCTCCAACAGCAGTTTGGAAGGAGACTACTTTCATTTAATTTATTCCTGATGCTTGCCATGAAAAGCTCATATAGAAAAGGTGAGAGGGGGTTCCCCATTGGGGCCCCTTTCATTTGTTTGAAAAATTTTCCCCTGAATGTGAAGAAATTTTCTTCCATGCATAGTCTGGTTAATAGCAAATATTTATTAATTTTGGTTTTCCAATTACTATTACTGTATTGAGTTAGTAACCAGTCTTTTAAAATATTTAAGGTTTCAGTCACTGGCACACTTGGGAACAGCGCTGCTACGTCGAATGAAACTATTTTCTCCTCTGTGTAAATATGTCCAGAAGATCTCAATTTTTCAATGAAATCTCCTGTGCTCATAACCGATCGACTCGGACATTTCTTTGGCATGACCTGGAATTCTTTCACAGCCATTTTGCTAATTTTTCTGTTGGCGCTCCCACTGCCGAAACAATTTCCCTCATCTCATTCACAGGTTTGTGAATTTTCGGTAAACCCTTTATTCTGGGCAAAATAGGGTTGGAACATCGTAGGGTTTTTCATGCATCTCCTATGAAGGATTTGGAATCTTTCGTTACATTATCAAAATGTTTCATCATATCTGCAAGGGGGTTGGTTCTAAGTTGCCTATATCGGCCGTTATAAATTTTTTGTAGCATCTGTTCATCCTAGTTCGTCTTGTCCATGATAACAATTTCATTGCCCTTGTCTGCTTTCAAATAGAAGACGGGCTTTTCACGTAGTTCTTTCACCACCTGTATGTCAGAATTGCTCTCATGATGGAGAAGCTTTCCAACAATTTCTGAAATTTTTTTTTCGCGCGTCATTAATTTGTTCTGGGGTTATTTTGTACTGCTGATACCTGATTCAATGTCAATTATAGCCTGTTCGACGTTCGGTTTTGGAGTAGTCGCGTAATTGAGGCCCATGTTCAGAAGATCTTCTTGATTTTGGAAAAAGGTGTAGTAGTACGAAGACTTATTGACTACGAAATCATCAATAAGGTGTTCTTTAGTTGCTTCTTATTTCGTAAAAGCAACTTATTAAACTTTTTAAGACCTAATAAACGCTTTCGTTCAGCCTCACATTTTTCGGCTACAATTACTTTCTTTAAAAAATCTTTGTAGTCGTAAGGGTTTTCCTTGGATAATTTTAGGTGTAAACAATAACGTTCTAGTGTCTTTGAACTTAATTTTCTATATAGTTATTTGATACTATTTTTCATCCATTTCATCTCCATTCTTTTTATCAGAAATGGCGGTGTAGGAGTTTTAAATTTAATTCTATGGCATGTTGGGGTTAATTTATGATTAGGGAACATAAACGACTAAATTTTTTTAAAAAGTCAAAAAGATTTTATTTCAGATTTTGATTCTGCACAGCCAGAGAAAAATAAAAAAGAAGACAAATTTTAATTTTTCCAGTCATCTTTTTTCCTTCTTTTTCTTTTTTCTCAAGCTGTGTGTAGTTTACAAAGCTGGAAAGTTATAAAAGTCTTTGCCAAGCTTCTACCAATAAAACAAAAAAAAAGTTTGTTCCAATACGTTATGTAGTTTCTGAGAAAAAGGTATCGTAAAATCGTGGTTTCACAGGACCGGCGTTTTATTCCGGCGAGGTTGTTCCACACCGAACCGGAATGCTTATGTGTTCGATCGTTTTTCGGCCACTTCCCGTGGTCGGATCATTACAAAATTAGGGTAAAGAACTAGTTTTAAGCAGTCTAAGCGGGTCACTGATTGTTTTACCTTATTACAAGCGATGGGTTGACTAAGTGGGGGATATCAGCATACCAATCTTCTTGTTATCTTTAGTTCTTCAAGCTGTTACCATTGGAAGACACTATTGTTGAGCTAAACTTTTGATTTTTCGCTTTAAAAGTTGGAGCGGTGGAACTAATTTTGAACAGACCGAACCCATTTTCATCCGCAAGGTGCTTTTTTAAGCAATGCTGAAATCTGAATTTTTTTACGTCCCCTTAAAAAATCCCTCGAACTTTTCCCCCTATTCAGTAAGTTCGCGTTCCTATCCGCGACCTACTAATCGGCATCTGATGCGTAATCGGCATAGCGTATCGGCATAGATGCGTAAAATGCCATCTGTCTAAATTGTTTATCGGGGCATACACTCACCGCACCGTTCGGCAAACGGTATTCGTCGTCTCTTTTATTCTCTGGTGTTCTTATGGGAAACTGCGAGTTTGACGTCTCACTCGCTGTTCATAAGGATGGTGGGAGAACAAAAGAGGTAAACATATAGCAGTATAGCATATAGCAAACCATCCGACTCAGAACAGTGTCAAAGCAAATAACATTGAAACACATCGTTGCTTTATTAAATCACTGAGAAAATCTTCGAAAGTTATTGAAAAAGCTGTCTTTTGTGTTGTTTTTAATAAAGAAAAATTAATTATGAACATACATTTCTCTTGAAAGTATTGAACCACGTTTTCACCATAGGAGGTTTCAGTTAATTTCAAACTTAAAATTCTTATTTCCAGAACCGAAACAGTGTCTTGGCAATACGATAGTTCATCAGTTGTGCTGCAGCAGCTGCTAGTGGTGAACAGGTTCCGTCAATTCAGAATTTGTTTTCAGTTTTGTTAGAAAATAATAAAACTTTTGGCTAGTGACAAAGCCTTAGATAATAGAAAAAAAGAGACTGAATAATATGGTATGTGACAATTGAGTGCTTGACTTTCAGAGTGGTTGTAATCAGTGCTGAAAATTTGATGCATTCGTTAGTAGCGAGGTGGCGATTGCTGAAGAGCAGCTGAAAAATGTACGTTTTTGGACAACAATTTTTAATTCATTATATTTCTTGTCGGAAACCCAGTAAATTGTGTTTGTGTGAATCAAATGTATGGTTAAGTGATTTGTGAAGATGATCCTATCAAAAGATTTTGAAAATATGAATAAAAAAGTGCATTTTCGGATCATTTATGTTCAACTGATTAAAATAGGTAACACTGCTTAACTCGTTCCTTACCCTAGTATCAAAATAAGCGGAAAAGACTGCAGAATTAAAATCTGAAATAAAAAATCCGGTCCGTTACCAATCCTGCGCTGAACGAATTATGGTCCTCCAGTACCGTCGGTCCTGGTTGCCGTTCTCCAATCCCCACGAACACCAGTTGAAAGTGCATCGTCTTCGACAGCACACACCCTCCGGGTGCGTGGTCTGCCTCGGAGTCTACGGCCTCTTCCGGGTTCTCTGTTGAAAATAGTTTTGGCTACTCTTTCGTCAGGCATTTTGACCACGTGTCCAGCCCACCGCAGCCTGCCACATTGCACTACCTTCACTATATCAGCATATTTGTATACTTGGTACGGTGCGTGATTCATGCGTCTGCGCCACACTCCATTTTACATTTTGCCACCAAGAATTTTATCGCAGAATTTTACGCTCAAGAACACCAAGCACTCGTCGATCAGCTTCCTTTAGCGTCCATGATTCGTGTCCGTAAAGGGCCACCGGGAGGATTAGTGTTCTGTAGAGCGCCAGTTTTGTGCGAATTTGCAAACTGCTTCAGCTGGCTACGTAATCCGAAGAAAGCCCGATTCGCGGCTGCAACTCGTCGTTTCACTTCGCGGCTTTCATCGTTGTCACATGTCACGAGTGTACCAAAGTATGTACATTCCTCCAATACTTCATATCGTTCCTCATCTAACACCACCTCGGCACCAACGTCCAACACCTCTTGGGTTCCCAAGTTCCCTACCAGCAACCATGTACTTCGTTTTGGCGCTGTTAATGGTAAGTCCCAATCTCGCCGCTTTCCTTTTAAAAGGCCTGAAGGCCTCTTCCACTGCTCTACGGTTGATTCCGATGATATCGACGTCATCCGCAAAACCAAGAAGAATGTGAGATTTCGTGATGATAGTTCCATACCTTTCCACGTTTGCCCTTCGTAATGCACCTTCCAAGGCATTCCTGAATAGCAGGTTAGAGAGTGCATCCCCTTGCTTCAGTTCATCCAACGTTACGTAAGCAGCTGAGGTCCCACCCGCTATTCCAACGCATGATTTGGATCCATCCAACGTCGCACGAATCAGCGTAACTAGTTTCATCGGAAAACCATGTTCTAGCATTATCTGCCACATCTCATTTTGTTCAATTGAATCGTACGCCGCTTCGAAGTCCACAAACAGATGGTGTGTATGAAAGTTGTACTCCCGGAACTTGTCTAGCAACTGACGCAGGGTAAACATCTGAGTCGTCGTGGAGCGACCCTCACGAAAACCAGCTGGTACTCGCCGACGACAGACTCCGCTAACGGGCTCAGTCTGCAGAACAGGATACGGGAAAGCACCTTGTAGGCAGAATTGAGCAATATAATTCCTCGATAGTTTTCGCTGGTGCAGCGAAATTGATTGTTGGATGGAAGGATTCTAATACTGGAAGGAAATTCTTATAATCCCAGAATGCGCACAAGTGTCTCTGCTTGTGGGTCCGCCCAATCTCTTTTGGTCCTTCTACAACAGCTTTATTGTGAAATTCATTTGACAATCAAATTTGAATCTACTGTAAGTCTACCCACAAACACTGGCAGGACCTTGAACTGATGGTGGAATCCCCTCCCATATATACATACAAGACATTTCTTGAGAAAAGCAATGTCTTTATGTATGTATGCTATCGCCTTATTCAATTTCAAAAATCGGTTTATTGTTGCTTTCACCAGAGCATGGTAAGGCTACTTTAGCCGATAACCTAATTGTAATAAAGGTTGTGAAAACCTTTTGAAGAGTGGGCCACTTGGTCGAAAGGCAGTTTTATAGCGGTCATCAGAAAGTTCTGGTGGAGCTCATAGTTTTACTAGCGGTGTTATGAAATTGGTCATAAAAACCAATAGTGGAACGTGATAAAATTTATAATTGTTACTTGACTAGTTAATTCGCATAAATACGAATAATAAACTAGTGCTTGAAACAGTCTTTAACTTATATTGTAACTTACTATGCCAAGTAACCATCGTTATGCCAAGTAACCATTATGCCAAATGATTTTTATGGCAAATACCGTTATGCCAAATGGCGTTATGCCAAAGAACGTTATACCAAATAACTTTATGCCATACAGGGTAGCCTCATTGGGAAACGAGAATATTATTCAGAAGCCTTACAGGTGGACAGTATCCAGTTAGATCGAAGTACGATGCAAGCCTAACAAGCAAGTCATCGTATGTTCGAATCACGACTGGGCGGTGCTACTGGAGTCAATAGGATCGCTGCAGTAGCCCCGTAATTGTTCTGTTCTCTAATCTTAAATATCTTAAAGATTTTTATACCCAAGGCTTTGCTTTTTACAGGCACAAAATACTGGCTTGCGCAAAATGTTTTAGCCTTTTCATCTGTACTAATTTCATATACATATTTCTCATATGCGTTTATTTCATTTCCTATTCAGGTTTTGATTGGATAAACTTTCATCACATTATTTTAGTTTAATTGGTAGCAAGTCTAGATGAATTTTGGAAAAACGAGCTATGCAACGTGGTTTAATTAGACAAAATCTTTACACTCACATAGTTTCATTAGAATCTAAGCGAACGCTGTCAGTCCCATAGACGTTGGTTAGTGGTGTAAAATCCATCGTTTGGGTTGAACTGACCGGTACCTACCCACCAACCGAGACGCAGTGAAATCCTATGGCAATATCCTTTTCGCAACAATTCTCAATGGGATAGTCTTCAACTGCAGTAGGTACCTACTAACGGAGCGTCGCATAGCTAAATCAACCCAAATCCTCGCGACAGAACGTGGCGCCTTCGTGGTCCTCCCACGCGCTAATACCATTCCCATTGGGGCTGCAGTAAAACTAAGTCCCAAACGATTCACGCGAGCACGGTGAAAGCAGTTTTCGCTAACTTTATTCTCCGTTTCAGCTCTTGTGTGTGCCATCTTGGCGTTCCAATGCGCTAGGATCTGCGAAACTTTGGAGGATTTACAATATACGCGACCGTATCGCCTTTCCGTTCTCCGGCTCTATTGGGGATTCGCGAATGCAAATGGGAAATAAATTGAAGCGCTTTCGCCACTTTGTTTAGATTGCTTCATCTGTGTGTGTATATGCAGTGTGCAGTCTGACGGAACCGCACTTCTGTTACCTAGACTTACATGTTTGGGTTCTACAGGGACAACAGCAGCAGCGGGATGAGGAATTCGACGTTAAAAAGGAAAAAAAGGATTTTACACTAGCCATCCGGGTACTGCTGGCTGGCTGTAGTGATGATGGTACGCTAAGCCGGACTGCAACATCAATATCAATTGGATTGTTCGCCGAACCGGAATTTGAACAATCGACAATTTCCGAACATATGACATATGCCGCCTGGAGTTGAATATAGCGAATTAGTAACAAATAGTCATAGCTTGTTCTCTATTTCAATTAACTTTCATAGAAAAGTTTAATTTATTGTTTAAGGGATTTGTTGACAAGTTTATTTGAGATTGAAATTTCTAATAATTTGTAAAACAAAAAAAAAATTATCGACTATCAAAAAATTTAAGAATTTAACTTCAAAATATTAAAAATTAAAACCCTCGTGGGGTACGACACAGAGCTACTTCCCAGAATGCAGGGCAAGAATCTCTGACTTCTTGGTAGACTGCACAACCGAAAGCATCTTCCCATGTTGGATTGCAGACACCAAATCGAAGGTGCGTGCGAGCGTAACCATTTTCGGACTTCGGTTGGCCCAAGAACATCGCTGCGCCAGCGATCAGCAGTGTATTTTTGACCATTTTTGGAACAATTCAAATCAACTCGGAACGTATTTTACAGGCGATAATTGGCTGTTTCGCTGCTGCCATGACAAAACCGGAGCTGTCGAAATCGCACTTTCACGCGCCGTTGGCCGCGAACACTTCGATATTAATTGATTCAATTTTTAACACTTTACAAAACACTCACAAAGTTCGGGGTTTACGGAACGTGCGCTTGCACGGTTATTTTCTGACTCCGTCTCTGTCTCTTTATCTTCGATTCTGGAAAACACAATTTTTCGCACCGTCGAGCACGAACACAAAATCTGTCGGCTATCGCCAACAGCCAACAGCAAGCTATCCGATCCGCAAATGGGAGACGTAAAAGTTCAGTCCAAAATCGCCCGAACGCTAAAGTTGGCCGTCGATTTTCCTACCAAAACGGTTGCTAGCCATCAATGGAAAATTTCCAATATTATTTTAATGGCGATAATTAATGATAATTTAAATTTCGCGATTTACTGAAGTGTTGGCTGGCTACTTTGTTGGGAGCCCAAATTGTGGAATTAATTTTTTGGCTACCCACTGGCAGAGAAATTTACATCGGGAACTCTCAAATATAAATTGTTGAATAAGTAAATGGAATTGTTGAAAATCTAAGTTTTATCTTTAAAACCTAATGGATATTTCCGATAAAGTAAAATATGATAACTTTGAACCCCTAACTGGATATCATACTGCTCCGATTGTTTCAGTTCAAAAGTCCTCCAAGCTGGTCGACCGTTTTGGAAGAACAAACAAAAAAATGGCTCAAAATTCGAGAGAAGCAATCGAACGTGACTTTCAAATTTCCGAAATGATCCCGGCTGGGCCGTACGGTTCGCCCCACTATGAAAGCCATCGAATCGAAGCGCAAGATGAACCACCATCTTGGAACATATCCCTCGGCATATCGGCATCGGCATCGGCATCGGTAGCTTCGAATAATAACAGCAGCCATATGCTATATTTCACACATCGAAAACGATTGCTTCGGCAAATAGGAAAGGAAGCAATAATTTAAAAATAACAACAAATTAAAGCGGTACAGCTTGCTCGGAAACTGCGTGGGATACGTGGGTGAAATCGTGATCTGAAACGGGGCAGCTTTGCTATCGGATCTGCAGGAGATAAGTTTTTGGCGTTGAAACTGGCAGAATCGTCAAATGCAAATTAATTTTGGATAGATTTACAAATTTACATGTCGAAGCTCTTTGATAAGAAAAAGAATAAATAAGTTAATTGTTTGTAGGGCAATTTTCTATAGTAAATATTTGATTTTATTAATTAATTTGAGACTGACGTATCAGTCAATCAACGGAATAGCATGGAACATAATAAAAACACTTTTGTCTCATGAGTGCCATGGTCCCTCACTAATTTGAACGATTCCTTATGCATTCTGTGGGATTAGTTATTAATTTGAACAGCTGGCAACCTTAAATATGCTGTAACTTATATGAACTGGTCGTCCTGCTCTTTATTATTCACGGTGTTCAAAATACCGTTATCTATACCTATAAAGAAGGATTTCTGTCTGTCTGTCTGTCTGTCTGTCTGTCTGTCTGTCTGTCTGTCTGTCTGTCTGTCTGTCTGTCTGTCTGTCCTGTGTTCCTTATAGAATCAAAAACTACTGAACCAATCGGCGTGAAAATTTGCATGTAGAGGTTTTTGGGGCCAGGAAAGGTTTTAGTGATGGTTAGAGACCCCTCCCCCCACTAAGAGGGGGGGCTCCCATACAAATGAAACACAAATTTCTGCATAACTCGAGAGCTAATCAAGCAAATAGAACCAAATTTGGCATGTGGGTGTTTTCGGTGACAAGAATTTATTCTAGGGTAATTTGAGACCCCTCCCCTCTTTATAAGGGGAATTATAACTCCTCTCCCCTTTAAGAGGGGGGGTTTCCATACAAATTTCCTCATAACTCGAGAACTAATCAAGCAAATGGAACCAAATTTGGCATGTGAAGGTTTTCGAGGGCAAGAAAATTTTCTATGATGAATTGGGACCCCTCCCCACTTTAAGAGGGGGGGGCTCCTGTACAAACGAAATACAAATTTCCTTATAACTCGAGAGCTAATCAAGCAAATGGAACCAAATTTGGCATGTAGGTGTTTTTGGAGGCAAGAATGTTTTCTATGATGAATAAGAACCTCTCCCCACTTTAGGAGGGGGGGCTCCTATACAAATGAAATACAAATTTCCTCATAACTCGAGAACTAATCAAGCAAATAGAACCAAATTTGGCATGTGGGTGTTTTCGGTGACAAGAATTTATTCTATGGTAAATTGAGACCCCTCCCTCTTTATAAGGGGAATTGTAACTCCTCTCCCCTTTAAGAGGGGGGGCTTCCATACAAATTTCCTCATAACTCGAGAACTAATCAAGCAAATGGAACCAACTTTGGCATGTGAAGGTTTTCGAGGGCAAGAAAATTTTCTACGGTGAATTAGGACCCCTCCCCACTCTAAGAGGGGGGGCTCCTGTACAAATGAAATACAAATTTCCTCCTAACTCGAGAACTCATCAAGCAAATAGAACAACATTTGGCATGTGGGTGTTTTTTTTGGTGACAAGAATTTATTCTATGGTGAATTGAGACCCCTCCCCTCTTTATAAGAGGAATTATAACTCCTCTCCCCTTTAAGAGGGAGGACTTCCATACAAATTTCCTCATAACTCGAGAACTAATCAAGCAAATGCAACCAAATTTGGCATGTGAAGGTTTTCGAGAGCAAGAAAATTTTCTATGGTGAATTAGGACCCCTCCCCACTTTAAGAGGAGGGGCTCCTGTACAAATGAAATACAAATTTCCTCATAACTCGAGAACTAATCAAGCGAATTGAACCAAATTTGGCATGTGTGTGTTTTTGGAGACAATTTTTTTTCAATGATGAATTGGGACCCCTCCCCACTTTAGGAGGGGGGGTCCTATGCAAACGAAATACAAATTTCCTCATAACTCGAGAACTAATCCAGCAAATGGAACCAAATTTGGCGTGTAGGTGTTTTTGGAGGCAAGAATTTTTTCTGTGATGAATTAGGACCTCTTCCCACATTAGGAGGGGGGGCTCCAATACAAATGAAATACAAATTTCCCCATAACTCGAGAACTAATCAAGCAAATAGAACCAAATTCGGCATGTGGAGGTTTTTGGAGGCAAAAATATTTTCTACGGTGAATTAGGATCCTTCCACACTTCAAGAGGGGGGGCTTCTACACAAATGAAATACAAATTTCCTCATAATTCGAGAACTAATCAAGCAAATGGAACCATATTTGGCATGTGGGTGTTTTTGGAGGTAACCATTTTTCCCATGATGAATTAGGACTTCTTACCTTTTTAGGAGGGGGGGGGCTCCCATTCAAACGAAACACAAATTTGCTCATAACTTTAGAACTAATCAAGCAAATGGAACCAAATTTGGCATGTGAGAGTTTTAGATGGCAGAATTTTTTTTCTGTGGTGTATTACGACCCCTTTCCCTTTTAAGAGGGTGGGCTCCCATACAAATGAAATACAAATTTCCTTATAATTTGAGTACTAATCAAGCAAATGGAACCAAATTTAGCATGTAGGAGATTTTTGAGTCTTGAATTTATTTTTTGATAGTTAGAGACCTCTCACCCCTGTGGTGGGGGGATATGGACTCTTATACAAATAAAACAGAAATTTTTGCGAAACTCAAAAACTAATCCAACTCGAGAAATTCGAGACTCTTCCATAAAACATTAATCAATAACAAGACCACAAAAACTATCTATAGTAACACTAGATCATTCAGGACGAGCCGGTCGCGAGTGTTGCCGGTGACCCGCCGTCGGAAGCGCCGCCCACTGGGGGGCTTGCAAAACTCGAGAAGTGACAAAGATCATCCGAGATTCATGATTTATGTACAACACAGGTTAATTTGTGGCAATACGAAGTTTGTCGGGTCAGCTAGTTAAAAAATAAAATAGGCCATTTAAACGGAAAATGCCAGTTGGTTTGTCTTGCCATCCTACACCTCTGAGCCAATTTTTAAAAAAATCGATCGACGAATTTTTGAGTTACGCCCTTTTGAAGTTTTAAAGGGCAGATTGCTCATATAAAGTAAATAAATATCTTCAATGACACTTCCAAAATGAACGTAAATCACAGCCGGTATTGATTTTTTATGCAACATATGCCCATTGCGGACCATTTTAGGAGTTTTATGCTGTATTGGGATTAACCGGGAATGTTCCGGGTTAAGTTATCGCTGTAGAAAATAGCCAGTATCGAACATGAACAAATACTTATCATGCGACTCCTCAAATTACGCAAGAATTTAAAAACTAGATCACTGACAGTCAGATCAACTACCTAGCGCCACGTTGGTTATAGCTGGACAAGTGCCGGGGACTTCCGGGAACACCCAGACAAGTGGCCAATTTCATCCATAAACAAAAACTTATCATGCGACACCTTAAATCACACTAGAATGCAACAACTAGATCAATGGAAGCCAAATCTGCTAGCAACCATCTGTTATTTTTTCTTTTGGTAATAATTGTGCCGGATATTATTCCGTTCGAAAAAGTGACGTTTTAATCACTTGCGTGTAAAACTGTGCCATCTGGACGTGAAATATTATATCTTATGAGGTGCGTACTGCTTAAGAAATCGATTTCTTGAGCATTTCTTGTCCTATCTTTTTACCCATTACTTTTTAGCAGCGTACCCCGCTTTAGATCGAATTTTTATCAGAATCATTAAGAAAAAGAGATGTGGAGCAGATCAAACACGATAGATCAGAACAAACAAATCGCATTTATTAACATTGTCTTCATAAACAAATGATGTTTAGTTGATTATTATATCCGCTGAGTTGATTATTATATAATAATATAAATATATTATTTAATCCATTTTTAATTTGCACATCGTGCAAATTATCGGCGCTCAAGTTAAAAAGTGTTCAGTTTTAAAACGGTCAAACGAACGGGGTTCCGCGGTATACAATGTGTTTTAGGTTTTGTGCCAGTAGGACAAAGTACAACAGCCGTGCTCACGAATATTGATAATATATACTTTTGTTTAAAGGGGGTACGCGTTATTTTTTTTACAGAAAACAATGACGTTGAAACTAGCAACACTGTACCGGTTTAACTTGGGGGGAGAAATAACCGACAAATTTCATACAACTGCTGCGTAACTGCGTTTCGCCGGACATTATGCTCCGCCATTACATTAGGGTTACCGTCGTACGAGACTTCTTTTGAAATACAGGGCTACTTTGGACAATTTAAATTTCTAGTTATTTTCAACAGAAAACCTGATTGATGTCACAGCCTATCTGTTCCATTTTATAAAACAACATTTAATCTACGTTTTGGCAAAAAATAAGTTAATATTTTTTGAAACGATAGTTCTATTACAATTGACGAAGGAACGGTAAGGGAAAGTAATGAAAAGTTTTTGAAGGGAATGGAAAAAGTGGAAAGGTGAGTGGAACCCCCTCTCGCCTGAACCTGAACCTTTGAATCACTGCGGACTGGATAAAACTGAACTCCAGCTTCGGTAAAGAGGAAAACGGCACACAACTTCTTAAGCGTTGCTTCAATGAGCCTCCCTTATCTAATGTTCCGCTCTTTCCCTTTCACGCCTTGTCCTGTTCTGTTTGTATACAATCAACACCTTTGTTACATTACTTTCTTCTACCGTTCCCTTCGTCAAAATAACAGTTCGTTCGCGAAAACATTCTGCACTAGTACATCGCAAGCAGAATCTATCATATCGTGTTAACTGTTAACGTTAAAAAGTTGGAAGTGCCGCGTTCTACGGGTTCTCGTGTTATAAAACGGTTCGAAGTACGTCTGACAGTCAATCTTAAGCCAAGATGCGGAGAAAGAAGTATTGTATCAAGGACGAGAAGGAAGCGTTCTTTGCGCAGCTGGACAGCTGCTCACGACGAGACATCAAGATGGTCATCGGGGATATGAATGCCCAGGTCCGCAGGGGAGCAATGTACAGACCGGTGATCGGGCCCCATAGCCTGCAAACCAACACGAACAATAAGGGCTAGCGATGCATCAACTATGCAACTTCCCGAGGCTTGATGATCAGAAGCACTTACTTTTCCCGCAAAAATATCCACAAAGCCACCGGGGATTACCTGACCAACGAACATCTTACCAAATCGACCATACTCTCATTGAGGGCCGGTTTTTTTCTTCGAACATTACCAACGTACGCTCCCTACAGAGTGCGGATATCGAGTCGGACCATTATCAAGTAGCAGTACACGTGCGCTCAAAACTATCGACGGTTTATACCTCGCGACAAAGCCGCCCTCCTCCGTTAAACATTCGGCAGCAAAACAACCTGCTAGTTGCTGAAAACTACGCGCACACTACGAAGTTCTGCCTTCCTCTGTGGAGCTAGATGCATCGACCCTCGAAAACGAATGGAGTACGATTCGCTCGTCCGTCAACGAAGCCGCAACCGCGGTGCCAAGAGTAGAAACCTCGAGTGCACGAAAAGATTGGTTTGACGGGGAATGCTAACAAGCGATAGAGAGTAAAAAAGAGCTTAGAAAAACTATCTAAGCGTATCCATAAGAAAGAATTCTGCCAACTATCGACGAGTTGATTACGAACCTGAGGATGAAAAAGCGCCAGAAGGAGGACAGAGATCGTGAGGAGCTGGAACAAATATTCCGGGCTAGCGACACGCGCAGGTTTTACAAGAAGGTGAACCAAACTCGTAAGGGCTACACACCTAAACCGGACATGTGTAGGGACGAGCGAGGGGATCTAATCACAAACGAGCGCGAGCTGGTCGACAGGTGGAAGCAGTATTTCGATGAGCACCTCAACGGCGATATAGCAGAGGGAGATGCAACGTAAGTTGACCTCGGAGTGCCTACAAACGACAACAGCGTGCCAGCTCCAAAACTCGAGTCCAGCGAGAAATTCGTCAGCTGAAGAATAATAGAGCCATCGGAAAGGGTCGACTCCCGGTAGAGCTCTACAAAAATGGTCAGGAACCGCTAGCAACGGCACTTCATTGGATAATCTCTAGGATGTGAGAGCAAAAGAAATTCAAATTCTGTCCCATCTACAAAAAGGGAGATTGCTGTAATTACCGCGGCATCACGTTGGTCAACGCCGCCTATAATGTGCCCTCCCAAATTTTGTTGCGTCGTTTGTCCCCAATAGCAGGAGAATTCGTAGGGCCGTATCAGGCAGGCTTAATGGGGGCCCCTGCTACTACGAATCAAATTTTTACTCTCCAACAAATCTTCCAGAAATGTCGAGAGTCCAACGTGCCCGCCTTATATGGCTGATAATGCACGAGTACGGTTTTCCGGACAAACTGACACGACTGATGAAAGCTACTCTGGAGGGAGTGTTGTGCTATGTGCGCGTTTCAGGGTACAGGTATCAGGTATCAGGTATCAGCATCTTTGGCTCGAGCAGCACGTTCCGCACAATCATGTGGAAGATTTGTGCCTTGCCCATCTAGCCCGTGTCATCATTTACCTGATGAGGACGAGAAGGAAAACAGAAAGAATAGGAAGGGGTGTATGAGGAATTTGGACAAACACAAACACTTACATACCGAGAGATTTTTGTACCCCCGAGGGGATACTGCAATCCTTGGTAGTTAACCTATCAATAGTACACCCCCTGGGCGGTATACTCATGATAAAGAGCCTATAGCTCAATACCGCTTTCGGTAAAAAACATCAAAATGTCTCGTAATGTTAGTTTCCTAAAATCCGTGTTTCAAATGGTGTTTCATGCGTTACGTAATATTTGAACAAGATCTGACGGCGATTGAAAGTCAGACACGAATTCTCGATGTTGGAAAAGAAAAATATTGCCTACTCAATTTCAATACATTTTTAATTAAAGCTATTGACCCTTTACGAAAGACGCTGATGGGTTTTGAAGGTGACTGTTCCCAATTATTATTTATCTTCTTTTCTCCTTTTGCATGGTGAATATGTCGTAACCACGCAAGTGACATCAAAAATAATTTGGAATGACCTAATTTATTTAATTCATTTATTTCTTTTAGTCCTTTGATCTAGGTCGTTTATTATAGAATAGGAAAACAGGGATAGGGTTTTACCTTAAATGGGTGTAAACCCGATCAGAGGCCATAACAAGATTATATCTGTTTTATAACACATTTTGATATTTTTAACATATTATGTTACAGATCGAAAATAAACTTATTAGGAAGCAAATTCAAATTTGTAACAAATTCAGTTACAAGCAGCACATTGAGTTATGAATGAGCTATATAGATTCCATTCCAACACTAAGAATGACACATTTCGCTTTAATAACAAAGCAAATTACTTTTATAACACAATATGTTACTTGCAAAACTTCTTTTAATTACCATCATCATTTTAAAAGTATATTAAATATGTCACTTCACAGTTACTAATACTTGCTAATAAATCTTTACTAGCTGACCCGACAAACTTCGTATTGCCACAAATTAAACTGTGTTGTACATAAATCGTGAATCTAGGATGACGTTTGTCACAATCTTGAGTTTTGCAAGTTTCTGGGAAGTTCATGGGTGTTTTAAAATACAAATTTTCCTCACGGTAAAGTAGAAAACAACTTCTCCCATTGCTTAGCCTGATAAAATAAAGCGGATAGCATTTAAATATTCGCCATCATTACAAACCATTTCGCCGAATACCATTTTGCGGAACACCAATTCGCGGTTGACCATAACGCGGAATATAGAGTTTCGCAGAATAGCATTTCGCGAAAAACCTTACGCGGGATGTACCATTTCACGGAAACGGCAGGTCGTCGGCAACACTCGCGGCCTGTGGCCATTCGGTTCCATTTGCTTGCTTAGTTCTCGAGTTATGAGGAAATTTGTATTTCATTTGTATGGGAGCCCCCCCCCCCCTTTTAAAAAGGGATAGGGGTCCTAATTCAACATAGAAAACATTCTTGTCTTCAAAAACACCCACATGCATGCACATTGATCAATTAGTTTTCGAGTTGTTTTTATTTTAATTTTATTTAACACCACCTTCGATAAAAAATCGTACAGACTGAATATGCTTATAAACTATGTTTTACTGTTTAATTTCGCTTATTCGTTTTTTAAAAAGTGATTTTGGCATGTCGAAGTCAAAAATTTCACCAACAGCGTTGAAGGCTTGAAGACATGAGTTTAATGCGTTGTTCTGGCCGAAGTGCGTCCGGTGGAAAGGTATTGCAAGTAACTGCGTATCGCGAAACCGACGAGGAGGTAGGGTATGTTGCTACATCGTCGTAATTGCCTATTCCCGTCCTATCCAACACAAATTATTCAAAATATCAGCATTTTTATGACACACAATGCAAAACTAGTTACCCCCTAATAATTTACTTTGTTGTCTATCATACGCGATCAATCAAAGTGAGCTGAGATCTATTTAAATGCTTTTTATCATTAAAGAAGTCCTACCAGCCAAATTTCCTACGTTTTTTCGTGCGACGAAGAAGACAATGTCGACTAATCTTTTTAATTTCCGTCATTCATAAATTAAAATAACTCACGCAAGGCATTGTCGTTATTCTACAGCCAGGAAAACTTTCCTGACCTGCAGAAATTTTGCAGAATAACATTTGTCATGCCGTCCTTCACAAATACATGCGCATTAGCTTCGTAAACATTGTTGTGATTTTTAATTCGGACGATGAAAAATTTTGATGGACGGATTTTAGAACGGTGCGACGAATTTTAGCAATAAAGTCAGTTGCGTAATTTCAATAATATGCTTTAATAGTCGCTTTTCAGTGATTTCAAAGTGCACAGATCGGAAGGTAAGTATGTTTTAGTCAAATCAGCACAAGAACTTTTGGAGTATTCATTAAATCCATCCAACAGAAGAAGGAAATTAGAATGGCTTTCCTTATTACGACGGGAATTAGAAAAAAAAACCCTACGTTGATTGGCACCTGTTCTAGTAATGCTGGACAGTCAATGTTTCCCTGCATTAGGTCAAAAACGAGCATTCTTTGTTGATTTGTACGCCTACCCGACAGTAGATCGAGTTTGATCAGCTGACACCGAGTTTGATAATAAGGAAGATTGATCGGATCGTTCCAGGGCAAATTGCGCAGAGCAAAACGTAAAAATTTTTCTGTACTCGTTCGATTAGAAAGGTTTGCGTAACTTGATGCAGGCACCAAACGACAGACGCGTACTCCAAGATGCTACGCACCGACGCGCAATACAACGTTTTGAGTGCGTAAATGTCGCTAAAGCTGGAAGCATGACGACGAATGAATCCTAGTGTAGTAAATGCCTTCGCGGTGATAATTCCGATGTGCTCGTTGAATCTGACTTTCGAGTCAATTGTGACGCCTAAGTCGCATACTGAGTAAACGCGATCTACAATGTCTAACCCCAATGAGTATTGATGGTGTAGAGCATTATTGCTTCGAGTGAATGTTATTATTTTGCATTTCTTGTAGTTGACGCGCATGCCATTTCTGTCGCACCAAATTAATAGTTTGTTTAAATCCTCTTGCAGTGCCACGCAGTCCGAAACCGACAGTATTGTTTGAAAAATTTTCAAATCATCGGCGAACGAAAGTACAGGAGATGACATAGATGAACCCAGGTCGTTTACGAAAATGTTGAACAGCAGTGGCCCAAGTACGCTTCCTTGGGGTACGCCGGAGGGAATGAGAAACGTTCGAGAGCGAGCAGAATGCACTACCACGTATGCCGTGCGGTCCGTCAGATATGAGCTGAACCATTCTGTAATCCAATCCGGTAGACCCATTTGCTTCAACTTGACGATAACCAGAATGTGTGGAACAGTATCAAAAGCTTTTGCAAAGTCGATGTATACCGTGTCCACTTGTCGTCTAGCTTCGACTTCTCTGGATAAAGTAGTAACGTAGCACATCAGATTAGTGGTAGTTGACCGGTTCCTCATGAAACCGTGCTGAGTTTCAGAGATGACTGGTGCCACTGCGTTATATAGCGTGCTGTGGACTAGTTTTTCTAATACCTTACAAAGGCAACAAAGTAGCGAGACACCACGGTATTTAGACACACAGTTGCGATTTCCTGATTTGTAAATTGGAACAATATAGGCCGATTTCCAAGCAGACGGGAAAAACCTTTCCCAGAGTGAACGATTGAAAATCAGTGCAATCGGCTCCGCCAGACTATCAGCACAGTTTTTTAAAAGCACTGGAGGAATATCGTCCGTACCTACCCTTCCTTATGATTGTATTTAATTTACGCCCTACAGAATCCGATCGAAAATTGTTGAGCTTCAGCTGTTGCTGGTTCCCACGGATAAGGCAACAAAGACATGCAAATTCACCAAGCGAGGTGTTGGAGCTGGAGCACTCGTTTCGCTGCCGTGAAGGAATATCAGGCTGCTGAAGTTCTGGAATTGGCAGGAAATATGCTGCTCGCGACAACGAAACGATCAGAATTTTCGTCACTTGCAGCTAGCCACTTGGAGTGGTATTTCATCGTGATTCAAGACCATACACGAACGGCTTCGTTAATCGCATAGCTGCTGAAGCTTTCCGGCTGGTCCTTTGCAACAAGCCGTGCCTGGTTAGCGGTTATCGGTACTCCAATTTACCGAACAGAGAATTACGTTAAGTGCGTTACTGCAAGTTTATTGCAAGCTGGAGTTATGATAATCAAACAATCGGTCCTTTTAAGGGCCACACAACGATTGAAGAGTTTATTATATTTTCTTGCCCAGTTAATACCATAATAACACAAGCAACGAGGGAAAAGTTGAATTTTTTGCCATTGCGAACGACCAACAAATGACGGAAATAAGTTTTCTGGTCACGGGCGACATTTTCTGCGACTTCCAAAACATCTGCAGGTTTTTAATGCTTTATCAGTGTTCTTTTGTAAGCCGCATATAAGTTGCGCAAAAATTTTCAACTTTTTGAAAACTCGCGCGTACCGTCTACCGATTACCAGAGGAAAAGCACTATTCAACGTAGAAACAGATCATAAAATTTTATTTACTGTTTCGTTTAGTTACTGACTTGGTTTCGTTTTAATAAAATAGATTCAATCAATTTTTGGATATAACTCCAAAATCGGTTGAGGATTGAATGTATACAATTTTTCTACTTAGTTAAACGTTGCGTATGTAGCTTGTATACATGAAGAATCGTATTATTACATACATGGATACAGCCTACTATCGCTACAAAGAGACTTACGTAGTCCTACGTCATCCATGCGGTTGTGTCTTGTGCACAACCCCTTTGATTTTTTTCTGTTGAACTAGATCCGACAGTAATTCTATCACCTAAAATGTTGTTTACGGTGAATTTATTCATCAGTGAATTTTATAAATATATTATCGACACTCTACGACCTTTAATTTAATATCGATAAGAATTGGTCAATTTCATGCTCAAATGTTTACGTTGGCATCACTCCATATGAACGTCCGTTCCCTTGGCAGCGTACAACAACGACGGTCGCGGATTGGGAATTGCAATCGAAACGAAGTGAAGTTTTTCCTATCAATTCAAGTAAACAATTTGAGCAAAATGATTATAATATCTCTCTAAATAACTGTTCGGGTGGTAAATTAAAGTTTTTTGTACCTCAAGTTAAGTTTCGCGAGTGATTTGACGGCTGACACGACTGAAAAAAGCTAATAAAAAACCGACGACGAAAGAGTGAAAATACAGTGATGAATATTAATTGGTCACTAATCTCAGTATTTAGTGTAATTAATGACCGAAAAAGTAATAGAACTTATAGAATGCAATGTTTAGTGCTTCGAGTTGCAAGATCTTATTACGGCTAGCAGGTTAGTTGAACTAATTTCATATTTTTGTGATGGTTTCCCGAGTCTATGGGAGCATGTTGGTACACTGAAGAAGGGAAGGGAAGGGTGATATTCGATGCCATGCTGACTGCCATAAATGGACTCTGACGACCTTGTCGCTAAGGTAAAACTTTATCCCCTTTTTCCCATTCTATCGTAAACGACCTAGATCAAATGAATTAAATAAATTAAGCCATTGCAAAATATTTTTGATGTTACTTGCGTGGTTCCGAGATAATCATCATGCAAGAGGAGAAAAGAAGATAAATAATAATTGGGCACAGTCACCTTCAAAATCCATCAGCGTCAACTTGGGAGCTGGCAAAATTCATAGATTGTCCTAAAACTACAGGGAAACTGAACACTGACTACTGTAGTATGGGGTGCGCGATATATAGCATACGGCAGTTAGGCATAATGGCCATTCGGCATAATGGATGTTATGCATAATATACAAAACTTCGCTTTCCTATGATTACGCAGCCAATCATCGTTCCGTTACAATATGATGAGAACAGGGGCCGGCTATAGTTACTATATATATAGTTCGGCGGATAGAAAATCGGGAGCCAAATAAACGTCAAAAGCGGAGCCAAAAGCTTTTCAAAATCCAAAATGCAGGAGTAATGTTAAAAAACACACTTTATTTTCATAGAACTAGTCATTTTCAACACCCGCCAGTGATTATTTTTCGTAAAAACCTGCACATTTCACCATAATTTCAAATTTAATTTCATAAATCAGGGATGCCAATTCGCCTGGTTTTCTATCCGCCGAACTATATATATAGTAACTATAGGGCCGGCTAATAAGCATAAAGTCTGGCGGTACTCTGTTTACCCTAACGTCGTTCGCCATAAAAACATTGGGATAATCATAATGGACCATTTGGCGTAATTCCGTAAAACATATTTTAAGACTTTTCATAGATGTTCTACGGGGATTACCTTCTAATGGCCGAAACACAAATGGCCAAAATGCACGCATTTCCGACGGCGGATCACCGACGAACGGGCTAGTACCAAACGGCTGAAACACAAACACAAAGAGCCGAAATCCAAGTGGCCGAATTTCAACAACTGTCACAGAAGTCCAGTATTGCTGATGGCCATATCTACGTAGGTGCTATGTAGCTGAAGCCCCTCGGAATAAACTTAAGTTTCATCTTTCGTATCAGCAAGCTATACAAAGAAATCGATTCTTGGAAAATGCTCCCCAAATCTGGCCGTAAACGCACTGTAAGGACACCGGAAGTTATCAAACGAGTAACAGAGCGAATTCGATGGAAACTAGATCAGTCTGGACGTAAGATAGCCAAACAATTTGGAATCTCGCAGTCAACCAAGAAGAATGAAAGCAAGATGATTTTCGAATTCCATACAGAATCCAACAAGTGTACGGTTTGACTGAAAAGCAGAAGGTTACAAAAGTCGAAATATTAGCAGGTGCTCAGCATATTATGGCTACAGGATCACCATAACCAGTGATTCCCAACCTTTTTTGGTTCGCGAATCCCCTGTCGGAATCTCCCATCGCAAACCCTCATTTAGGAAACGCTGACCACAACCATCAAAATGATCGGATATATGATCTTTTTTGGTATCTCACGAGACAAATTGGCTGATCAAAGGTTCCAGAATGTTTTCAGGGTGGTGGTATGGGCATATTTCTCCAAAAAATTAAAGGTTCCCTTGCTGTTCATTGAACCCGGTGTTAAAATCAACACATCCATAATGTTTCGAAGAACCATTTACTTCCCATCACCAAATAACACTACAACAATGTACTCTACTGTTTCCAACAAGATTTTACACCGTCTCGGCAGGCGAAAGCTACATAGGCTTGGTGCGGGGATAATTTCCCGGACTTTATTTCTTCAAAAAAGGGGCCTGCCTTTTCGTCTGATTTGAATCCTCTCGACTTCTGTGCATGGGATTACATGCTAGACAAATTAGGAAGCACCAAAGGATTGGCTGTGGATGCTTACAAGCAACGTTTGGAGAGGATTTGAGATTCTGGATATCGTGCGTGCCAGCTGTAACGCTTTTCAGCAATGATTGAGACTGGTAATCAAAGCAAAACGAGAAAGATTTGAATTTGACTAATTCAAGACAAATGTTATGGATATACTTCACACGAAATAAACTCAAAAGTGAAATTTATGCAAGTGCCTTATTTTTGTAACAAACCGATTTTTGCAATATTCTAGTGCTAAAATCTTTATATCCATTTTTCAGAAAAATGAATCTAACTGCTAAGTCAAAGCTTTAGTTAAAAATACAAAGTTTGAATAAATTAACGTTTTCAACGTAGTTTTATGCTTTCTTTATAGTATAGTTAAAATCAAAAATTTATTTGTTGCAAAATTTTGTACTTATATTGAAGTCTGCATCCTTCACTATTTTGATAAGACATTAAATGTATATAACTCCACTTTTTGTTGCATCGTTCATCCCACTGGTATCTGTTTCAATTGAAGCAGGGTAACCAAGTACCCAACAAATAAGTAAGCACGTGGCGTAGGTGTGCTGTGCATGTACGATAAAGAACAGTCATGATTTAATTCTTCAGGTATTATTTTTTGAACGGGCACAAGGGTTCGCCGTGATGCTATCACAAGTATCGACACACTTCCGAGATTAATAATAAATTTCATGCTTGCAGCTCACTCAACCGAGCGCGTACCTTTGTACGCCAGGTGAACATTGCTTGTCGGGTGCTCAGTTTCCACTTCAGTATTATCTAAATTCTGAATGAGTGAAAAATGCCGCAAAATAAATAAATAAATTCGCCAAATGCGCTGCGGCGTCCTTTGTGAAATCAGTGTAAAGAGCATATTGAAAATTTCATTTTCTCTCGAGTCTACAACAACTCCGAAGAAAACGTCTGAAATTCCCTTCGGGTTGACAAAATCATTTCGGAAATTGATTTTCTTGGAAATCGCTCCAAAGCTCACTGACTCGTAAGCAGCTGACTGACGCATTTTCCGAATCAATCGCGAATTTCAAGGCGATTCCCAAAGCTCTCAACATTTCATGCACCGTTCGTCTACGCGTTCTCATTAAATAAATCAGTATCATGGAATCAGTATCTCCTCAAATAGTTTCAAGCCATAAGCAATAAAACATAAAATCTCTTCAGCAATGTTTTTATTGCCCCGCAGATAGGAGCCACTCTGGAAAGTGATTGAGTTGATACTTTTCATCCGTTCCTCGCTGGTTGGTTTCCGATTTTTCGTTTCACTGGTTTCCATCGTTTCCACGGTGGATTGCGCTGTCAGCAAACGGCAACGAATGAAGCACACACCTGTAAAAATTCCTCCGACACACGACTTGGGTGTTTTCTCTGGCAGCAATGGCAATAATAGCATCACAGCCTATCGTAACCTACGTCAAGGATTCGGCTTTGATCCAAGCGCTTTATAGAACAACCCAACAGCAGACCGAAATCACCCCTTTTTCCCTCTGCTACTGATTTTTCAAGGGATGCCAAAGCTAATAGAAGCAGTAGAGTAGCTCCGTTCGACACAAATTACCTGACCATCTCTGAAACGAAACCGACCAATCACACAGGTTCACGAAATTCCTAAAACTCGCACACAGTTCACATCTTCCTTTATTTCACAACCGGTCCGGTATGCGCTAGGCAGCGACCACCAGCCAACCCACCCAGTCGGTCGGGATCAAGCGGAAAAGTTAGAGTCAGCTTTGATGTTTCATTCCATATTTTTCATCACCTAACAACGCATACCTGCGTGCAATTCCACACTTACCCTTCCTTCATGCCAGCAATCATGGGACCCTTCCGGCTTTCTATCACTTTCATTTCAACCACCGAGATTGGATTGGCCGGAGTATGAAATGATTAAGTTTTGCTATTGCAAGTTCGTGAGAATTTCACTGAACGCTATTCGGAGTTTGGAATCTCCATCTCTGAAACAAGGTAGATGATCTGAGTCCGAGTGAGGACCGACCGGTGCTATTCCGAAGGACCTACGGTGCCACAGTGCTGACCCCGACAGACAGCACACTGGAACGAGCGAACGATGGATGCAGAAGCAATTAAACGGAGCTGAATCCGCTTTTGATTGAATTCCGACGGCACGTGCCTTTGATAAAGCGACTATTTCCATTGGAACATTTTTGTCTAAATTATTATGTTTATTACATTGTTCGGTGTTCTGCTGTGTGGGTAGCCAGGTATATGGTGGTATTCGAAACAATGAAAAGTGACTTTTATGCTTTTCTGAAGCAAATCATTCGAACCCATTTTCTGTGTACCGCAATTTTGTTCCAAGAGAATATTTGAATTTGTAATTGCGTATCGTTTAAACAAGAGTTTCAAAATGTTTAGATAGAAGTAAAGATTGCTAACAATAATTTACTCTGTTATGTAAACTATCCGCCAAGTTAGCTCCGGGGTACAATGCTGATCTAACAAGCCAATAGGATCTTTACACTAGCCCCGTAGTTTTCCTGTACTCTAATAACCGGCTACGAAGTGTGCCGATAAAGAAGGGTCAAGTTCTTAAGGACGTTTATATCCGTGGCTTTGCTTTTGTAAACTGGTTAGTTTGGGTTTATTGTGCGAAAATTAATCAGACACCAGTGTACAGTGAAGAATGGTCAATTGATGGTTTGTCTAAATTCACACAGCGTTTTTTGGATGTAAACAAACCAAACATATTTGTAAATAACATCTTGTATCGCTTAAGCAAAATTTTTAGCTTGTCGACTGCTGACTTGGTAATTATTCGTATGCTTTCTTCTACGTTCCAGTCTATTAGGAAAATTAGGACTGATATTTTGAATTCAGTTTTTGCTTATTTTAGTCTTTTTTAATGCTTGAAAGAAAAGTTAAAAATAAACAGTCGAAACGTCGAAGAGAATTAAAAACATCAGTTCTAATATTCATAATTGACTAAAAAAGCATAGTATCGATGTCTCAGCGTTTGTCTAACCTTAAAGTAGGTTTCATCATTCATCACAATGTAGATTTCATGTATAACTTTCTTGCGCGAGTATTAGCCACTGTGTTTTGTTTGTCATTGCGGTTCGGTACCTTCCGAGCTTTGTACACGTGTAGTCCAGATCGTGTTTTTGTTTTTTGAACAAAACAAACCGAATTTCCTATTTCCTGAATCGAAATGACGGATTTTTATGTTCTAAAGATATCATGCTAAGTGATCAATCGATTTTGATGTAGCTCTACCAATGTAACTTACTTTCAGTTAAAATTTCAGTCATTGCGTAAACATGCGGTAAAAAGTAACAAACAAATGAGTGTATCCAATTTTTTCAGAAACCAATAGAAGTAATCTGTAACTTTTTAAAACTTTTTTTAAGATGGAACAAACACGGTTTTCAAAAGACTGTTAAAAAATAGGCTATCAAAACGGTAAATGTCAGTTAGTTGCTATTGCCATTCTACACGTTTGAGCCAATTTAAAAAAAAATGGTTGGACAAATTTTTGGGTTCCGCCCTATTGAAGTTTTAAAGGACAGATTGTTCATATAAAGTAATTGAAAATCATCATAAACGCTTCTACAATGAACAGAAATCGCAGTTTGTATTAATTTCTTTGTAATATATCTCCATTAGTAACCATTTTTGAGTTTTGAGCTGTACACTGATAATAAAACTTGGTTTATAGTACGAAAACGAGCGTTTGCTTTACGAATTCTTTCGTTGTTTTCTACCACGAAGTACATTCGTAAAATCAATCCTGAATGTTTTGTACATATTAACAAAGCTACATTCGTACGATTTATTACATTTTACAAAATGGTTCGTAGATTTTACGAATGCACGAAAAGGCTGTCGATAAAAATAGTACTAGATTTCACTATTTTCCGATAGGTGTCAGTATGCTACATTACCGACACCTATCGAAAAATAGCGAAATCTTTATTATCTCTGAAAAAAACTGATTTTATCGAGAATCGAACTGAGCTCGTTTGTCATACTTCTTTACGAACAGCCGACGACGCCGCAAACCACAGAACCACAGCTACTGCTACCAAGAAAGTTATAATTGCACAAGTCTATTTTCTCTTCATATAATCTTCGCATCCCGTTTTCGTCGATAATGATGCCAGACAACAACCATGCATCAAATGGGTCTTGATGCTAGACAGCTACGAATGTACTCTCGTAAAAAATACGAACCATTTGTAATAACAACGTTTGCAGTAGACAATAAGCCTACGAATGTTTTTAAATGGTATGGAACTATTTATACCAGTTACGAATATAGTTTTACGAATGTTTTTTAATACGAAATTATATTCTCAGTGTATTGGGGTTATCGCCAAAATGTTCCGGATTAAGTTGCCGCTGGGAGAAATGGCCAGTATCGAACATGTACGAATTCTTAGGTGGACCTTTTGATGTATTTCGAGTTGATGTGGACGTTTTGAAACATCTGTTATCGGTTCTACCGGAACTCAACATTGGCCAATTTGAATTTTCTTCAGTAATATGGCATGGGCTATCAAATCACAAGCTTTTTTTACGACAGGCTTGAGAGGACCTATGAAAAGTGCCCAAAACACGACGTGAAAATCATCATCGGAGATGCAAATGCGCAGATCGGGAGGGAGGAATTCTTCCGTCCAGTGATTGGAAGACATAGCCTTCATCTGTTGACCAAAGATAACAGTCTGAGGCTCATAAATTTTGCCGCGGCCAGAGAAATGGCCATCTATAGCACCTACTTTCCACGTTTGAATATTCGGAAACACACCTGGAGGCATCCAAATGGAGACTCTAGCTCTCAGATCGATCATGTCTTGATTGTCGGTTGACACTTTTCGGATCGTTATCGATTGTTATCGATGTACGGTCCAAATATCGACTCTGACCACTATCTCGTAGTGAGTAAGATTCGCGCAAGGCTGCCGAACACGGCGAAAGCTCGCACTGAGAGGACGCTGCGGTTCAACATCCAGCGGTTAACGGCAGACGGCGTAGCAGTGGAGTACGCCAGGAAGCTTGACCAACGAATTGCAGAACAGCAGGTAGAAGGAGAAGATATAAATGGGCTGTGGAGGAACATCCATGGTGCCATCCAAACAGCTGCGAGAGAGGCGGTAAGCACGACGCGTGGAAGACAGCATAACAGCTGGTTTGATGCCGAATGACAGAGAGTGACAGATAAAAAGAACCAGGCCAGGAGTCGCATGCTCACTGCGGCAACGCGTCAAAACAGAGAGAGGTACAGATAGACTAGAGCTGCGGTAAAAAGTATCCATCGTCTAAAGAAACGCGAGTACGAGGAGCACGTGCTTGCCGGCGCAGAGGAGCGATATGCCAGCAACGACACACTGTGTTTCTATAAAACAGTGAGATGCAGGAATTTTGCCATGCCTGTGATATGCAATGATAGTGCTGGCAACCTGCTTACCGACAAAACGGCGGTAGCAGCCAGGTGGAAGGAGCACTTCCAGATACTGTTGAATGGAGAGGTAAATGCTGAGATCAGCAGGGATAGGATGGGAATTGTAAGCGATGGTCAAGCTGTGGAGCCACCAACACAGGAGGAGGTTAAAAAGACAATCAGTGAGCTGAAAAACGGTAAGGCTGCTGGGAAAGACGGTATTCCGGCTGAACTTCTAAAGGCGGGGAGCGAGCGGCTGTACGAAGCAATCCACCGGATCATTGTCAGGATCTGGGAGGAAGAACTACCGAGGAATTACATTGCTAAATTCTGCCTGCCTTTCCCGTATCCTGTTCTGCAGACTGAGACCGTTAGCGGAGTCCTTCGTCGGCGAGTACCAAGCTGGTTTTCGGGAGGGTCGCTCCACGACGGATCAGATGTTTACCCTGCGTCAGTTGCTAGACAAGTTCCGGGAGTACAACTTGCAGACACACCATCTGTTTGTGGACTTTAAAGCAGCGTACGATTCAGGTAAACGAAATGAGCTGTAACAGATAATGCTAGAACATCGTCGGAATCAACCGTAGAGCAGTGGAAGAGGCCTTCAGACCCTTTAAAAGGGAAGCGGTGAGATTTAGATTTACCATTAATACCGCCAAAACGAAGTACATGGTTGCTGGTAGGGAACGTGGGAACCCAAGTGGTGTTGGTGCCGAAATGGAGTTAGATGGGGAACGATATGAAGTAGTGGAAGAATTTATATACCTTGGTACACTCGTGACATGTGACAACGATGTAAGCCGCGAGCTGAAACGACGAGTTGCAGCCGCGAATCGGGCTTTCTACGGATTACGTAGCCAGCTGAAGCAGTTGGCAAATTCGCACAAAACTGGCGCTCTACAGAACACGGGTCATCCAGATACCACGTGGACAGTTTAGAGGGGGTGAGGGGTATGAAAAAGTCCACGCTTGTCCACGGAGGGGGGGAGGGGTTGAAATTTGGTATTTTTCTGTCCACGTGGCCCCCACTAATCCTCCCGGTGGCCCTTTACGGACACGAATCATGGACGCTAAAGGAAGCTGATCGGCTGATGCTTGGGGTTTTTGAGCGTAAAATTCTACGATCTATACATGGTGGCAAAATGGAAAATGGAGTGTGGCGCAGATGCATGAATCACGAGCTGTACCAAGTATACAAATATACCCCGCACCCGGTGGGTGTGTGTTATCGAAGTCGATGCACGTTCAGCTGATGTTCGTGGGGATTGGAGAACGGCAGCCCAGGACCGACGGTACTGGAGGACCCTAATTCATTCGGCGCAGGATCGGTAATGGACATCTCCCCCCTTACAGTTGGCTTTTTTAAATATTTGTAATGGCCTTATTACACTTAAAAATCACAATAATTTACAGGAAAAAATCATAACTTTCGATAGATAATAAAATTGTAAAGCTGAATTGGGTGGTGTGCAATAATAGGCAAATTACCCTATATTCATTTTGCATTTTTTTCATTTTGCTATATTGAATTTTCCAACCTCCTTTTTTTGGTGGAGATAGAGCCAAAAATGTAACTGAAAATACGCATAATACTGAGCATAACTAATTCAGTGTCAGTATAGTATTTGGTCATATTCGATTTACGATTTTCTTCTGTAAGCTTTCTCGTAATAATGAGGGGGGGGGGGACGAAAATGATATTTTTTACGGAGCCATATGTTTACTTACTGCGAAAAATTAACAACTGTCTAAAACTGCTTATATGTAAGACGACTTTTTGAAAATTGTCCCGAGGCATTCCGGCCTGGTAAAAATAAACCGATTTTTCGACAAAAGTTGTCGGATTTTTGTATGTTGGTATTTTTTTAAATTGTCAATTTGATTTTCAATGAATTTTTTTGCTTCATTTTGAATTTTTCAAGAATGTGTAACGTGTTTTTAATAATTTCTATACATGAATAGATAAAAATATCTATCGGTCGATATTGACGAAGTTTTTTATGAGTTTAGTTTATCTAAAGTTATGTTACCAACCTTCAGGACAGCAGTTTAGAGAAATGGAAGAAATTCTTCCATTATTCCACGATGCAATAAACTTGAAAAAATACAGTCTAAAGTATTTTTTCGATTCCATTTATTTATTAATTTATTTATTTATTAATTTTCTATCCATCCGACCTAACAGGTCTCCATGGAGCAATGATTGGATGGGGAAAAGCCAAGCTGAGGCCATCCTCACGTAGGCATAAAAACCCCATCATCTTTACAAAAATACATAATTACAATTCACATCACATACTACATAATAAATAAACATTAATTGTCAAGTGGGTAACTAACTTAAACTAAATACAAAAAATCAAGGTCACTTATAAAATACTAGAATTAGAAATCTTTTGGAAAAAATTGTGCGATGATTCTCCTAATTCATACATGTGCATTGCTAATGATTTCGATGCATAACGCATATATATCAAGTTGAACAGCAACCTACCTACCGCGGGCCACTATCACAATATGGTGCTAATAAGAAATTCATAGAGCATAAAACATCACAGCATTGAGATAAAAGTGACAGAAGCCCAGAGAAGCTTTTATGTTGCAAGCATAAAAGCTTTGCAAGTACTTTATCCTATCTCTTTGCACCGTAGTAAAGCTTCCGTTAAGCGCCTTACGAACAGGAAAGCTGTGGATAAAACGACAGCTTTATGTTTCAGACAATCAAATATAGAGGGTCTGTTGAACGGAATCGGAGCTTCGTGCTACAACCGGTCTGCTGCTTGAACGCAAATGGAAGCAGAGCCGTACATCAGCGCCAGAAACGGAATTGCGGTGTTTTGAAAACTAGGATTCACAGTAGCGCTCCAAGCGGTAGGAATCTGAGTTTTGATGCATACTTACTATAGAGTAAGAACTTTCCCTGTTTATTTTATCTGAAACCAACCCAATATTAGATCCATTGCATAAATTGAAGGAATGTAATAATGTTTCAAAACACTTATTTTGCTATCATAATTCTCGCCAGTATCATATAGCCTGATATTTTGGTCATAGTTGAAAGGAACATGTAAAAAAATAATATAATTGATATACAAAAAGGGTAATTTCAATATATTTTTCATATTATTTCCAATCATCCAATCCAAATATTCAGCAAGGCTCTTGGAGAAAAAAGAAATTGAATATTTATGGTATGGTTTTTTGGTTAAACAAATTATATTCACCTTAACTATTTAATTATTAAAGTTTTCACACAATAAAGCTTCATTCATTTGCTTATAGTTACACTCAAATTAGTGACTAGTGACGTTTAAGCTACTGTTATAGAATAGCTTAGCTAATTATCCTTTGGCTACTTTTCAACCTGCCTAAAATTTTATTAAAAAAAAAACCTTTTTTCACGCTTAAATTCCACTAGGGTAATTTGCCAATTGATGCACACCTAAGGCAGGAGCTTTTAGTTTTTCTTATCTCTCGGGAAACTTTTACGTTACTTAAGTCGAAATTTGTCCAGTAAACAAAATGGCCTTTCAGTAAATCATTTCGTATGTTTTCATAGCCTGAAATATTGCATATATTATGCAATTTGAGTTTTTGTCCAACAGTATACAAACCCAACTGTTACCCACTTGATTAACGTCCTTTGCCTAATATTGCGCACGTTCAATCCAATTGTTGCATGGCAAAGAAAAAGATGAAATTAGGAGAAATACCAAGCACAGAAAATTGACATATAAAGAAGAACTCCTTAAAAACAGATTTACCAATTATAAATACTGTACTGTTACCATTTTGGCGCGTATTTGATTTCAATCATCACCGAACAATGGTTTTCTAGAACAGGTACAAATTATTGCAAAGAATTAATATATGTATTAATTAAAATTAATTATTGTGCTTTGCAGCTGTACCTGGATTTTATTCCAAATTATTTTCTCTAATGCCAATGTATATGACAAAACAAAATAGAAACATTGGAATTGTCACTCTTCCTCTTTCTCAAGCATTCGCATTGTCGCACTTTTTGTGCCAGTCGCACTTTTAGACTGCGGTGTCCAGTAAGGTGCAAAATGCGGGATAATATAATTTTGTTTTCCGGTATCTTTCCCTTTTCAAATTTAAAAGCAGTATACGTTGTTGGTTGAGATTTTGTTTTGACGAAGGACTACGTCTTTGTTTACTATCTGGGACTGGGTAGCACTTTGTGAAAACGAAAATAGAAGTGTAACGTTGGAATGAAAGATTTCAAATGCTTACAACCACAGAGAACAGACATCTAAGCGAAAGGTTCCCACTTGGATAAAACTTATGTCAAATTAGTTGGGAAACTATAGTGATGATGTCGCTAAAGTCGCATAAAATTCTACACTAAACTCACAACAGCTAGCTTCTGGCGCTAGCATAACGGTTACAGTCCATATATACTAGCGCCAGAGGAGCCAAAGGTTGTCAGTGTGCAAATCAAAAGAATCATTTAGTTGGGAAACTATAGTGGTGGTGGCGCTAGCATATTAGGTGATTTTAATTCCAATTCCAAGAATTCCCGAAAAATTTGTTCCTGAATGGATGTCTGTTCTCTGTGTTACAACTACTAAACTACTGAACGAAACAGAACAATTTATATATCGTTGGAAAGATAAAATGATCAGCAATTTTATGGAGGTGCGACAGAGCACTTTTAAGGACGGTGTAAGAGGGGGGGGGGCTCCTCTACAAATGAAACACAAATTTCCTCAAAACTAGAGAACTAATCAAGCAAATGCAACCAAGTTTGGCATGTAGGGATTTCAGAAGGCAAGAATTTTTCTATGATGAATTGAGATCGTTTCCCTCTTTAGGAGGGGGGCTCCCACAAAAATAATATACCAATTTCCTCATAACTCGAGAGTAAATCAATCAAAAGGAACCAAATTTGGCATGTCGGGGTTTTTGGAGGTAAGAATTTTTTCTATGGGGTACTGAGACCTCTTCCCCTTCTAAGAGGAGGGGGAGAGGGGGGTCCTATACAAATGAAACACAAATTTTCTCATAACTCGAGAACTTATCAAGCAAATGGATCCATATTTGGCATGTAGGGGTTTATGGAGGCACGAATTTATTTTATGATGGCTTGAGACCCCTCACCCCTGTGGTAGGAGGATGAGGACTCTCATACAAATAAAACAGAAATTTTTGCGTATGTGCCATATTTTCTGCTATGTAACACGCGGTAAGCTGTGAAAGTAAACTAGTTAAACCTTTTCAGAGCAAAAGACAGTGAATCGACGCCGTTAACTTACGTGCCTGTTACTATTCATGTCAAAAGAGAAGGACATTCGAATGGCACGTCATATTTGCGATGAACGTGCTTTGGCTTTAATATTATTTGTAACCAATAACTCTTTAAAGCGCACAAGCGAGTAAAAGCAAGATTATTGAAACATGTTAAGCTACGCATAATCATATTTAATACAATAATCTGGAGGCTGGTCATTCATTACTATTTAAACCTTTATGATGCACACAAGTGATTTTTAAAAGAAATCTATGTCTGAATGATTGCAAGCGTTTTACTTATGAACCCCCGTCCACATATTTTCAAAGCCACCATTGCATTCAATGAAGAATTGAATCTGAATATTTCGCTCTCTTTTAAACATTCCCTTAAACAATGGCACTCACAGATTCTTATAAACATACATATACCAGAAATGCAGTTTACATTAGTCTTTGATCTAATGATCTGATATAGTCCTACGTCACCCATTCGTACAACCCTTAGGGCTGTATACCTTGTAGTTTTTATAAAATTAATCGTCTGTGGGCCTTCTCTTCTAGCACGAAACAGAAATGGAAATTCGATCAATGGAATGTCCGGAAATCAGCAAAAATATTAGCTTTCGTTTTTGTCGTTCTTTTCGTAGGTTTTTGCATGGAAAATAATAACATGTATATAAAAAGCAAGAATAGATTTAGTTTTCACGTTTAAACTTTAAGTAAAGATACTTAAAACGCATATTTTTTGCTCGATTAAAAAAAGCTCTTTGTTTTTTTTCGCCTCCCCCATCGGAAGGACAAAAACTTTATAAAATATTTGTAATGGTGTTATTTCCTTTTGCTTATATCTTCGGAAATATTACGTTTAGAAAGAGTTTATTTTCACATTTTCAAAGAAAATTGCCCAAGAAATTCAAAATTTACCAAAAACTTTAATTCGATCTGAAAATTAAATTTACATGTTTCTCTCAATGAGTACAATTTGATCTCAAATATACCAGATCCATCGTCTTTCCCAGATCTTTTGACATAAGAATCAACAGTTGATGATCACTGCTACAATACGACTTGTTTGTACTATAATTGAGGGACATTACTGCGAAATAGCTGTAGTTTCAACAAGACGGCATGATATGTCACACCGCTCATGCAACAATTGAGCAACTCAACAGGACTGCTGAAATTATTGCTACTTAATTTTGATTAACACCTGCTTGCAAAGTATTCCTCTAATATCCACTATCACTTCGGAAGGCAATATCTTTCATGAACCGAGTGATGAGTTTTATGCGCGTTTCGCTTTTGAGTCTCTTCGATTCGCACTGAGAATTAAAAAAAATTGTGATGAGTTATATTATTCGAATACTTTTTTTGTTATTCGAAAGAACTACCAATCGAATGTTTAACAGGCACCACTATTTCCAGTATTGGCTTGTTTATTTGGTCGATACTTCCAGTTCCAGAATTTCTCGGACGATTGTTAGAGGATTTTTGACACTACTTTTATGATATTATTTTCCAAATACTGAGCAGTTTGGCGTGCTATATTTTGACATATTTTTATTGAATCCAATAAAAAAAATCAAATATCGAACAAATTTTACAGGCTGTCTGTATATGATAATTGAATTTTTTGGTATGGCATGAGTATTAACAAGGAATCTAACTGTATATCGTCAAATGGATAAAGTATCTGCACCAAATAAATTGTTTAACTATTGTTTAAAATTTTATATGACACTGCGCTAAGCGGTAACAATTTATTGGCTATTTAGCGGCTAAGGAATTTCCAAGTATCTACACCACAATGTAACCCTGAACTTAAGCAATGGAAATCCTAAAATTCAACGCGTATATTGTTCATAATTAATGAACAATATTTTCAGCAACTCCTCACCGTGGCACTCATTCTAGTTTAAGTAATGGATTGATTTTCCCAAATGTAGTCTTCTTCATTTTCACTTTAAACACCAACCGAACCATCTAGTTAGGATGCCTCCATCTTGATTTCCCTTCGCCAATGTAGATCGATTCCGATTAGATTCATCATCGCGTTTGCTCTACTGCTTCCAACTGGGTTCGGAGCAATTTTGACGGTCATCTTTGTTATCATGGTTTACGTTTGCATGATTTTCGCTTCACTCCAGCGCTTCTTTCTGGGGATGATGTTGCGCTCGGAACGACGCAGACAAAAGCTGAATGGACCAGATCGGGTGCCCGGCTCAACTATGGAAGACGATTGCTGCTTTTGGTCCGTCTCGAACTACTACACTCTGGAGCAGCTCTTTCAGTCGTTATTAGATAATTATCGAACGTATGCTGCAGATTTCGGTTAGTCAAATTAAATTAATGACCGGACACATTAATTAGGTAGCACGAAGCTGTGGTTGCTCGTAAGAGGTTTTCAGCACTAGTATTAGCATCACCATTTGAAAGGATGCTCCGATCTATCGCAGCGAATCTGCCGCAGCGAAGGAAGAATTACACAGCGATTGTCGGAAATTTGGGCGTGTTTTCTTCTGATTATGAACCACGAATGATCGGTCGCCGGCGGAAATGCCGAATAGGATGGAATGAGTTGGACGATAAAATTTGATGGACATAAAAGTCGAATTATTCGCACTAAAATGCACATTTTCGACTCTAACACTGAAGTGTTAACTTCGTTCGTCAATGATTTATAGTCCTGAAAAATTCATCCAAATTGAATTGAATGAAGGTTCGCCTCCAAATAATTATCCGGGCAATATCATAACGAATTATGCAAACAAATCGGGTTGTAGATAGAAACGAGGTACAACATTAAAGCAATAAATTGTTAACAAATTTCCATGGGGAAAATTTCACAACCACAGCGTCGAAGGTTCCGAGAAGACCAATTGCAAACTATCGGAGAGGAAAGCGGATGCTGGATGTTGCACAAAACCCACTTCGACGGCGATGCCCAAATCGTTTAGGGTTATTCATAATGCGGTAGGTGCATTTTCTTTGCTCATTAATTGTGGCCAATTTCGGGTTAATTGTTTGCAAACATCAACCGCAAATTATTTCCCTTGCCGGATTTAATGTTGATTCGGTTGTTTGTGCATTACCAGTGCACGGTCGGTCGGTCGGCGTGATACATTCACAAACAGTCCATCAGCAACAACAGTAAGGCAGGGGCAGCCTTGGAAAAACGTGAGCTCGCTCGACCCGAAAATCAGCACCGGGAGGATATAATTGTTACAAAATAATTACTGGAAAGTGCTCATAATTGCTGGAACAATTAATCTGCTTGAGGTAAGTGACGAAAGCTTTGGCCCAGCATCGCTGCATCGAAGTCGTAAAAAGCATTACCAGTCTCTCGTCTTTCCGCCCTTTTCGGTAACCCCGCAGTTGTCCTTACGGTTGCGCAGCGGCCCTTTTCTCGGCATTCACTTCGCCACAAAACAGAGAAAAATACCCTCACTGTTCAAGCTCAGATTGATCGGCTGATGGCGTTTAATGAAGTGCCTTCGAGTAGACGGGTAAAAAACCTTTTAGGAGATATTAATCTTAATTTTTCGATAATTTGCTTGTTGAAATTGTTTTTTTTTCCTCTCTGTTCAATCTTCTTCGATTTTCTTGTCTTGATCCTGGCTTCATGTGCACCGCGGCTGGCTGCTCCTCCCGGCTACCAATTTTCCCGCTCAATTTTCTTCTGCCTGCTCGTTTGCCGACAGTGTTGTTGATTGGTAATGCTTTAGTTTATTTCAAACAAGACGAAGACTGCACTGCACAGTGAAGGAGGCAATGCTTTGTCGGAGTGTGTGTGTGTTTCGGTTCGATTCAAACGAGAGGAAGCATTGCTTTTATTCGCTGACTGGAAGCAATACCAGCCCGAACGAAAGGAAGCGAAAATTCGAGTAATGCGATCGAAATCGCCGGTTTTGCTACCATTTGCTGGAGAAGACAAAAACGAAGAAGAAAAAGATGAAACATCGGGGAAAAAAGGCTGAGTGATTTATGTAATCTTGGATCGAATTATACTTATTGATGAATGATTATGACGAAAATGATGACGCTGCCGTTTTTGTGCACAATGGAAAGGGTCTGTTATCCAGCGGGAATTTCAAATTGGCGAATATTGTCGATGGCTTTACGGGAAATTGAATTGGACGGAACAAGTTTGCAACAAAACGGTTTCAGTGAATTCCTGCAATATTAAATTATAAAAGCTATTTGAAGAGATGAAATTTTCACCGAATCGATTTTATTCATGGAAAGGCAACATATACAATGCATTCCTATTAGTAATTTCTCTATAAGTTTTGACTTACACACTGTGGTTTCGATTTTGGCATGCGCATACATAGGCGACACACATTTGTTGCCAAATTCGAAATTGTATCGTGGTGTCCAACAACTCAGTTAAATTTCATTCCAATCTAAAATAGTCGAGTCAAACCGCTTTGATATTTGAGCTGCACAGTGGCTGTACTATAGCAGTCGAACAACTCGGTGGTGATCGGGGGAGGAGTTACAGAGCTGAAGTCGACGAACAGATAGCCGTTGCCGCGTTCACGCCAATTAATCCCGGGGAGGTTAAAATCTCCCAGAATTAGCAAATCATCAGAGGCGGAGGCTGCCGAAGAAATTGTGGAGACCGATGCCATATGAGCCTTGAGGAGTACGGCGTCCCTTACTCGATCCGGTGGGAAATAGACAGCGCACAGGTATAGAGAGCGATCGGATAAACTTATAGACACCCAAACTTGCTCAACAGGTAACCAGTCGTTGTGTTCTAAGACAGAGGCCTTGAGTTGGCGATGAACCGCTACTAAAACGCCGCCGGCCGTTGATATTCGGCTGTTGTACGCACTTCGGTTACAACGGAAGACTTCGTAGTTCGGTCCGAAGATTTGTGTGGAGGAGGTTCGTTCGTCAAGCCAGGTTTCGGTTAAAACGATTATATCGTATGGACTATCGACACACGCTAGCAGATTGTCGTGAACGCTTGCATTCATTCCGCCTACATTCTGGTAGTACACGTGGATGTTTTGCTGGACGTCGCGAGTACTGTTCGGTAACCGGTTGGATGATGTGCTAGAACAGGGAGACGAATCAACGGGAGGATCTAAAGCAGCACAGAGTGAGGATGTGTATGTGTGTATGTATATGTTCCTTACTACTTATGCTTTACAAATCTCGTTCCTAGAACCAGGAAACGGAACAAGCTCATATTGTGGCGCTCTTGGTGGACGGATTTGGCAGTTCTTGGCGCCTGACGTGTCGAAAATTTTGTTAGCTTCACCTATGTATTTTTGACATTCCGCAAAACTACTGTATTTTGTAAACAAACAACATGGAAACCGAAAGAAGGGAAAAAATTGTGCACAGTTAATTGGAAAATCCATTGTGGTCTGCATATAGGCTAGCTAAACAGTTGAAATTGCTCAGAAATACCATATGGCGCGTTATCAAACGGTATAAGGAAACATTGACGACGATTCGGTAGCCTCAAGCTAATCATCGGAGTGGAACCGGAAACTGCGTAGTAAGATTTTGAAGACCAAAACCTACGAAACCTATGTTAAGGCTGACTTTGGGCAAATGCCAGGTCAAAAATTTACTGTTCCAAGCAAGTTTAAATTTGTTTTTGCCGATAAACTTGCACGAAAATTTATGATTTGGCAGGGCATTTGCAGCTGTGGCAGATACACGAAAGTTTTCGTTACAAATAAGACAACTGTACCAAAAGGAGTGTCTCCAAAAACGAATTTTGCCGTTCATTCGATCCCACCACCATACCGTTATGTTATGGCCAGATTTGACAAGCTGTCATTACAACAAAGTCGTTCGAGAATGGTATGCAGAGAAAGGGGTCCAGTTTGTTCCGAAAGACCTTAACCCACCCAATTGCTCCCAGTTCCGCCCTATTCAGAAATACTGGGCAATCATGAAGAGAAGGCTCAAGGCAAAGGGAAAAGTTGGTGGAATAAGATAGCCAAAACGATGGCTAAGAAAATGTTCGCAGCCTAATTGGAGAATTCCTTCGAAACCGCGACGAATAATTTTCTACGTATTTTTTTTAAGTATGAATAAAACGCTACATTAGTGTAAGAGAAGATCTTGAATAATAAATAATAAATAATAAATAACTGAAATACACGCAATTGTTTTTGTTCCAATACTATCTGAAGCAAACTTTAGAGCAGAGCTCCATTGAGCATGTGACACGGAATCAGCGGAACGATTGCTTTGACGATGAAAGTAGGAAGGTGAGAGATGAATAGAAAGCACAGAATGCGCAGCGCCACATGTTAATAAATGGAAAGACACAAACAGAAGAAGATGCAGCGGAACCAAATCTTTCGGGAGAAAAAGTGATACCTGGAAGAGCAGGAATATGCAGAATTGAAGCGGCTGCATCGTTCTCAGGAAACGCGAAAGTTCTTCCAGAAGCTGAACAGATCCCGCAAAAGCTTTGTGCCGCGAGCCGAAATTTGTCGGGATAAGAATAACAGTATTCTGACGGACGATCGTGAGGTGACCGATAGGTGGAAGCAGCACTTCAATGAATACCCGAATGGCGCCCAGGCGGAGAACTATGGCCGCGGTGGGAAAAGCGATTTCGACGGTGCAACAAACGAGGAGGAGGTGCCAGCCCCAACGATTGGCAAAGTTAAGGAGGCCATCATGATGCTAAAGAGCAATAAATCAGCTGAGAAAGATAGCATCGGAGCGGAGCTTATTAAAATGGGACCAGAAAAGCTGGCCGATTGTATGCACCAGCTAATTGTTAGAATTTGCGATATGGAACAGCTACCGGAGGAGTGGAAAGATGGGGTTATCTGCCCGATCTATATAAAGGGCGGCAAGTTGGAATGTGATTAACTCAAGGAGAGCACTGAATTTCGGATGTAACTGTACACTGTGTCACTAATTGACTCTTATATTTAACTACATACTATAACAATGTATCTTTAGCGCACTTCAAGCAGCAACAATGCTGACGGGCCGACTGTGTATCGTCAAAAAGAGAATGGTGCTGCCTCTGATCGGCCTTTTATAGGTTTTCGATCGGAAGGAAGTTGGCTAGTCTAGAAAACGCAGTGTTTCGAAGCGTTTAACAATTGCCAACTGCAATGTGATTTGACTCCTAGGCGGCGCTGGTGACTTGATCATATGCAAACATTCTGGCCCCTCAGAAATCTCATTTCTGTAATCTCCAATAAATCGTCCTTCTGGGGATGATGGGTTGTCTGTCGAGCACATCTGCCACTACGAAGTGATGTGTCATCTTGAGTTGATTCCAGAGCAGCTGCTGTCATGTTGTTTGGTTGCACTTTTTGAAGTGGAGTAATAAATTCCTAGCAAAATTAAGACCCGGTAGCGGGTTTAACGAAAATAAATTGTATTGGACAGGTTCTTACCTGGTCCATATCAAAATGGACCTTGTATCTATTTTTAGATGAATCTGGATACTGGATTACGGATTTGCCCTCGGTGTTGGATTCTCTGTAGCAGTTGGAGTGATTGGAAGCAGACAAAGCTTCGCTACTGGTCGAACGAATTTCCCACGTGGTGTTTGAACTGTTACAACTCGGGTTATTCCATCCTGTCCGGGGTGTAGCTCGTGAATTCGCGCAGTGGGCCATTTCATTGGAGGAAGGTTCTCGTCTTTAAGGATGACCAGCTGATTTTTTGCAAGTTGCACCGGGGGATCACACCATTTAGCTCTCGCTTGCAAAGTGGATAAATATTCCAAATGCCATCGTCGCCAAATGTGTTGCAAAATTTTTTGGGTTTGTTGCCAATGCCGTAAACGATTAAATGGCACTGTAGTGAAATCGGAATCTGGGACTGCTTTCAACGCTGCTCCAGTTAAAAAGTGTCCAGGGGTTAATGGATCATAGTCCGAAGGGTCGTCGCTGAGTGGGACAATCGGTCTCGAGTTGAGACAGGCTTCAATTTGGATTAATAACGTTTCCATATCGTCGTAGGCTAGTGTGCGACCTCCTAGAACGCGGACGAAATGTTTTTGAGTAGAGTGAATGGCAGCTTCCCACAAACCACCGAAATGAGAAGCTTTCGGTGGATTGAAGTGCCATTTGATGCCGACTTTAGTGCATTCCTCTGCCATTGCTATTTGGTGTTGTTTATTCCGTACTAACGCACGAAGTTCGTTGTCAGCACCAACAAAGTTCCTCCCATTGTCACTGTGAAGATTGGTACATAGTCCCCGGCGTGAAACAAAGCGTCTTAGGGCTTGGATGAACTTCGCAGTGCTAAGATCGGCCACCAATTCAATATGCACAGCCTTCGTACAAAAGCATACGAAAACTGCTACGTATGCCTTTCTTGCAGCAGATCGTCTAGTAGCCGGCTGTAAATATATTGGTCCCCAATAATCGATTCCTGTTGTGGTGAATGGGCGAGAAGCAGTAATTCGTGAAGCGGGTAACTCGGACATGAACTGTTGTAGTAGTGTTGCTCGGACACATACGACGCATTGGTGAACAATTTTGCGAATTAAACTTCTGGCCCCTATGATCCAATACCGGAGTCGCAAAATGCCAAGGAGTAACTGGGGCGCTGCATGAAAGTGTTGCTCGTAATAGTGTCGGACAATTAGAGTTGCAATATAGTGGGATCCTGGAAGCAGAATTTGATGCTTCGCATCGTAGGGTTGCTGTGATCGGGTCAGTCGTCCTCCAATGCGCAGCACATTGTCAGGAGCTAGGAATGGGTGGAACCATCTGATGCGGGATCGTTTCGCAATTGGTCTGCCTTCTTCGAGTGATTTCCATTCATCGCTGAATGATTGCTGTTGTACTAGACGGATTAACGTTTTTTCGGTTTCCTTGATGTCGTCAATGGAGAGAAATGTTTCCTTGGGTCTGTTTACTTTTGTGAGCTGACAGTTCTGTGCGAATTTGCGGCAAAGTGAAACTGTTCGCAGCATTGTTTGGAACTTTGAGAAGTTTTGAGTGATTTGATCGACAAATGAATTTTCTGCTGCTGTAGCAACCGATGCAGATACTGTACGTGATTCACATAACACCTCACTGGTTTCTGCAATGGATGACTGGTGCATTGGCCATTCTTCTTCATTTTGCAGCAACCAAGATGGACCATTCCACCAGAGATTACAGTGTAGAATTTCTTCTGCTGACATGCCTCGAGAAATGAAATCTGCTGGGTTGTCCTGTCCGGCGACGTGTTGCCAAGTACAACCTTTTGTAGCTAGTTGAATTTTCGAGACCCTGTTAGCAACATAAGTCGCCCATGTAGATGGTGAAGCTTTTAGCCAGCAAAGTACCGTAGTTGAGTCCACCCAGAAAAACGTTCGTACAGAGAAATGTAAAGATTGTGTTATCTTTTCGTAGAGTTGCGATGCAATATAAGCCCCACAAAGTTCGAGTCGCGGAATAGATTGCTGTTGGAGAGGGGCTACCCTTGACTTGGTAGTCAGTAGTCGTACGGTGACGTCGCTTTCAGAGTTGATTGATCGTATGTAAGCACAAGCACCATAAGCATTCTGTGATGCGTCAGAGAAAATATGCAGCTGCGAAGCTGTTGGGTTGCCACATAAAACATAGCGGTTGATTTTCAGTTCGTTCAGTAAAGTAAGCTGAGAGCGGTAGGTGGTCCATTGTTCAATCATGGCTGGTGGTAGTTGCACGTCCCAATCCCACACAACCCCGTTTTCGTCTTTCAAAGCCCATAATGACTGCATGTAGATTTTGGCCGTAGTGACAACTGGGCCAACCAAACCGAGAGGATCGAAGAGCTGTGCAATTTGTGATAGAGCAATTCTTTTGGTAAGAGCTGAAGTAGTGGGTTTGGGTAATTGTATTTGATAACGCAGTAGATCTGCCGCCGGTTCCCAATATATACCCAACGTTTTAATGCATTGGTCACGACTAAAATCCACATTTGATTGAAGCGCACGATTGTCCTCGGGTATACCCTGTAGCACAGCAGCTTCGTTTGACGCCCATTTGCGTAACTGGAAACCGCCTTTGAACAGTAATGTTTCAAGTTGCGTCCGCAGGTTGAGAGTTTCGGGAATAGTTTGTCCGCCGGAAAATAAGTCATCTACATAAAAGTCACGGCAAAGCACCTCTGCTGCTACTGGGAAATTGTCTCGTTCATCGGCTGCCAGTTGCTTTAAAACTCTTGTCGCTAAGAATGGTGCACTAGCAGTGCCGTAAGTGACAGTTTTCAATTCGTAGGCGTCTAGAGGGTTATCAGGGGAAGATCTCCACACAATCCGTTGCCAGGGAGTGTCTCGATCGTCTAGCAAAACTTGTCTATACATTTGTTTAATGTCAGCAATGAGCATAATTGGGTTAATTCGCGATCGCATAATGATTGATCTTAAATCTTCTTGCACAACAGGGCCTATCATAAGAGCTTCATTTAGAGATGATCCTCCAGCAGATTTACACGAGCCGTCGAACACAACTCTGACCTTGGTGGATGAGCTGTCTTTACGAATGACGGCGTGATGGGGTAGATGGAAGCATTGATGCTGTGTATCGAAAGGGTTCGGTATGCGTTCCATATGTCCGAGAGAATTATACTCTGCTAAGAATTCTGTGTATTGTTGATTCAGAGTCGAATCGTGCGCCAAACGGCGTTCTAGCAGATGAAAACGTTTGATTGCAGTGGTACGGTTATTAGTTACCGTTGGCAAGATATGCGTTTTGAACGGCAATCTGACGATGTAGCGGCCTTCTGGAGAGCGGGAGACGGTTTGTTGGAAATGCGTTTCACAAGCAGTTTCTTCGACAGAGTAACAGGGTGCAGCTTGATCCTCTTCAAGCGTCCAGAATCGTTCAATCAGTTGATGCAGCTCGGGCACAGTAGCTACATTGGAGGAGACTGATTTTATCGGTTGGCAGTATTTGGTTTTGCCGGATACAACCCAGCCCAGTGCTGAGTTAACGAGAATAGGTAGCCCGTCGCCTAAGGGAATTCTACCAGTTGTATTGAAAAGTTCAAAGAAGATTTCTGCACCCAATATGAGGTCAATTGGATTGGCTAAGTTGAAGGTCGGATCAGCCAGCTGAATTCCGGTAGGAATTATCCAAGAACTGGTATCGACAGAGATAGCTGGCAAATCTACTGTGAGTCTCGGAAGTACGAGAAATTTGGCCTTCGCTAAGAAGCTACTATTTCGAGAGAGTATGGTTGCTGTTAACGCTTGACGAGCGCGAGTAGAAGAACGACCGATTCCCGCAATTGGTAGGGAGATTGTCTTACGCTTCACTTTCATTGCTTGAGAAAGAGCTTCTGTTATAAAGCAGCATTCGCTACCCGAATCCAAAAGTGCTCTAGCAACATGCTGGTTACCAACGTCGTCTTCCAGAAGAATTACTGCAGTTGCTAGAAGAACGCTTGTACTGCCTTTACCAGACGTTGCGAAACTGGCAGGTTGAATTGTCGTAGTGGAAACAGCAGAGACTGATTGCTGTTCTTCGTGAGTGGTTGGGTTGAGATTAGTCGATGCGTTCGATGACCTTTGGCCCTCAGAGTGAATGCTTGCGCTAGGGCAGAGCTGAGTGTGATGACGGCCACGACATTTGTGACAAGTACTAGACGATTGACAGTCATTGACCCTATGACCTTTTCGCAAACAATTTCTGCATAATTGATGACGACGAATTTCCCTTTCCTTGTTTTCTATGCTCATTTTTGTGAAGATTGAGCACATATAGAGCGGATGATGGTCACTACACATTACACATTTTCGCAGATTAAACTGACTAGCCCCAATGCTTGAGACCGGTCGAAATGCTGGCCTTTTCACCGTGCTAGTTGGTGGTGTTTCGATAGACTTGGATTGTACGTTTTGCAATACCGTCACGCGTCGTTGAATGAATGTTGTGAGATCGGTGAACGTAACAAAGTCCTTTGTAGAAGCGTGCTCCTCCCAATCCCTACGAGTTGTAGGATCTAAGCGACTGCCGAGCATTTTAATTAGCAATACATCCCAACACTGTGTTTGTTCGCCTAATTGTCGCAACACCCTAACGTTTGCCTCGAATTTCTCCACAAGCGAATGTAAATCAGCTGCCGATTCACGTTTCAAGCAAGTAAAATCGAACAGAGCGTCCACATATGTCTGCTTAAGTCGAACGGGATTCTGATAGTGCTCAACCAGAAGGTTCCACGCTACTACGTAATTGTTTGCACTTATTGGTATGGTTTGAATGAGCTGCAGAGCGTTTCCGGCCAAAGATGATCGCAAATAGTAGAATTTTTGAATGTTGGATAACTCTGCCGATGAATGCACGAGCGAAAGATACAGATCATGAAAATTCAGCCAATTGTCCGTATTGCCGTTGAACGTTGGGAGTTTTACGTCAGGCAGACGCACATGGGATGCTGAAGGAAGGACATGACCAGTGGATTGAGAACTAGACGGGGCGCACGGTGTTAGCGGGGTTTTATTCACTGATAGAAGAAAGCCTTTCACTTTGTAGTACTCTGATTCAAAGTCGGTACGATGCTTGAATTGCTGCTCGATACCAGCTTCGTCAGCGGACTCCAGATCCATCTGCGTCTTGTTGAAGTCTGCCCATAACGTACCGAGATGCTCCAAGCGCACCGGTACCTGACTGCTATCGGTGTCTTCGTTGTATTCATCGACGAACGTTTTTATTAAACTGAATGATGTCTGGATACCGCGCTGTCGCAGTCGAAGTGCTTTAATGCGACGTTCCGTCGCCATTCTGATCAGGATCTGCAAGCGAAAGACCCAGTAGCCCAAACGAGGGAGAATAGATATATTGGAATGCCAATTACCTTGTGTAAGGCAAAAACGTGCCTTGTATTATAATTTCCCGCAGGAACAATGGCGCAGCGAGCCAAGAAATAGTGATGGTTGATACACGTTGGTCGTCAATCCGAAGCAGAGTAGTACACCGGATAAGCGGAGTGTCAACGCTTATCCGGTTCGAAGGACCAGATGATTAACTCAAGGAGAGCACTGAATTTCGGATGTAACTGTACACTGTGTCACTAATTGACTCTTATATTTAACTACATACTATAACAATGTATCTTTAGCGCACTTCAAGCAGCAACAATGCTGACGGGCCGACTGTGTATCGTCAAAAAGAGAATGGTGCTGCCTCTGATCGGCCTTTTATAGGTTTTCGATCGGAAGGAAGTTGGCTAGTCTAGAAAACGCAGTGTTTCGAAGCGTTTAACAATTGCCAACTGCAATGTGATTTGACTCCTAGGCGGCGCTGGTGACTTGATCATATGCAAACAGAATGTGAGAAATATCGAGCGATCATCGTGCACAATGCTGCCTACAAAGTGTTGTCCCAAATCATTTTCCGCAGACTATCACCAATTGCAAACAGATTTATGAGAACTTATTAAGCCGGGTTCTTCGAAGGTCCGTCTACAACGGATCAAATATTTACACTGCGGTAGATCCTCCAAAAGGGCCGTGAATACAAAGTTCCCACGTACCATTTGTTCGTTGACTTCAAAGCCGCATATGATACCATCGACCGGAAAGAGCTATGGAAAATCATGGACGAGAACAGCTTCTCCAAGAAGCTCATGAAACTGATTATATCTACGATGGACGGTTGAAGAATTGGTCTATCTTGGCTCACTGGTAACCGCGAACAATGACACTAGACGTGAGATTCGGAGGCGTATTATCAGCGGAAATCGTACTTACTATGGGCTCCACAAGCAATTGCGGTCGAGCAGACTAAGTCCCCGTACAAAGCGCACCCTGTACAAGACACTTATTAGACCGGTTGTTCTCTACGGGCATGAAATACGGACAATGCTCGAGGTGGACCTGCGAGTACTCGAAGTTTTCGAACGACGAGTGCTAAGAACGATCATCGGCGGCGTACAGGAGTATGGCGGCGGAGGGTGAACCATGAACTCGCACAGTTCTACGGCGAATTCAGTATCCAAAAGGTGGCTTAAGCTGGACGAATACGATGGGCAGGGCATGTTGCAAGGATACCGGACAACTACCCTGCTAAGATGGTGTTTGCCTGAAATCCGGTTGGAACAAGACGACCAGGAGCGCAGTGAGCAAGATGCTTAGACCAGGTGGAGCGAGATCTGGCGGAGAGTACACGGTGTCAAAGAAAATTTCAATTTTATCTCCGATCTCATGTCCAATTAGAAGTCCCATTGCATGTCTAACTTTAAGTAAGATTCCAAATTCAATGTTAAATCAAAATTTTGTACAATTTTAAAACAAATTTTATTTCTATTTTCAGGTTTAATGTCAGGTCTGATATTATATGTATACGATATCATGCCCAATTTCAAGTTAAATTCTATTCCAATTTCAACCCTGATTTGTAGTACAAATTAGCCGGCCAGTTAGCTTCGAAGTAGAATGCTGGTCTAACCAGCCAGTCGTCATATGTTCGAATCTCGGCTAGGCGGTGTTGCTAGATAGAGTCAGTAGGATTGTCATACTAGCCCAGTATAGTAATTGGTCTGTTCTCTAATAGCCGGCTGCGAAATCTGACGATAAAGAAGTATCAAGTGTTAGAAAGACGTTTAAGCCAAAGGCTTTCCTTTGCTTTTTGCAGTACGATTACAAACCCAGTGTCAAGTCCAATTTTAAATAAAACATCAAGTCCAAGTCCGAAATCAAACTCAAATCTGAATTCTAATCTAATGTCAAAATCATAATTGCCTTAGTAAGGTTCGTCATCTTACAATTATTTGATAGTTTTCTGCGAAAACATGCTTTTAAATGGTTTGTGCCCACCTTCCGTTTCCATTTGGACATGCCACTGGAGGTGCCTGTACCGATTCCAAAGGAAGAGTAGTCAATATTTCAGATACTGACTCATGTTGATTATCGCAAAAAAATACTAGTTTACGCTGTGAATAATTTTAATGAAAAACATGTTCTGAATTCTTTTTACTTGGTTACGAATTTTGCTTTATTTTAACTGCTTAGATCAGAGGAAAATAATTCCTAGTTTCAGTTCAAATTTATCTCAGATAAACCATTTACTTTTCATTAGTTTGCCTAACACATTAAAAATATGGTTAAAATATTCACGTATCTATACTTCCTGAACAAAAGACAGAAAGTGCGGTGAATTGTTGATGCTTTAAAGTTCCTATTTCGGAAAAATTATCACTCATTATTAGATCTTTCGTGGTACGCTCTGCCACTCTTCGAATGGATAATCTTCAGGGAAATTATGACTCGAATAAAAATCTTGTTTCACCAACAGCAGCAGCAGCAGAGCAGCCATAGCGTTATCAATGCTTTAGCAAACAGCGCGATGTCATGCTTTGTTTGCCCGAAGCATCAGAGGCTCACTCACCCACCCATCCAACCCCTCCGCATTGCTACCCCCTTGGGTTGCGATCCACTAGTTCACGTAGATGCGAGGTTGGCTCGTAAAATGTGAAGCATAATCAAGTAAATGATAGGCAAATTAAGTTGTTTTCTGTTCTAAATGCACTCCTCCCGTCTCCGTCCTGTGAACGGACGGCTGCGCTGGTGGTATCAGTCCTGTTGTGTTTACAGCAGTAACACGCGCTGGAATGAAAGAAAAGAGTAATGGTTTAGCTCGTGCCGTCGTGCCATGTCGTCACTTAAACCTAAGAACTGTAGAAAGATGCGAACACCGGGAGATTCCTGACAAAAGCGTTTAGCTCTTCAGGACTGCTGGATGCCGACATTCTATATGCGGAGCTGGCAACGACAGGCGGGCGGTGGTGAAAATTGACGCGCGCGCGCTGTGTTATTTTCTTCAATGTTTTGTAATGACTTTTAAATTGAATTTATCTATTCCTGGAAAAGTGCTGAATGGGTATTTTATTATTGGGTTACGAGACATACAAAAAACATTTAACGGGAGTTGCCTTGCATTTCTCAGTACTAAAGTTGTCTTAGGTTATGTCTGCTGATGTAGCAAATTTTGTGTTACTCATTCAGAGATGTTCTGATTAAAAAACATTCTCACAGTCGATACAAGTACATTCTTAGGTACCTAACCAAGTCACCACTTGTGACTGAGTCGAATAAATTTCAAATCATCCCTGAAATAGACTGCCAAAAGTCCCATTTTCCCAAACGCTTATCACTGTGCACTGTAGGCTACTGAGTACGAGCGAATTGACAGCACGGTTTGGTATCCACCTAAGCGAAGCTAATTTTCATCGCTCGCTTGGAAGTGATTGAATTTTGTGGTAATTTTAATCGTGTGCATACAAATATAGTGAAAAAGGCGGTGGAGAAAACCACAACAGGAGTCAAATATTTAACTCAATCGAAATGCTTCATAGCGTAAAGCTGCAGTAAATAGATTGCTTCTACTTGATTAGTATTAACAGAGCGTATAAACTCAATCGCTATAAATAAATAAATTCTTGATCGAAATTTTCACTGAAACCAAAAAAAATTAAGAAGAAAATCGGAATTATTTTTTTCCAATACCCGAAAACAAATCAGTCACCTTAAAAAACCGCCAGAACAGTAGCAAAATCCATCAAAAGCAAATACTGCTAAGCGGTCGGTCGGAAATCACCATTTACCACCTGAGCTACTTATCCATTACATTCATGCCGTAGCGGCATGAAATTACATATAGGACATCCTTCAAAACTATTCATTAGAGCCTCCAAAGGTATGTGTACACCGAAATGGCAGAAACCCGTGAAAGCTGTCGCCGAACTGCCGTACTGAACTGAAGTACCTAATTGTCTATGGAGAGGTATCAGAGCGCAGCAAAACGGACCATTGTCCTATCTGCACGTTTTCCGCCCAGCGGGTGATTTCCACTGTGGAGTGTTGGTTTATAACATTAATGTACAGGACGTGTGAACGCAAAAGAAGCATTAACCCTCTAACGGGCAACATCGTAAAAACGATGCGATCAAGCTAATGACTATTTTATCATGAAAGTACACCCAAAAAACCTTAAGTTCTGATTTTCATGCAAAAATAATTATCTGGAGCAGTGCCAGGTAAGAAAAAGTTCAATTTCTCTTTTTCTTTTTTCATGTCTAACGCTCTGCCCAAATGTTTTTTCAATTCAGATATATTACAAAATTAAAATAATGCATGAAATTTACTCATAGAAACATTTTTTAGGTCAATCATTTTGTTCTAGATGTCCTTTTCCTTCAAAAGTAAAAAAGGGAATATTCGCGCATTAATTATTTTCCGAATTTTTCGGAATTTTTGTTTTTGAAAGATGATAACTTTTGAATGCATGGTCAGAATGTTATGATATTAGTATCAAAATGTCAAGAAATCTGTTCTGAACACATTTTGCGCATTGCCAATTAAAAACAAATTTTGCATGCGCCTCTGGAGCTCCAAAAGCGAAGGCCGTCTACAGACGGTCTTACCCGTTAGAGGGTTAAGTTTGCGGCATGTAAGGTCTTTCAACGAAAACTAAACAACAATGTTATCATGTTCTTCTATCACATACGTGATGGTAGCTATCATGTATGGCGAAAACGCATCCTGTTAACTTTTTATGAAACATTTTTTTACTAGAAGAGAGTTTAGTTGATAACATTCACGGAATGGTATAACGATTTCTAAAAGCAAATCTCTAAAATAATCACATAAATACCGCCTTTCACCGAATATAGGTTTTTCTTTGAAATGAGCAGACCCATACAAGTGCAAACTCTGGTGTTCCAGATGCATTTTCAGGCTGTCGAAAAGAGCATCTTTTTCATCTCGGCACATTCACATGCCATTGCTCTAATTGTTATGCGAAGGATTTATAATCTAATCTGTGGTGTTTACTTTCTTATTTTCCATTTAATCCCAATGACAGCACGTTGCCCTGCAGTTCATCGATGAATTGAACTACATATGTTCATGGCAGGCAGTATATGAAAACAATGAACAATGTACCAAACCGTCGCGTCGAGTGGCCTAATTCTTTGCCAAACCTAACAATTAGTTGAGGTGTTTGTGTTTGCGGTACCGGAGCGGAGGAGCAAAAGAGAAGCAACAACAATGACACCCGAAACCCACGGCAGAGGGCTGTTTGCGTTGTATTTGTTCCCAATTCCAAGGCGCAAAGGGATGCCTTGCCTGTCATGGAAACCCTATCCGAGTAGAGAGGTGAGTTTTAGGACAATAATGATACTGTGAGGATGTGTTGAAACTTAAGCAGGCGGTAAAGAATAAATGCGCGTGAGAAATTAGATCTGCTGCCCAGCATGAGGTTCGGCGTTAGGTTTCTCACTGTAGTGCGAAAGATTTTATCGGTCTCAAAGTCAGTTAGTAATATTAGGGTAATAGTCCGATCATTGCAGTTACATTGTTACAGATCCATTACATATTAGCAGTGCAGTGGGGTGTAAAGTTTGTACTGGACGTATTTCAGTAAGTATATACCAAACTATTAACAAACAAATTACGATATTCAACTCCCACTATAGCTTTGTTCGATCCGCGGGTCCCGCATTTTGAGTAAAGAGGAATGTTATACAAACTTAATAAGCGTTGCTTCTGTGATCCTCCTTTGCTTAATTTTTCGATCTTTCTCTTTCCCGTTTTTTTTTCGTCAAACGTCTTCGTTTTTTGACAAACTGTGTTATGCTATGCTATGCTTTCTCTTTCCCGTCTTTTTTCGCTCTGGAGATACCAGTTGATAACATCTTTGTTTCATTAAAGCAAAATCCGACAATATTATGTATGGGGAATTTATCGAGCTAATTATTGTCCACAAGTATGCTGAACGAAGTATTGCTCTATCATGAATATTTACGGCGAATTTCCCGTTCACACCGAGTAGTGCATCAAGAGCTCTCTTTGCGCACCATGTTTTGATTCTGAGCATGAAAATCAAGCACATCTAAATAATTCAACAGACTAAAGTACATCTCTAGCGGATGGTTTTGACCAAATACTTTTCTATGTCTAACAGTTAAGATTAACAAACTTTGGCGGGAGCAACGCACTGGATCGAAAAAGTTGGCCAGTCGTAAGAGGTCTGTGCAATCAATCCGGTTGGTCAATATATCAAAGGCAACCATTCTTTGCAAGTATATGCGAAGCTGAAATAGACTGAATTTGAAGTTATACTTGAATTTACTTGGAAACGAATTTAAAATAAGAGCTTTGAAATCGAACATGTCCAATAACATTCACGTCATTGCAAAATTAAGCTAGAAATTGAATGTAAAATTGGAATCAAAATTGAACTTGGAATTAAGCATAAGCATAAGCATAGGATACCGCCCGTGTGCTGCTACTCCGTTATTGACCAGGACCGATGAGTTCAAGTACAGAATTGTATAGCAATATAAAACTAATCGCTTTGAGTCGGATCTTATCGCATACAAAGACTTATAAAGTTAAATGTTAATGTATATTTTGTAGCATGTATTGGAGGCCACATTAGTACGCATACGCTAGTTTTGTGCATCAGGTACGATTTTTCAGGGTATATTTTTCAGGCTCATTTGTTACTCTGATATGTGTATGAAAATGTTTAAGGGGCGATGAAAATTGCAAAATGATCGCAGAAAAAAGCATACTTAGGATAGCACGCTATTCCTTATTGGGCAACCTTATCAGGTTCCTGCGTGCTGATTAATACCGGTGCCGGCCACGTCCGAATGCTGGTCCTGGTGGGATGGGAAGGAATGTTAGTCCAATACTTGTTGCTACTAAGGACCAGGGAATCCTCTGCATCTTCACAAGCATTTCAAAGGAATTGTTGTTAGTAGATGGGGAGAGCTAGATGGATAATGTAATTATGTAAGCACCAGCTAGACCAACCTAGACATTCCAAATTTTTTTTTGTAAAGCCAGTAATTACGAAAATTAAGATATACAATGGTACTCATAAACTACCAAATTTTGTTAATTTATATCGAAAAACACTATACACATGCGGCATTTATGGTAGCTCGAAAATCACGTGACAACTTGAACTTATTATACCTGAAAACAAAAATCAGGCATAATGAAACGAGCCGATATAGTCCCTAAGTTGATAAGCATTTCCTCTTACCAGCGTTAATATGCAGAGATATAGCGCCCTACACGCTTGGAATCAAAATTGAACTTGGAATTGGACATAAACTAAACTTGAAATGAAACGCCAAAGATGATATTTGAAATTGGACTTAAAGCTGTACTTGAAATTGGGTAGGAAATTAGCAGAGGTGGGCATCGCTAATCAGCTAACCGCTAACATATTAGCAAGCGAGGAGCGCGTTCACTAAGTTTTAAATGTGCTAGCGCTAACACATTTAAAACCTAGCGAACGCACTACTCGCTGACTAAAAGGTTAGCAATTAGCTGATTAGCGATGCCCACCTCTGGAAATTAGGCTTGAAATTGGAGTTCAAGTTAATCTAAAACGTTTACTTTAAATTGTATTTTTTTTTTTGAAACGATGATTCTACAATTGATGAAGGGACGGTAAGGGAAAGTAAGGAAGAAGGATTTTTTGGGAATGGAGGGGAAAGAGTGGAAAGGAAGGGGGGGGGGGGGGGTAATAGCTAGCTACGCTTAACAAGTTGTCGTTGTGACTCCTATCTTTTATCCAATGCTGGAAGGTGACTGGGTCGAACCAAGCTATAATCCTTCCAGCATTGGACAAAAGATAGAAATCACAACGACAACTTGTTAAGCGTAGCTACCTATTACCCCCCCCCCCTTCCTTTCCACTCTTTCCCCTCCATTCCCAAAAAATCCTTCTTCATTACTTTCCCTTACCGTCCCTTCATCAATTGTAGAATCATCGTTTCAAAAAAAAATATTAATATATGCCTGACCGCATTTCAAGGTCATGAATAAAATCACGAGTTTGGTCAATTTAAATTGTAATTAAATTTGATTTGAAATTGGACTTGAAATCAAACATGCAACATGGACCTTGAATTGGACTTGAAGTTGAAACCGAAATTGTACTGTAAATTCAATTCAAAATTTTACTTGCAGCTGCACTTAAAATTGAGCTTAAAATTGATTTTAAATTCGGAACACAAATTGCACATAAAATTAGTTTTAAATTTGAACTTGATTTAGACTTGAAATTACGCTTAAATTTGCACAAATTTGGCCTTGAAGCAATACTTTAAATTAAACTAGACGTCAGTTTTATTGAAATTTTACTTGAAATAGAACATGAAATGGTACATAGAATTGTAATTGAAGTTGATTCTTAAATTGAAGTTTAAATTGTACTTTAAATTAAACTTGGAAATGGACTTGCAATTAGAGCTACAATTTGACATACAAAAAATCTTGGGCTTAAATGTCCTTTCTAAGATATGACCCTTCTTTATCGACAGACTTCACTGCCGACCAATTAAAGTACAGGACATCCTACCGACTCTATCTACCAACGCAGTCTAGCCGAAATTCGAACAAACGACGATTGCCTTGTTAGACCAGCATCGTACCTCAAAACCAATTAAGCGGTTAAAAAATTGGACATACAATTGAATTGGATATGACATTAAAATTGAATTTGGAGTAATTCGGACTTAATATTTTACTTTATATTCTGCTTGAAATTTAGAGAGTTCTGGCAACACGGCTAGCAGCAACGGATACGCTCGCGTTACGTGCTCCTATATTTTATTTATTTTGCTTGTAATTGCGCAAGATATTTTCGAATAAGCTGTCGGAATCGGTTAATTTGTTTCAACGCGTACGGGAAAAGTAAAATTTATATGGTGAAGGCTAAAATTAACTTATAAAATACTAAAGAAGATATTGTGTTTTCTTTGCATAAAAAGAAAGTGTGGAATGTGTGAAAAAGAACCGAAGTGTGCGGCACGGAACCGATCAGTCAGATTCTGTAGTTTTTTCTATAGGATGAGTGATAATTTGCATTGAAGTTTTGTGGAAATAAGATAAGTGATTGTGCATTTTATTTTACTGTCTATTCATCTGTGCAATCAATCCGGTTGGTCAATATATCAAAGGCAACCATTCTTTGCAAGTATATGCGAAGCTGAAATAGACTGAATTTGAAGTTATACTTGAATTTACTTGGAAACGAATTTAAAATAAGAGCTTTGAAATCGAACATGTCCAATAACATTCACGTCATTGCAAAATTAAGCTAGAAATTGAATGTAAAATTGGAATCAAAATTGAACTTGGAATTAAGCATAAGCATAAGCATAGGATACCGCCCGTGTGCTGCTACTCCGTTATTGACCAGGACCGATGAGTTCAAGTACAGAATTGTATAGCAATATAAAACTAATCGCTTTGAGTCGGATCTTATCGCATACAAAGACTTATAAAGTTAAATGTTAATGTATATTTTGTAGCATGTATTGGAGGCCACATTAGTACGCATACGCTAGTTTTGTGCATCAGGTACGATTTTTCAGGGTATATTTTTCAGGCTCATTTGTTACTCTGATATGTGTATGAAAATGTTTAAGGGGCGATGAAAATTGCAAAATGATCGCAGAAAAAAGCATACTTAGGATAGCACGCTATTCCTTATTGGGCAACCTTATCAGGTTCCTGCGTGCTGATTAATACCGGTGCCGGCCACGTCCGAATGCTGGTCCTGGTGGGATGGGAAGGAATGTTAGTCCAATACTTGTTGCTACTAAGGACCAGGGAATCCTCTGCATCTTCACAAGCATTTCAAAGGAATTGTTGTTAGTAGATGGGGAGAGCTAGATGGATAATGTAATTATGTAAGCACCAGCTAGACCAACCTAGACATTCCAAATTTTTTTTTGTAAAGCCAGTAATTATGAAAATTAAGATATACAATGGTACTCATAAACTACCAAATTTTGTTAATTTATATCGAAAAACACTATACACATGCGGCATTTATGGTAGCTCGAAAATCACGTGACAACTTGAACTTATTATACCTGAAAACAAAAATCAGGCATAATGAAACGAGCCGATATAGTCCCTAAGTTGATAAGCATTTCCTCTTACCAGCGTTAATATGCAGAGATATAGCGCCCTACACGCTTGGAATCAAAATTGAACTTGGAATTGGACATAAACTAAACTTGAAATGAAACGCCAAAGATGATATTTGAAATTGGACTTAAAGCTGTACTTGAAATTGGGTAGGAAATTAGCAGAGGTGGGCATCGCTAATCAGCTAACCGCTAACATATTAGCAAGCGAGGAGCGCGTTCACTAAGTTTTAAATGTGCTAGCGCTAACACATTTAAAACCTAGCGAACGCACTACTCGCTGACTAAAAGGTTAGCAATTAGCTGATTAGCGATGCCCACCTCTGGAAATTAGGCTTGAAATTGGAGTTCAAGTTAATCTAAAACGTTTACTTTAAATTGTATTTTTTTTTTGAAACGATGATTCTACAATTGATGAAGGGACGGTAAGGGAAAGTAAGGAAGAAGGATTTTTTGGGAATGGAGGGGAAAGAGTGGAAAGGAAGGGGGGGGGGTAATAGCTAGCTACGCTTAACAAGTTGTCGTTGTGACTCCTATCTTTTATCCAATGCTGGAAGGTGACTGGGTCGAACCAAGCTATAATCCTTCCAGCATTGGACAAAAGATAGAAATCACAACGACAACTTGTTAAGCGTAGCTACCTATTACCCCCCCCCCCCCTTCCTTTCCACTCTTTCCCCTCCATTCCCAAAAAATCCTTCTTCATTACTTTCCCTTACCGTCCCTTCATCAATTGTAGAATCATCGTTTCAAAAAAAAATATTAATATATGCCTGACCGCATTTCAAGGTCATGAATAAAATCACGAGTTTGGTCAATTTAAATTGTAATTAAATTTGATTTGAAATTGGACTTGAAATCAAACATGCAACATGGACCTTGAATTGGACTTGAAGTTGAAACCGAAATTGTACTGTAAATTCAATTCAAAATTTTACTTGCAGCTGCACTTAAAATTGAGCTTAAAATTGATTTTAAATTCGGAACACAAATTGCACATAAAATTAGTTTTAAATTTGAACTTGATTTAGACTTGAAATTACGCTTAAATTTGCACAAATTTGGCCTTGAAGCAATACTTTAAATTAAACTAGACGTCAGTTTTATTGAAATTTTACTTGAAATAGAACATGAAATGGTACATAGAATTGTAATTGAAGTTGATTCTTAAATTGAAGTTTAAATTGTACTTTAAATTAAACTTGGAAATGGACTTGCAATTAGAGCTACAATTTGACATACAAAAAATCTTGGGCTTAAATGTCCTTTCTAAGATATGACCCTTCTTTATCGACAGACTTCACTGCCGACCAATTAAAGTACAGGACATCCTACCGACTCTATCTACCAACGCAGTCTAGCCGAAATTCGAACAAACGACGATTGCCTTGTTAGACCAGCATCGTACCTCAAAACCAATTAAGCGGTTAAAAAATTGGACATACAATTGAATTGGATATGACATTAAAATTGAATTTGGAGTAATTCGGACTTAATATTTTACTTTATATTCTGCTTGAAATTTAGAGAGTTCTGGCAACACGGCTAGCAGCAACGGATACGCTCGCGTTACGTGCTCCTATATTTTATTTATTTTGCTTGTAATTGCGCAAGATATTTTCGAATAAGCTGTCGGAATCGGTTAATTTGTTTCAACGCGTACGGGAAAAGTAAAATTTATATGGTGAAGGCTAAAATTAACTTATAAAATACTAAAGAAGATATTGTGTTTTCTTTGCATAAAAAGAAAGTGTGGAATGTGTGAAAAAGAACCGAAGTGTGCGGCACGGAACCGATCAGTCAGATTCTGTAGTTTTTTCTATAGGATGAGTGATAATTTGCATTGAAGTTTTGTGGAAATAAGATAAGTGATTGTGCATTTTATTTTACTGTCTATTCATTATAACACGCTTCATATTCAATTTATTTATTTAGAAACTTCAATGTACCTGGTGTCAAACAAATAACACCACGAGGTTGAGTCTCATTTTATCATTTTATTACATTTTTCTGATATGTATATGTGTATTAATTTAACTTCATTCCAACATTCAGCAACTCTTTTGGCATCACGATCAAATGAAATTAGGAACATGTGATATTGGAATTGTGCACGCCATTTGCTACAGCTGAGAGCTGTTTTCGGAGAGACGGTTTTCGCGTCTTCTCTTTCTAACTCTTTATATCCCTTGAATAGAGTGAATAGAGTATGCATTAGGGATAGCGAGACTACAGTTTTACGTACGGTTGGAATAGCGTCTGAATATCGATATCATACCAGTTATGAGAGGCGTGCGAGGGAGAAAAGCGTATCGCCTGTAATTGGGAAGACATTTTATAAATCGCGAGCGCGTTGTTAATGACGAGTATGTACTCTGTTATTATTGAAGCTTGACATTTACGAGAATATCAAAATAGAGTATATGAAAATATATAAAAACAGAGATGTCAGTCTTCTTGTTAAAGGCATCTTCACACTATACAAAATGAGTGCTAAAATGGGTATTTTTCAAAATTATCGTAATTATCGAAAGCTCCGAAAGGTTTAATGAAATTTTGTACACTAAGAGTATTGTTTACGATCAAGATTTGTTGACCAACGTTATTTCGTTATTTGTTTATCCCCGTGTATAAGCAATAAGTGTGTGTCCTTTTGCAACTTTGTTTGGATCATGTAGGTGTATGGGTACATGCAGAATAATGCTCCTATCTTAATTTTGAAATTTACTTTTCAGTTATTTTGCTCGTCGTCGATGTCATCAGCATAGAGTCGAGCGAGAAGCAAACGATACCGATCCGTACGCGAGCGTGTGTGAGAAGCATCATAGCGTCCAACGCTTACTCCACTGACGCAAGCGCACGACAGATAACCGCTGTTGCTGTGTATATACTTTGTATTAACGAGACACTCGCAAGCACACAACATCGTGGCGTCATTCTGCGCAGACCGCTCACTAAACCAACAACCCGCGAGCATGAGCAGGGTATATAGCTGCATATTTCGCTTAACTTCTTCTTTTCTTTTGTTGTTTGAGTTAGTCAACGTTCACTTTTATAATTTGACAAATATTGTGTTTTCCACGGACGTTTCGACCTACTATTCTTCGGTCATTGACTACGCATTAACACGTATATTCTCTATTTCGTCATTTATCTAACTCTTTTGCCTTTCTACTATATAAATATATAGTATAAAGGTATAGAAATCACTCGGAAAACCGGAAATGGAAAGAAGGTCCTGCGGACCGAATGTCATATACCACTCGACTCAGTTTCGAAAACTGAGCATTTTCTGTGTGTGTGTGTGTGTGTATGTATGTGTGTGTGTATGTGTGTGTGTGTGTGTATGTGACGCTTTTCAATCTCACTCACTTTTCTCGGAGATGGCTGGACCGATTTTAATGTTCTTAATGTCAAATGAAAGGTCTAGGTGTCCCATAGGTCGCTATTGAATTTCATACTGATCGGACTTTTAGTTCAAAAGTTATGTATAAAAATACGAAAAATATGGGGCTTCATTATCTCATAGGTCCTTCAACCGATTTGAACCAAATTGATTGCATATGAAAGAAGAGCCTTGCAAACCCTTAACTTCCGAATTTCATGACGATTGGGCTTGTAGTTTGAAAGTTACATAAAGAAGTGTGAAAAAATTGTATTTAAAACATATTTTTGTAACATATAAGCATTAATTCAATGTAAAGCATCACACGATTTATTATCTTTTGAATATTACTGTTGAGATCTATCAAAACGAAACCGCGTTATTGAAAGTCGGACGGTTCATTCAAAAGTTATTCAAACTTTAACACTTAAGCACCGTATATTAAACCGTTAAAACGTGTAAAATCAAAACATTTCAATCAAATGTTGATTGTATTCAATGTGTGTGATGTATGTGTGTATGTATGTATGTATGTATGTGTGTATGTATGTATGTATGTATGTATGTATGTATGTATGTATGTATGTATGTATGTATGTATGTATGTATGTATGTTTTTTTTTTTTTTTTTTACGAGTTGGGAAATCTGCTGAGCACCTTAGAAGATACGGTACTATCAGACACCTGAAAAGATACCTCAGGGAGTGGGGTTTAGGTATCCCGACCCCCCTAATGGGGCGTGAGGATCCCGACCCACTAAAACCCTACTCGAGTCTCCAGCCTCAATCCCCCCTGGCACCACCTTATCGGTATTACTTCAGGGAGGGGCTATTGTGCTTAATGCACTCGCTTAGATAACTACTGGACTATGGTAGTTAGGCTGTTTATTCGCCGTTGATCGGCTCTCCAGTGGTTTTGTAGCTCGAGTACAATCTGGGTAGCAGCCGCATTGACCGCTCCCCAGATGTCCGAGCTGGAACACATCTTTTGGACTAGGTTATCCGGGGTAGTGTCCTGTCCGCTCACTGCCATCATGCTGCTTCTCGCGCCCGCGAAACGAGGGCATATGAAGAAAGCATGTTCTGCCGTTTCCTCAACATCCACGCATTCGGGACACGCGGGGGACTCCGCATCCCAAGCAGCACACCTTCGACACTTTTAGTTGCAGCAACTCATTTATGACTGAAATTTGACACATATCGGTTGCCACAACTGGTTTGTAACAACTGTGCTACTAGGGATGCCCAAACTTATGCAGATACTGTCTGAAGCAACCATGCCCTGACAGAATCTGTGTCAGGTGGAAGTTGACTTCGCCGTGGCGCCTGTTGACCCACCCAGATAGTTCCAGGATAAGTCGATGTGTCCACCGACCTTTTGTGGAATTAGACCATGCCCGCTGCCATGTGGTCATCGAGTCCGATCTTGTGGTACTCCGTGTGCCTCTAGTTCCACGTTGGTTGAAGCACTCTACGTCTTCGCTGATGATAATGCCAATAGGCATCATACCTGCTAAGACGCAGATTGCGTCATGTGAAACTGTGCGATACGCACTCGCCACTCTCAAGCACATGAGACGATAGGTGCTTTCCAGCTTGGCTAGATAGCTTTTGGTACCTAACACCGATGACCACACCGGTCCGCCATACCTAAGTATAGACTGGACCACGTTGGCTAATAGCCTTCGCTTGCTGCCATATACCGCAGAGCTATTAGACATCATACGAGACAATGCCGAAATAGCTGTGGAAGCCTTCTTGCAGGCATAGTCGACGTGGCTCCCGAACTTGAGCTTGTCGTCGACCATGACTCCCAGAAGTTTTAAGGACCGCGTTGACGAAATAGTGCAGTCCCCGACGCTGATCTTTGCTTGCTGTACCGACTTGCGGTTGTTCACCACGATAACCTCCGTTTTATGATGCGCTAGCTCCAGTTTCCTGGATCGCATCCAATCTTCAACAATGCTTATAGAGTGGGCAGCCGTCAACTCAACCTCTCTGATAGATTCACCATAGACTTCCAGGGTGATATCATCCGCAAAGCCGACAATCACCACCCCTACCGGGAACTTTAGCTTCAACACCTCGTCATACATGACGTTCCACAACACCGGGCCCAGTATGGAACCTTGCGGAACCCCTGCGGTGATTGGAACGCACTTCTGACCCTCCTCCGTGTTGTAGCATAGCACACGATTCTGGAAATAATTTTCCAGGATCCTGTACAGCGACACCGGCACTTGGACGTTCCGAAGCGAGTTGGCTATGGAGTCCCAGCTAGCGCTATTAAACGCATTTCTCACGTCAAGCGTGGCAACTGCGCAATAGCGGATACCTGTCCTCTTGCGCTGGATTGCCACCTCGGCTGTCTTAGTGACAGACAAGATTGCATCCACCGTAGATTTGCCTTTTCGGAAGCCGAATTGATTCCTTGACAGACCGTTTGTACCCTCCGTGTACTGTACGAGTCTGTTAAGGATAACCTTCTCCAGCACCTTACCGGCAGTATCGTGCAGACAGATCGGCCTATATGACGAGGGAACACCCGGAGGTTTTCCCGGCTTCGGCAACAGCACGAGGTTCTGTCGCTTCCATCTGTCCGGGAAGTGGCCAGCTTCCAGGCATCTCCTCATTACTGCTCCAAATAACTCGGGAGCCTCTAACATAGCCGCTTTAATGGCCATATTCGGGATTCCGTCTGGCCCCGGTGCCTTGCTCACCTTTAGGGATTTAGCGATCTCAATGAGCTCCTCATTCGTAACCGTCACTTCGTCCCCGACCGCCAAACCGCCGTCGCCCACGTTACTTTGGATGTTCGGCTGGGAGGCCGACCATCCTACGCTATGGTCTGAGATACTGGAACGTCGGCCGTGGGACGACTCAGCGGCCTGGGGCCAGGGCCTTGGCTCGTGGCGCGGAAAGAGGCCCTCGATGATCCGCTCCAGCATCTCTGGCGATTGCTCTGAGGGCGCCATCACTCCCTTGGTCTTTGCCATTACGACCCTGTAGGCATCACCCCACGGGTTCGCATTGGCACTAGCACATAACCTTTCAAAGCAGGCTCGTTTACTAGCTTTTATCCCACTCTTAAGCGCTGCGCGTGCAGTAGCAAGTGCTACTCGACATTCAGCCCTGCCTTCGTCCGAACGAGCTCTTTGCATAATTCTCCTCGCACGAAAGCAGGCTCCGCGGAGTTCCGCAATTTCATCTGTCCACCAGTAAGCCGGTGACCTGCCATACCTATGTCGACCTTTCCTAGGCATGGTAGCGTCACATGCTCGCGACAGTACCTCAACCAAATGATCAGCGTTCGGATCGGGCATACCACGATCACCGCACTCTCTTCGGATTGCTTCCACAAATACTTCGGGATCGAAGTATGAAGTCTTCCATCCACGGGTGGTTGGAGTGTCGGCTCTACTCGCCGCCTGCCGTCTCGTTATCTGACCGACACCATAGCGGACCGCCTGATGGTCGCTGTGAGTGTAGCCATTGTCTACCCTCCAGTCTCCTATCAGACCAGGACTGCCGAATGTCACGTCGATGATAGACTCCGCACCGCTCCTACTGAAGGTACTTGTGGTGCCGACGTTGACCAGATCTACGTTGAGCTTTGCCAGAGCTTCAAGCAGAATCCGGCCCCTGTGGTTCGTGCGACGACTTCCCCACTCTACCGCCCAAGCGTTAAAGTCGCCCGCCACAACCAACGGCCTTAGACCAGTCAGCACAACTGATACTCGGTCTACCATCCGCGTGAACTGCTCGATAGACCAAATCGGCGGAGCATAGCAGCTGCAGTAGAACACTCCACCCACTTTGGCAACCACGAATCCCTCGTCTGCAGTTGACACAACATCTTGAACCGGGAACCTGCTTGTCGTCCATATAGCCGCCGTCCCGGACCTATCCGACACCCAGTTACCGTTTCCGGCAGGGATGCGGTATGGGTCCGAGATGATTGCAATGTCCGTCAACGACTCAGTAACTGCTTGGTACAACAGCTGCTGAGCCGCGTGGCAGTGGTTCAAGTTCAGTTGCGTTACCTGCACTACGCCCGGGTTTTAGTCGCCAGCGCGCCTGCCGGGCACTTCGGGCCTCCTGTTGTGTGCTTAGCGTCCCGTTGGCCGGTACATATCAGGCACTTGGGTGGCGCAGTACAGTCCCTCGCTATATGACCCGTACCGCCACATCTCCTACACAAGTGGCTTCGGTCTGGCCCCTTACAGCTCCAGGACCTGTGCCCTCTCTCAAAGCACCGGAAGCAGGCCTCCGGCTGCTGGAACACGCTCAGTGGGCACACGGACCATCCCACCTTCAGCTTAGCCACTTTCAGGGCTGCATTTCCGTCTTCCAGTGGAAGTCTTATAGTTGCTACCTGGGTTCCCGCCGGTCCCTTACGCAGACGAACTGCCTCGGTAGTCACCACCACTTTGCATTGCTCGTTGAGAGCTCGTGCTAGTTCGCCCGCTTGGGTGATCTCGTCCAGGTTTTTAAGCTGGAGAGTCATCTCGGGCGTTAGTGCGCGGATCTGCACGCTATCGCCAAGGACCTTTTCTGCCAGCACTTTGTAAGCGGAACCCTTTTCAGTGGCGTTCTTTTTGAGTTCAAGAATCATGTCGCCTGTGCGAGAGCGGCGGATACTCCGCACATCCGCGCCAAGACCCTTCAACTGATCATGCCCTCTCATGGCCTTTAAAACTTCCGCATATTTCGGCCCCTCAGTTTTGAGGATAAGGGCATCGCCTTTGCTCCTTTTTTTCCTAGCCACTTTCGGTGGAGCTCGATCCTCCTCTTTCTTCCTGGCCTTCTTCTTTTTGACCAACTCCCACTGGTTGTCGGACGCTAACAGCGTCTTGTTACCCTCAGTAGGTTCTTCAGTTGGCTTACGACCCTCTGCTATCATGCGCTTCTTTGGACCCGTGGGGGTTTCTTCCCCTGGGGACTGCCTTGCGCGTTTGGCGGATGCCTTGTCGTTAGACTGCTCCGTAGTCGCGAGTGCCACGGAATGGTCGGTCATTGACGGGCAGGCATCTGTTTGTGCAGACCTTGATACAAGCGTCTTCTCTCTCTCTGCAACTTTTACTCGCGCTTCGAGTTCGCTGTGCTCCTTCGTCGCAGCACGCATGGTGCTCCGAAGCATGAGCAGACTTTGTTTCAGGTCCTTCGCTAAGGTGCTGCGACCTGCCACGAACTCGATAATGGCATCGAGTTGATGAGACGCCGCTACCACTCTTGGTAGCATGTCTCTCTTGCCTGCCACTGCTTTTATTAGCGACGGGCCGTTCATTGCTGCGTCCGGCGTAGATGCAGTTGGAGCGACAGGTGTGCCGTTTCCTTTTCCGCTTACGCTGGCGCTTCTACTGGTATCCATCGGCGGAGACCTCTGGATACCACTTCTTGCGAACGGATTGTCTAATCCGTCCGCGCTCACTGAAGTTATTATTTTATTTTGATTGCTCATATAGAATCCCACGAGTTGAGCCCCTCATGATGCGGTAAGGGCTGTTTACTGTGGAGGGCGCTCTGGTACTCCACAGGCTCCGTTTGAGGCTGAGTATTTATGAAACCCCCCCCACCATTCATCCCTCGGCACGGGTCGCATGACACCTTGGATTAGGGGTTTATCCATTGTTGTTTTTACTTTTAGCCATGGATAACAGCTATTAAAACCATCCTCCTTTGGGGGCTTTGGACCCTCTGCTCAGGTTCTCAGTATTTTCAGGTTCATCGAACATGCTTCTACTGAGATCCGTCATTTGCAGGCGGAGAGTTTACACTCAGCCTTCGCGTGTATGTATGTATGTATGTATGTATGTATGTATGTATGTATGTATGTATGTATGTATGTATGTATGTATGTATGTATGTATGTATGTATGTATGTATGTATGTATGTATGTATGTATGTATGTATGTATGTATGTATGTATGTATGTATGTATGTATGTATGTATGTATGTATGTATGTATGTATGTATACGTGTGTTTGTGATGACAATTTGTAATTTTGAAATTTGCATTGAAAGGAGAGTGTGAAACATATCCATTGTCTGAAGTTTTTGAAGCCTCTTAGTGGAATACGAACTCTGAAATTAAAGAAAAAAAACTTTTTCCGACTAAATTCCACTATTTAAAATTTATTCGCGACAGATAAGACACTGATGAAGGCTGCACGTTGTAGGCAAACTACGTATCTGTCGCAAATAAATATTAAATACAAATGCGTGTCGCCTATGTTGCCAAAATCGAAACCGCGCCAAAATCGAGACCCTTTTATGACATGACAAAATTGAATGTAAATGCATTAGAAATTGACTAAATGTTATTAATTAACGATTGCAACCTTTTTCACAAAATCCGCCAAGACCTATCCATGCGGTGTAAGTAAGTTTTTGGTGACCTACGGTAAGACATAGTAATACGGCAATAAAAATATTATTGTTCGAAACATTCTATAATCGCAAACTTTTTTTCATGAACACACTTAGTGCAATATTTTTTCGTCATTTAAAGTAATGCGGAAACTGACTGATATTTAAGCATATTTTTGGAAGTAAAATATTTTATGTTGCCAAAAACGGATGCTTTTGTGGCCAAAATCGAACCATGCCAAAACCGAAACATGCCAAATTCGAAATCCCACTGTAGTGGGATTCAATCGGAAAAAGTTTTTTCTTTTCTTTAATTTCAGATTTCGATTGTCATTTTCTTCACTTGCTGTAACTCGCAATTAGACAAGAAAAGCAAAAAGCGAAGAAAAGCAGTTAATTTAAGCATTTAGATATAGTGGTGTATAGGATTTAATATACTAATGGATTGATTTTTCCAGATAAACTTATATAAATTGCAAACAATTTTTGCGCATCAATAGATGCTGTTTTCAATCAATAAATACTAGAGCTTAGAAATTTTATATGAAAATAGGAGGAAAACATTGTACGGTAGTAATTTTGTACGATTTGTTTTCGTTAGTGACACTTTAAAAGACAGAAATCTTATGTTATGCATTATATTTCAATAAATAAATCGAATTGACAAACACTGGAAGTCATATCGATCATATTTCCCATTCTCAAGCATGTTTATGGCACAGCTTTTGGACTATTCGACCTCATCTTGTTTTCCTAACCCTCTAACGGGATACATTGTAAAAACGATGCGATCAAGCTAATGACTATCTTTTCATGAAAGTACATTCAAAAGAAGCTTAAGTTTTGATTTTCATGCAAAAATAATTATCTGAAGGAGCGTCAGCTAAGAAATATTTCCATTTCTCTTTTTTTATATCTAATGCTCTATTCAGTTATTTTTTCTAATTCAGATATATTGCAAAATTGAAGCCAAGCAAACTAATAGTAAAATTTTGAGATCAACCATTTTGTTGTAGATATCCTTTTTCTTCAAAATCGAAATATAATAATAATTTTTCTGAACTCTTGTTTTTCAAAGATGCTAACTTTTGAACGCATGGTATTAATATCAAAATATCAAAAAATCTGCTATGAACACATATTTCATATTGTCAATTCAAAACAAGTTTCGTATGTGGCTCTGTAGACCCGTTAGAGGGTTAATTTCTAATTTTCTATATATATTCATTCAAGTCTGCAAACATTATCTTTTGTGTTTACATTATGTTTCTATAAATCACGTAAATATTATAAAACTAAATAAGGTGTACATCAAGTAACATAAATGACGCTTACAAGTATTTCTGCACCCAAGGTAAGAAAATATAATTATTGTACGTAATACGTTGTGAATTTGACTGGCAAATAAGAATTTTGAGGAATACAGAACGAATATTTCAAAATATAGTCAAGTTAATTATAGATGTTCCTGAGAAATTAAATAGTGATTATTGTGGCAGTAGAAAGGCTAGGTCACGCCGCTAGGTGGATTAATTCGGGTTTCTTTTCTTTGTTTAACTCACGTCACTGCTTTACACACCGGTAAGAACGCGGGCCCTCATGAGCGTTCGGTATTATCTGCGCGAGTTATAATGACAAGCGAGAGCGATAACCGTGGCTGATAGCTCGTAAAAACTTGTCACTGGGCATGAAAAAAGAGGAAAGGGAGTTCGAAAGAGTTGCTCATGCCAATGTACTAGTTAGAACGAGAACGCTTACTTACTTACTTTACCATCCGAGAACCGGGGTGGCTCTTGCCGTTACTAAAATTCCTCTCCATTGTACTCGGTCGTGGGCTACTCGTCGCCAATTCGTTGCGCGTCTCGACAAACGCAAGTCGGTTTCAACTAGGTCAAGCCATCTGACACGTTGGGCCCCTCTAGCCACCAGGTCTACGATGGGAATGCCTTCAAGTAGTGCCTGCAACTCGTGGTTCATACGCCTACGCCACTCTCTGCTGTCCGTTTGGACTCCACCAAAAATAGTCCGCAACACCTTTCGTTCTAATACGGCAACTGCACGTATGTCTTCTGCTTAGCAAAGTTGCTGTCTCAAGTTCGTACAGGACAGAGCGTCTTGCAGAGTGAAAAGTATGCTCGATTTCCAGCTTGAATATGTCGTTGAATCCGCCGCCCAGTTAGCTTCGCAGTATGATGCTGGTCTGACAAGTCAATCGTCGTATGTTCGAATCTCGACTAGGCCGTGCTGCTAGATACCCAGCTAGCATTTTCATATGTATATAAATGGTAAAAATCAGCATTACGTACAGATATACATGCTAAATAAATCGTATTTCATGCGCAAAATTGGCATATCCGTACTATTTTGGAGGCGATACACGTGATTACGAATAATTTTGAGCGTTACGACTATATAAGTATTTATATACGATAATATCCGATTAAGCGCGAGTCGCTCCGTACTACTCTACGATTTTGTGCTGAAAATCGTATGTATGTCAGTCATTATCATTATATACGACAAAAAATCAACTTGATCCAACTTTATCCAGCTTTAGTTACGATTTCGAGTTTGTTAGGAGATATTTACTATAGTTTTCGTACATTGATATGCGAGTTGGTGCTAGCTGGGTAGTCAGCAGGATTTTTGCACTAGCCCCGTTACAACTTTCCTGTATTCTAATAGCCGGTCACGAAGTCTGTCGATAGCAATTCTTCGATGAACACCTCAATGACGAAGTTGCAGAAGGAGGAAGGTAAAACCGAGGGTTATGCAGGAGTGCCCCTGGAAGATAGTAATGTCCCAGCACCTGATCTTCAAGAAATCAAACGAGAAATCGGGTTGCTGAAGACTAACAAAGCTGTCGGTACGGACCGCCTACCAGCAGAGCTTTATAAAAATGACCGAGAAACAGTGACAAGAGCTCTACTCTGGGTAATTTCCAAGATTTGGGAGAACGAGAAGCTACCCAGCTAGCACCAACCCGCATATCAATGTACGAAAATTATCGTAAATATCTCCTAACTAATTCGAAATCGTAACTAAAGCTATAACTAAAGTGGGACCTTTTTCTGATTTTCTATCGTATATAATGATAATAACTGACATACATACGCTTTTCAGCACAAAATCTTATAGCAGTACGGAGCAAGTCGCGCTTAATCGGATATTATCGTATATAGTCGTAACGCTTAAAATTATTCGTTATCACGTATATCGCCTCCAAAATTGTACGGATGCCAATTTTGCGCATCAAATACGATTTATTAGCATGCATATCTATACGTAATGCTGATTTTTATCTTTTTTATACATATGAAAATGCTAGCTGAGTACGGGAGCATTGGTATGTCCCATCTATAAAAAGGAGATTGGTTCGACCGCTGCAACTATCACAGTATAACGCTGCTGAATGCCGCCAACGCCTCTCCCAGATCCTGTTATGCCATGGGTTGCCATGGGTTATGGAGCTTTATGGGGGCTCGTACCACTACGGACCAAACTTTTACCATCCGACAGATGTCAGGAGTACAACGTCACATCTTTATTGATATTAAAGCAGCATACGATACAGTCGATCGAGACTAGCTATGGCGGATAATGCATGAACACGGTTTTCCGAAAGAACTGACTCAACGGATTTCCGTTCTCTTTTAGCTAATCGACTAGAAAAGAAGTCTAATTTTGGGATATAATTTACATAAATGTTATTAAACTTCTATGATAGAAGGATATACATGCAAAGAAAAAAATCAGTTTTTGACATATTGGCGAATAACCCCAAATATATCCGGTGTTCGCTGATTACTGTAAATCTCGAAATATTTTAAATAAAACTAGAACAATCGTCCGTCGAATGCAATAGGCTTTATCTAAAATTAGAATTTATGGTTGTTGGAATTTCAATTTTTTGCCCAAACTTACAAAAATAATTGAAACAGAATTAACTTAATATTCAAGTTATACTTTCCAGGTTTTCAACAACCATCATCATAACGGAGTATCGAGTCAGTTTTTTTCGTTTAAAATCCAGATTTGTCACAGTTTGCTTGACAAGCTTCGTAGGTTACCCCAAAAAGAATTCCAGCAGCAGTACGGGATGCGTCGGTTGCCAAGAATGATAAAATGAATGTCCAGCGGCATCAGAAGTAACAAGATAACAGTCCCAGTTCTAGTAAAGGAGTAGAACGAACAAATTTATTGATTGCGGAAATTGATTTCTAAAAGGGGTCTTTAGCCCTAGAGCACCTACATATAAGCGTCTCCTATTGAGTTGTCCACACGCGCGGTATTCGGACAGTTATACAACCGATGGTTCACCGCCACCACGTATGAGGGTGTCTCTAGTTTACTATTTGAATGGCAGTCAAACCAAAACTGGAGCTGAAGCTGGAAAGTCGAAAGCAGTTAGTATTATATACACAACCTAACCACTGTTCCACTTACAAGCACTCAGTCTGCCATGTTAGGCTTCTATTCCACCGAGCGCACCCTGATTCCGGTTGGTCGGGCGAGATAGGCCGCGTGCGTTTGCTGGAAATATACCATTTTAACCAAATCAAATCAATCACAATTTTCGAAATTATACACTTCATCTAATCCATCTCGGAGAACAAATTCAATTTTTCCCTGTGCGAGTGCGTGTTTGGTTGGATGCTTTTTTTATCGGGTTCCGTCTGCGGATTCGCCCCTCGCTGCTAGTCTGCTGTAACCGGAAGCGATAATGTTTAGCATTTTGGAGCGATTATATTATGGGCCGACGAGCAGTAGGAGCAACAGAAAAAACACAAATCGATGGTTGCGCGTTTCGTCCGAATCCTCAGCGTTCATGTTCCAACATTCAGCATCAAAATCCATTTATTTTGCCAATATCATTTAGGATCGGTCTTTTTTCCGATGTTATTGTTATTGTTTTACATCCCCTCCGCCTGTCCGGAGCAATGTAAACGAAAGCCGCCATCATCGTTCGTTTTATCCCAGCTACAGGCAAAAAGAGACGTGGAAAATCGATTCAAGATAAAATGTGCACCACGCAGCACATCACCCAACAACAACCGATTTTTATGATTGATACAATAAAAAGCCAAAAAATCACATCATCAATTGGATTCGACGAACCGGGAGAAGATGCAGGCGAACAAGGAATCACGACATCTAAATCTAATTTGTCGGAATACCTCAGATCCGATCTCTGTGGTGGCGGCGGCGCTTCCCCAGTTGTGAGACGAGCGCAGCGGTCCGGTATTGATTCTTTATCAACAGCCAACAGTTGGGTGCGGTGAACTGCACTCCAGCATGTTTTTAGGCACTAAGTTGAAATTTTTCGTGAGAAGAAAGCACGAAGCAACGCTTTTCGGAGGATTGGTGTTACCACGCTCATCGAACTCCAGTAAATTCACGAAAGTGATGAGGGTGGTTCTAAGAAAACAGTCCCATGACTCCGGATCGAAAAATAATACTACTGGGTCATTTTGATTACTATATATTAGGATTGGAAAAACAAGAAAAAATGACAAACTTTTCATGATTCAGAAAATAGCTTCTTAACTCGTTTCCAGTAAACGTAAAACTAAGGTAGAGTTCCACAACAGTTAGGATAAAATTAGATAAATAAGTAAAAGTGCATTCCAGAAGAAGTATGCAAAATTTGAAAGCAACTTGCATCAGGATAAAGTTTTCAAAACATTGCTTATCCATACCACTCTATCGCTAACCATCATCGGCTTCAAAGTGCATTTTCATAGTTTGCGCTGCTCGAAATTCGCACATGTAATGGCACTGCAAGAGCATGGGCGGAATGTTATCCTTTTTTTTTCGTTCGTCAGACTATTTCCCCCTTGCATCGTGCGCAGAAAAATAGACAATCAAATTTGATTTATTTATTTTATGCAATTTTTGATGAAGTGCTATTCTTTGGTACTGGGATGTTTCGTGTTATGCTTTCCGAGCGAGAGCCGACATTGTTCGCCTGTGATACCAAGAGGAAACTATTGACGAGCATAACATTATCCTTCGTTGCAGCGTGCGTTGATTTCGTGTAACAAAAAAAAACATCCAGACTACGTTATGATTGCGCTGCGAATTGCTTTTTCATATAACCTTAACCCAACTGAGTTTCGAGTTCGAGTTTTTCTACCCAAATCACGATACTGGTCCCTGGCTGAATATTTATACCCAAAACGAGCTCTCATGAGGAAATAATCAGCGTGGTGAACGTTCATCAGAAAGGTATGTACACTTTTCGATTAAATCTCAATTCAAATGCAAACTTATCACAATATCATTTTGCAGTTTGTTGAACGTTACCCGAGTTATTATACGCATAATTTGCCCGCTGTTATCAGCGGGATATTTACCATCTGTCTAATTTCTGTTCCTACTCGAAAGGCACTCGTGCCACGTCGCGTCGGCCAATAATGCTAGGAAATAATATTTTTCAATCCGCCTGGCGTGAGCGCAAGAAAAACCATCGTAACTATTTAGGAGTTCAAATCGAATCCGCTACAGTCGAATGTCAAAACTTAATTATAGGTTAACATTTGATCAGAACATAATTCGACACAAGTTTGGCGCCGAGAATAGGGAACGACCACTGGAACCGGTGACGCTGCGCTGGATGCATGGCCAGAAGTGCAACCGTACGAGGGTCGAACCGTACGACCGCCCCCTGGTCGCCGCAGGACAGAAAACGAAAATTATTCAATCAAATAAACGCGGGTAACAAAGTTGCGCTGAAGAGATTTTGATAAAATTATTCAATTTTGACGGTTAGCGTGCGGGGTTGGATGGCAGAAAGAAATGGACGTTGGGTAAGGACATTATCGGAGATCATTATCTCGGGCGGATTTTCTAACGGTGGGAGTATCCACCAAATGGTACTCTGCACTCGGTGTTGTAATAACTTTTCTTCGATGGAAAAATTGAAAAGCGAAACAAAATGTTTGTTCGACAAAGGGCACAATACATTCGTTTATTATTATAGAAAATTATGTGAGCTCACTCAAAAACCAATTAGAAGTTTAATGTGTAACCTTTATCATCTGGCATGAAACGAATGAATATATAACAAAATCTTTCTTTTTCTTTTAGCACACGACATTATAGAAGGTAAGTTCGCTAGAATGCACTTATTTACCTCTTAAATCGAAGGATTCATTATGGGTTTTACACTGCTTTCCACACAATTAAATCAGTTTTTTGCACTTTTTTATAACTAGTTTGTTTGCTCAATTAGAGGGTAATTTTCAGTCCAATGGTGATCAGATAGGCCTATGAATCGCACAAAGATTAATTATCCTACGAATGATTGAGGTTTCTATAATTTTCATCGACCTTTAAGCCTTTAAAGTAACATCTGCTGAACCGTCACTGTGCAAAGCCGATGAGTGGCAATGCTGAACGAGGCATGACGCAATCTATGTACTGTACCCGTACAGCTAATTTTAAAAAACGATTGAACCTACAATTAACATTTTTAAGCAACATTTCCTCAGGCTTTGAGGCTAGGTTAGCTTGACGGTACGATGGACGGGTTGCTGCTGCTTACGAGACGTCATGCAGCGAAAATGACAAAGCATCATGCTTGCTCTGAATGACGCGAGCCAAACAGTCTACAGTTATCAGATCACAGCACTGCGCTTCATCAAACCTTTACCTTGGGAAAAATGTTACGTTAACTAAGTACCTAGTTTTCGAAGTCTTCACAAATAAAAGTACATATTACTTTCCTACAAACAGCTGAATAAAAGCATCTGTTGAGATATGTCAAAAGTTTTGCTAAGATTTCGGTAGTGAGATTGAGTTTGACGAATTTCGTCAACAAAACTAACCGGACTAATTGTTAAATTAAGTGTCGAAGACAGTACAAACACTTACTGAGATCTCAACTTAATTTTGTCTAATGCCTTAGTCTTAGCGAAACAGCTGTCACCTTCGCGATAGTTGACCGGAAATACTTTTTGTTCTAATTCATATTCATGGTTTTCAGGATCTGATACAGCGGATAATATTTTACATTGATACGACTTTTTCGAAAATTTCGTCTTCTTTGCGAGTTCTATGCGATGTACCGTGCACGTAAAATTTTCAATCCCTAATCAACCACTCCTAAATAGGCTTCGCTCGACAGCGATCTAAATTTGGTTAGTTGATGGTTTAAGTCAAATTCTCAGCACAATATGACAAACGTCAGAGCACTACATACCGAAATTTCCAGCAAGAATAAATTCAGCCGAGATGGCTGCCGGACATCTGGCTGTTGAAATCTTGCCGGAACTCGGCAAAATTTTAAGCACGTATATTTATTCATCTACCTGTTGAATAGCGCGTCGTTTTTTTACTTCATATTAAGCCGTAATAAATCAAAGCATAATTTATCCCTTATAATGTATTATATTTAAAATTTCTTTGTAGCCTCCTAGCCAGTAAACCATTTGGTTTGTATATCTCGATTGCAACTGAAAAATACGACACCATATCTGAACGGAAAAGTTATAATTGACGCCAGATTATGTACCAAAGTGGAGGCAATATAGTGCGAAAATTATTTGTAAATCTTGCATTTTATACAGTAGTTTTCATAACACGCAACTTACTCCTGAATATATGATTGAAATATAACTAAATATTGCAATCATCTATAGAGTAGGGCGGGACATAAGTGCGATGTTTGAAGTTGTCATCAGTTTTCGTGAGATATAAAGAAGAACAACAACAAAATATATTTTATAGTGATGCAGTAACTCAATGTCTTCACATTCAACTATAAATTATCTAGAAAAATAGTGTTATGCAAAATAAATTCTTCATTTTTCTGATCAAGTGCCGATTCGCACTTTTACCCCACCAGCGAAGCAAAAGTGCGAATACCGCAGGGCAAAAGTGTGAAGCTCGAATCCATGAAATCACTTCAGCAGTAGCTAACAAAACCATATTATCTTCAATCTGCGGTATGTTTTGGTAAGGAATATTATCAATTTGCACCTTTCCTAGTTTGCGCTGGTGTGTTGCCGCCTCCGTCAGATCGAAACTTTTCCAAACGTTCGTTTTGAAACATTGGTTTCCTTCGACCAATATCTATAGAGCACACAGTTTTTTGCAGATGTTCCATTTATAGTATCTGTAATATAGTGCCCAGTTGTATATGATTAGCTATACATTTTTGCCTCGTCTATGAATCGCACTTTTGCCTCGTCCGTGAATCGCACTTTTACCCCGTTAGGCGCTTGACGGGGTGTGATTAAATTATGGAAAAGCCAAATATATTTTGTAAATTCTTTTCACCGTATTTTAAAAACATGTATGTGAGTGATGTAAAACGCTGCTACAAATTTTCAACAAGTAATATTCTCCTGTTGATATCGTATTTGCCGTGTAACGAAAAATTACATCAAAACCGCTCTAAAATAACATTTGCACATAACTCAGCAACTATGTTTCGTATGCAACCAAAGTTTACGTTAGATTCAACCTGTCAAAGCAGTCATCCATCCATGCCAAAATAGTCAATTTACTCGAAATCTGCACCGATAAATCATTGAATCGCACTTTTACCCCTCCTTACTCAAAAAAGCAAAGCAAAGCCTAGGTGCTACATTCCGTTATCGAAACTTGACCGTCTGTTTTTATACGACAGACTTCGCAGCCAGCTGTTAGAGTACAGGACAATTGCAGGGCCAGTTGCTACGATCCTATTGATTCTAACAGCCTCTCCCAGCCGGGATTCGAACATACGACGACTGGCTTATTGGGCCAGCGTCATACCTCGTAGCCAACTGGGAAGCCGCTCCTTACTCTACTGCTTATAATTCACAGTCATGAGGAGTATATGAGGACACGCACGACTGCTAAACAACTTATGGTTCACTTTGTTATGACATACTCTAATCATTATACAATTCCAACATAAAATTGACATGAAAACGATTAAATGTGAACTTTCTATTGCGATGTTGTGTTATCTGGGTAATTGACTACGAGGTATATGCTCAAATCTCGGCTGGACGAGCCTGTAAGAGCCAATAGGATCGTAGCACTAGCCCCGCAATTGACGGGACAAACAATATGCGCAAATATGATCAAAACGTGGTTGGTAAACGGCTGGATAATGTGGAATATAGACCTCATAGTGGTCGTTAGCCTCTTATTCAGCAACTCCGATCCCGACCTCCTCGTGGTACCAGCCGGAATACGAGCAACCTTAGCGGAGATCGGGTAACCAACCCCGGTGGAAACTAAGGTCGTATACTAACCGGGAAGGAGGAATAGTGAGTCTCGGCACTAAAAGATGGCAGCCCCATCACGAGACTCGGTAGTGTTGCCCCAGTACGGCTACACACCTAAATTAAACATAAACTAACAACATTCAAGCATATACGGAGCGGAATATTCGGCATCGACCTAGGCGACGGAATAAGGACGACGAATGGAGACTCGGGACTTGGAACTGCAGAACGCTAAATTTCGCAGGTTGCGAGCGGGTGCTGATTGACCAGCTGGAACCCCGCAAACTCGGCATCGTAGCTCTGCAGGAAATCTGTCGCAAAGGAGAGAAGATATGGAAGATCCGTAGCGGAAAGGCCCAGTTTTACCAGAGCGGTGGCGCTACCAACGAACTGGGTCTTTGTAGTGTTGGGCGGAATGCAGGATCGCGTGATAGATTGGAAGGCGATCAACGAGAGAATGTGTGTATTGAGGATAAAGAGCCGTTTCTTCAATTATAGCATCATTAACGTGCACTGCCCGCACGAAGGTAGACCCGACGATGAGAAAGAAGCGTTCTACGCGAGGCTGGAGGCAACGTACGACAGCTGCTCGTCACGGGACATCAAGATCGTCGGTAGGGAAGAAATGTATAGACCGGTGGTAGGACCCCATAGCCTGCACATCGACACAAACGGCCAACGATGTATAAACTTCGCAGCTTCCCGAGGCCTGGTGATCCGAAGCACCTTTTCCCCGCGCAAGGATATCCACAAAGCCAAATGGAGATCACCTGACCAACGTACAATGAACCAAATTGACCACGTTCTCTTCGAAGGCCGGTTCTTCTCTAACATCACGAACGTACGCTCCCGTCGGGGTGCAGATATTGATTCTGACCATTACCTAGTAGCAGTACATGTGCGCTCAAAGCTGTCCACCGTATACCGGACACGTCAAAGCCGCCCTCCTCGGCTGAACATCAGGCAGCTAGATAACCCACAAGCTGCCGAGAACTACGCGCGAGTACTGAATGAGGCACTGCCTTCTTCCGAGGAGTTAGGTGCTTCAAACCTCGAAGACGGTTGGGGCAGAATACGCTCGGCCATCGGAGAGGCCGCTACCGCGGCACTAGGTATTGAGCCTCGGAGCACACAAAATGATTGGTTTGATGGGGAATGCCAACAAGCGGTGGAGGAGAAAAAAAATGCTTAGAAAAATTATCTAAGTATTGCCACTAGAGAGAACCTGGCCAAGTACCGACGAGTTAGGAACCAGTTGACCACGATCCTGAGGAGAAAAAAGCGCCAAAAGGAGGACAGAGATCGTGAAGAATTAGAGCAACTATTCCAAGCTAATGACGCGCGCAAGTTTTATGAGAAGGTGAACCAAACTCGGAAGGGCTACACACCGAAACCTGACATGTGTAGGGACGAGGGAGGGAATCTAATTACAAACGAGCGCGAGGTGGTCGACAGGTGGAAGCAGTTCTTCGATGAAGACCTCAATGGCGAAGTCGCAGAAGGAGGCGGAACGGAAATTAACCTATGAGCGCCCATGGAAGATAGTGATGTCCTAGCACCTGATCTCCAAGAAGTCAAACGAGAAATCAGGCTGCTGAAGACCAATAAAGCCGCTGGGAAGGACCGCCTACCGGCAGAGCTTTATAAACATGGCGGGAAACGCTAGCAAAGGCTCTACACTGGGTTATTTCGAGGATTTGGGAGGAGGAAAAGCTACCGGAGGAATGGATGGAAGGAGTGGTTGTCCCATCTACAAAAAGGGTGATCGGCTAGACTGCTGCAACTATCGTGGTATTACGCTGGTAAACGCCGCCTACAAGGTACTCTCCCAGATCCTGTTACGCCGGCTGTCACCGATAGCACAAGGTTTCGTAGGGAATTATCAGGCGGGTTTCGTGGGGGCTCGCGCAACTACGGACCAAATTTTTACTATCCGACAGATCTTGCAGAAATGTCGGGAGTACAACGTGCCTACGCATCACATCTTTATTGATTTCAAAGCAGCATACGATACAGTCGATCGAGACAAGCTATGGCAGATAATGCACGAATACGGTTTTCCGGACAAACTGACGCGACTGATCAGAGCTACATTGGATCGAGTGATGTGTTTCATACGCATCTCTGGGACACTCTCGAGTCCCTTCGAGACGCGACGAGGGTTGAGAAAAGGTGACGGTCTATCCTGCATGCTGTTCAACATCGTTCTTGAGGGGGTGATCCGACGAGCGGGCATCGAAACGAGAGGCACGATTTTTACCAAGAGTAGCCAACTTCTAGGCTTTGCAGATGACTTCGATATCATTGCCAGGAACTTTGCGACGGCGGAGGCAATCTACGCCAGACTGAAAGCGGAGTCTAGGAGAATTGGGCTAAAAATAAATGCGTCGAAGACCAAATACATGAAAGGAAGAGGCTCAAAGGAAACAAACGCGCGCCTCGCACGGACGGTAACCGTTGACGGCGACGAACTAGAAGTGGTAGAGGAGTTCGTGTATTTGGGATCGCTGGTGACCGCGGACAACAACACTAGTAAGGAGATCCAGCGGCGCATCCAAGCGGGAAATCGGGCCTACTTTGCCCTTCGTAAAACGCTTCGATCAGGAAGCATACGCCGCCGCACGAAGCTAACAATGTACAAAACCATTATTAGACCGGTAGTTCTTTATGGACTTGAAGCCGTGACGCTGCTTACGGAGGACATACGCGCCCTTGCCGTGTTTGAGCGGAAAGTGCTGCGTACGATATTTGGTGGAGTACAAACTGAAAGCGGAGAGTGGCGGAGGCGTATGAATCACGAGCTACAGGCACTGCTTGGGGAGACTCCCATCGTACATCTAGCGAAAGTTAGCAGGCTACGGTGGGCCGGACACGTCGTAAGGATGCCGGACGACAGTGCGACGAAAATAGTCTTCTTCAACAACCCCACCGGCACCAGGAACAGGGGGGCCCTACGTGCACGATGGCTCGACCAGGTCGAAAGCGATTTGCGACTTCTGAGACGACTAGGAAATTGGCGACGAGTGGCCCAAGACCGAGTTGAATGGAGACGAGTGCTTGAAACAGCACGAACCACCCCGGCTCTATGCTGCTGAAGAAGAACAAGAATGATCAAAACGTAGTCTATGAAAAAACAAAGCAAACTAGTATAACAGTTTATTTTAAACTTGTTGAAAGGAACTAGTATTATTTTATAAAAATCATGCTACATATTCGCTTCCATTGCAACTTAAACATACATTAAAATGTGTATCCCATATCCGCGAATCTATTTTCGCTTTTGTCCTTATCATATTTTGGGGATATAAACGACTAAAACATTTGAAAATTGCATTATTTTGTTATTTCAGATTTTGTTTCTGTAGTCTTTTCCGCATATTTTGATACTAATTTTGTAATGATCTGACTACGGAAAGTGGCCGAAAAACGACCATACACATAAGCGTTCCAGTGCGGCGGGGAACAACCTTGACGGAATAAAACACCGCTCCTGAAAACCCACAATTTTCACACTTTATGTACCTTTTTCTCAGAAACTACACAACGTATTGGAACAAACTTTTTTTTGTTTTGTTGGTAGTAGCTTGACTAAGACTTTTATAATTTTTGAGCTTTGGAAATGAAACACAACCAGAGAAAAAAGAAAAAGGAGACAAAATTTGATTTTTTCAGTCATCTTTTCTCCTTTTTTTCGTTTTTCTCAAGCTGTATTTCGTGTACAAAGCTCAAAAGATATAAAAGTCTTTGTTAAGTCTTTGTATTACCAACAAAACGAAAGAAAGTTTGTTGCAAAACGTTGTGTAATTTCTGAGAAAAAGGTACATAGAGTTTGAAAATCGTGGTTTTTCAGGAGCGGCGTTTTATTCCGTCGAAATTTTTCCACGCCGCATTGGAACGCTTATGTGTATGGTCGTTTTTCGGTCACTTCCCATGGTCGGATTAATATGAAACTAGAATCAAAATAAGCGAACAAGACTGTAGAATCAAAATTTTGAAAAAAATAACGAATTTTTCAAAATTTTTAGTCGTTTATATCCCCTTAATATTATTTAGGACTACACAGAAAAGTTAACTGACCCAATCCCCAATCGATTAAATTTTCCGAGAGCCCACTGTACTAGTGTGTGTAAGTAAATTAGAATATGGATGTACACAAATACGTATGTAATGTATTGCCACGCACACACACGTCTTTTTCCACCAGCATAAGTACACACAGCTTCAACTTTTATCGAAAAAAGGTGCGCTGTTGCTTGTCATTTGTATGAGCGCGAGGAAGAGATGCCAGTCTACTTGATGGAATGCTTTTGCTCGGGGTCTACGGCCTCTTCCTCGTTCTCTGCTGAAAATAGTTTTGGGCACTCTTTCGTCGGGTATTCTGGCCACGTGCCCAGCGCACCGCAGCCAGCTGCATTGTACTATCTTCACTATATCAGCATATTTGTAACCAAGTGTGGATCACAGAATTCTACGCTGAAAAGCCTCAAGCATTCGTCGGTCAGCTTTCTTCAGCGTCCATGATTCATGTCCTTAACGGACGGGGCCACCGTGAGGATCAGTGTTGTGTAGAGCGCCAGTTTTAAATCACTGCTCTACGGTTGATTCCAATGATATCGAAATCATCCGCAAAGCCAAGAAGCATGTAAGATTTCGTGATGATAGTTCCACTCCTTTCCACGTTTGCTGTTAGTATTGAACCTTCCAAGGCGATGTTGAATATCAGGTTAGAGGGCGCGTCCCCTTGCTTCAGTCAATCCAACGACACGAAAGCGGCTGAGGTCTCACCCGCTAATCTACCGCATGATTTGGACCCATTCAGCGTCGCACAAATCAGTGTAACTAGTTTCGTCGGAAAACAATGTTCTACCCCAGCTCATTTCGCTCGACTGAATCGTACGTCGCCTCAAAGTCCACAAACACGTTATGTGTTTGCAAGTTGTACTCCCGGAACTTGTCTAGTAACTGTCGCAGGCTAAACATCTGATCCGTCGTGGAGCGACCCTCACGAAAAACAGCTTGGTACTCGCCAACGAAGGACTCCGCTAACGGTCTCAGTCTGCAGAACAGGATACAGGAGAGCACTTTATAGGCACAATTAAGCAATGTAATTTCTCGATAGTTTTTACACTCGAGTCGATGTACCTTTTCAAAAATTGGGCAAATGAGGCCATCCAACCACTCCTCCGGCATTTGTTCTTCCTCCCAGATCCTGACAATGATCCGGTGGATTACTTTGTGCAGCCGCTCGCTTACAATTCCTATCCTGTCCCTGCTGATCTCTGCGTTTACCTTTCCATTCAACAGTGTCTGAAAGTGCTCCTTCCACCAGGCTGCTACCGCCGTTTTGTCAGTAAGCAGGTTGCCAGCACTATCATTGCACATCGCAGGCATGGCTAAATTCCTGCATCTCAGCGTTTTGTAGAAACTCCGTGTGTCGTTGCTGGCGTATCGCTCCTCTACTCCGGCGAGCACGTGCTCCTCGTACTCGCGTTTCTTTAGACGATGGATTCTTTTTTCCACAGTCCTAGTCTATCTGTACCTCTCTCTGATTTGACGCGTTGCCGCAGTGAGCATGCGACTCCTGGTCTGGTTCTTTTCGTTTGCCACTCTCTGGCATTCGGCAACAAACCAGCTGTTACGCTGTCTTCCACGCGTTGTGTCTACCACGTCTCTCACAGCTGTTTCGATGGCACCATGGATGTTCCTCCACAGCCCATTTATATCTTCTCCTTCTCCCTGCTGTTCTGCGATTCGTCGATAAAGCTTCCTAGCGTATTCCACTGCCACGTCATCTGCCGTCAACCGCTGGATGTTGAAACGTAGCGTCCTCTCAATGCGAGCATTCGCCGCGTTCGTCAACCTTGCGCGAGTCTTACATACGACAAGATAGTTTTCAGAGTCGATATTTGGTCCCCGAAAAGACCGTACATCGATGACATCAGAAAAATGTCGACCGTTAATCAAAACATGATTGATCTGAGAGCTAGAGTCCCCACTTGAATGCCTCCAGGTGTGTTTCCGAATATTCAGTCATGGAAAGTAGGTGCTACAGGTGGTCATTCTTCTGGCCGTCGCAAAATTTATGAACCTCAGACTGTTATCACTGGTCGACAGATGAAGGTTATGTCTTCCAATGACAGCATGAAAGAATTCCTCCATCCCGATTTGCGTACTTGCATCTTGGATGATGATGTTCACATCATGTTTTCGACACTCTCCATGGGTCCTCTAGAGCCTGTCGTTGAACTCGTCCTTAGCATCATCGGATTTATCGTTTGTCGGTGCGTAGACGTTAATTAGACCGACACCAAATTCTACTTTTCTACTGCCACTGTAGTAGGTGTGGTACTTGAAAGAAATGCCTGCAGTAGTAGCCTGCATCTACGGAATTTGGCCATCGAACTTCCTGTATAGCAGCGATCTCCACTCCGAGTCGCAGCCACTCTCAAGCAGGCCAGCTCGTGCCAGTTCATGGAGAGTTCTGACATTCCAGGTACCAATTTTCCAATCGTTATCCATTAATCGTTTTCTTGTGCCTTGTTTTGTTCTATGCCGATTGATCCGTTCCGTATTTCCATTTTCGTTTTCCGTGGTAAATGAGGGTTTCGATATACTACCTTACCGGAGTCGGGATACTTACATCCCGCTGATTGGTCTGCCATCTTAGGTGTAGCTTGCGAGATACAGCGTTTAATATTTAGCCGCTCGCTATGAGACAGACGCTCTTTGAGCCGCACTTTACTTGGAGAATAGGGAGTCAAGTTCGCGCCTCCTAGCCTAGCTGCTCCAGTACGTACTATACATGAAGCATTTCCAGGTATATCCATCAATCATCATCATTGACTAAGATCTTCGAGGAGGCACTAGGTAGGGACTTGAGATAGCCAGAGCTATATTTGACGCTCCTCCCAAGTAACTCTCCCCATTTTTTGATAAAATGGTAAGAGAGCATCTAACGATGCCAGTTATTTTCAAAACAATGGACTTCCAATAAGAATATGTTTTACTCAATGCCCATATTTACTTTCCATCTGACAAGCAATTAATAGGTCCACAATGAAATTAGTTATTTGTTCTGGTAGCACTCGATTCCTTGGAGTATTCTCTACGATGCTGTACATAGAGATCATGTAATTTATATGATGCAAAATCTCTTCAAATTACTCGTGTAACAACTGAGAACATGCATATTTCGAGTGAAAATAAAGTAGAATAAACAGTAAAATTTAAGAGCGTCGAATATGTTTGACAACTTACCCGTTCGCTTACTAACACACACTTATAGCGACAAACCGCCATCCAGTAACGGAAAATGTATCCATAGTATGAATATTATTAGATATCTCACCTCTAATTTCCACCCTATCTTTTCGTGCTCGCGCTTATACAATCTTCAGCCGTTAAATAATCACTCACCTTTTCCGCTCGCTCCGAATGAATGGTGTTATGTTTTGTGGGTAGAATCGTTTAGCCGTGATGGGATCATAATTTGCCCAATTAGAGCTAACCCCCTGCTGTTCTGCGGCTGTTTGTGTTCGCCAGGAAAATTGTAAGAAATCTTTTCTGCTATGTACTACCTATGTCCTCTCGGCTCGCAGTCCACGCACGGATTCGTCGGTGCACATGAAATCCTCCCTTAGGGCGGTCCCGGATTTTTGCGGTCCAAGTGTGAATCATTGGGAAGAGCTCATATTGTCGAAGTACCGCGAACCATACAGCAGTATAATGGGCTCGAAAACCAACTTCCTCCCGCTGCCGCTGGAATGGTGATTGTTGTCGGTTGTCACATGAACGTGTCTGCCCTTACCGCCGGCGCTGGCTGGTTGGCGCTGTATGCGTGTAATGCTGACAATGGTCTTGATCGGGAAATGCTTTTCAGGCGAAATCTGCTACTTCCCGACCCCAAACCAAATACATATGCGAATACCCGAAAGAGCGGAAATTACGAAGGAAATTTAAAATCGGCATAACCGAGGACGACAAAGAGGATTATTTCAACAGTGCGCTTCACCACGAAAGAGCCGTCTCGTTGTTGTGCACACCGATTGTTGCTGTCCCTGTTTGTAAATAGAAACCTGAATTGGCTCATCAGGTTTCAATTTGTTCGGGGGATTATAATGTACCGCTGATGACTTGAATTATATTTTTTTTTTTGTTTTTTTTATTTGTTATATTGACTGGCGGGCGATCAAAAAATGCATCTTGGTTGTGTTTCGAAAATGAACCAAACACAACCTAATATTAACATTATGCAAAGAATGCTCGGAGATGGCTGCGAGTTAGTAATTCTACTTTTTCTTTCTTGGACTACCATCTTATTTAAATTTGACGGATGGATAAATTAACGATAATTAATTCAAAATGCCAATCAATGGTGCTGCCAACAGAAATCACTTAATATTTTCTCTCTTTCTCACACCCAATCATTCCTTACGGGCTACCATCCGCATCATTTAGCGAGAATCAACTTTTTTTTCGAGTTTTTCTTCCGCGCCGTACGATCGACATCATTAGATATGACAGCCTGCTCTTCGTTAAAGGAAAAGACGTGCAGGAATTCGGCCACACCCTGAAATAATTAATTAACATTTTTAAAGTGCCCGGTTTCCAGCGCCAGCAGTCAACCGGCTCCGAAAATTGCTGAGACAATCTTAATGAAATCAAGTAAGTATAGCAAACGGCAAACGAGGGAGTGAAACGTTATCAAAACCGAGCTCGCTTTCGAAGGATCAAATTGATATAACTTAGACTAATAATCTGATGAATTCTGCGGAACCAGGGCTTACAAAGAAGTTGATTTGTTTAACAAATGACGAACGAATAAATGATTGACAAAAACGTAATCTTTTTTAAGTCACAAGCATCTGTCCGTTGTAAATTGTTCGGTTTCGCTTGTGAAATCTAATGGACGTCCCGGTAATTAAAATTCACATATGAAACAACAGTAATTGCAGAAGCAATACATTTTATCCGCACGGTCTAACCAGGCTAGCCTTCTATGCATTGTATGTTATGTTTTAATTTACATCTTTTCCCTGTTCAGCGAAACAATGTTACTTTTTTCCGTGAAGCGAGATCCTAACGAGTCTTCTGCTGGGACCGTTCGGTGCCATTCCATCGCACCTGAAAACGGAAAAAAATAAACTTCACTCAAACCAATTCACTTTCATCATACCGCACCTCGTTCGCCGCCCATGATGCTGCTGTTCGCAGCTTAATTTCACATTGTTTATTCAAATTTAAACCCTTTTGTTGCAGGATGTTCTGCAATGGTTCATAATAGCACGACAATGGACGAGAAAGGCTATCATCGTTTTGACAATTTCGAAGGGATGCGTTGACTGTTTCCACAGGACTTTTAATTACAGTGCGTGATAGTCGATGATCTAACGGGTGGCTACTAAAATTTTGGAATTTTTGACGTAGGACTACGTCTTTGTTTACTATACTGGGACTGGGTAGCACTTTGTAAAAACGAGAAATAGAAGTGTAACGTTTGAATGAAATATTTCAAACGCTAATAGCTACTATACTACTGAACGAAACATAACAGTTAATATGTCGTTGGATAGATAAAATGTCCAGCAATTTTATAGTAACATACTAATAATAATTTTTTATACGCTAAATAGTGAAAATGTGTGTAAAGATTCAAGGTCGAATTTTTCCATACATTTCCCTTGTTATCGCCTAGCTTCACAGGCACGGACGACAATTAGATACACCAAAGGATTTGGATCCAAATGATAATCTTGAGACCACTTTGTAAGCCACACCCCTTTTCCAATCCAATCGGCAACATCGATGGCTATTGACGGCAACACCGGTCCCAAAGACAAACGGAATCAGAGGGCAATGGCCAACGTGAATCCCACACGATGCACTTAACATTACATTTTACATTATCCCCATCGCAGACATGCGAAATTGTTCAATAGCTTGCTCAATCAGTGTCGGACAATCATTTAAGCAGCAGCAGCCGATATGGTTTCCCCCACCACCTACACTAGCTTACAAGCAGCAGCGGCAGTGCCAGTGACTATAAAATGGTACTCTTGGTTCGCCGTCTGCTCATTCATCGCACAATCGCACTGACGGACGGTCAGTATTTACCATCGACGGCTATTGGTGGCGAAAGCAACGGCATTTGGCGGCAAACACCAGCGATCGGAGCCAACAACGATAGCAATCGGGAGGTAACGATAGCATTTTTGGCGGCTATTGGAGGCAAATCCAAGGACCTTTGCGGCATCTAATGTCATTTTCGATGACAATTCGAGGCACCCAATGGCATTTTGGCGGTTATTTTCGCAAACCAACAGCAAATGGAAGCAAATCGACTGACGGGCAGCAGCAAATTCAGCAGTAGGCCGTTGTGGTCTTAAACAGTTCTTATAAGAACTAGAGTAATTGAAGAATGAATAGAATTTTCTTCACTTTTCTAAATGGTTAACGTTTCAACGTTCCATGGAAAATGCTTGCTCATTCAGCGTCGGATAATCATTCGAGCAGCAGCAGCAATTGATCTGGTTTCCCCCACCACCTCACTAGCTTACAAGCAGCAGCGGCAGTGCCAGTGACTATAAAATGGTACTCTTGGTTCGCCGTCTGCTCATTCATCGCACAATCGCACTGACGGACGGTCAGCATTTACCATCGACAGCTATTGGTGGCGAAACCAACGGCATTTAGCGGCAAGACCGGTTATTGGTGGCAACACCGATTGTTGACTGCACTGAAGAGGTTGATGTTACTTGTAACCAATGGCCCTTTTAAGGGCCGCAAACTAATTAAATGAAGCATAATCAGAATTTATCTCAAATGTGCAAAATGGTTTTGATTATTATTTGTAACCAACGGCCAGAAACTATTTGAAGGAAGTTGGTTCAAATATCAAACTACGCATAACATATTTATTACAATGATCTGTGGGCTGGCCATTCATTGCTATTTCAACCTTTGTGAAATACAGTAGTGATTTGTTAAAGAATTCGCTATGTCTAAATGATTGCAGGCGTTATATTTACGTAACCACCGTAAACGTATTCGTGAACAAGTGGCTGGTGTAGTAACTGAACCAAGGATATCCTTAACAGGAGCAGAGCGTACTAGATTATCACGCAAACGAAAGCGTGAGAGTGCTTCTAGTTCGGCAGGTGAAGTTGCAAGTTTGTCGCACGAAGAGGCATCGCCCGCAGATATCAATCCATCGCATACCGTTATAATTCCGTCACATGAAATGACAGGTAAGCATATTTATAGAAAATTATCGCATGCTAGTTGAGCTGTTTAGAAAGAAGTTCATAATAAATTTCGTAGCGAAATTACAAAAATACACTACGACTCAGTGCATTGATGGCAACAAATGTTTGTTTATTCGTGAATCTAAAATTGAATCTAAAATTTCAACTTAAATTAGTTGTGAAAATCTGGTGAATACTTAAATTACATAGTGGATCGTGAAACAATGTTCAAACTATCTCTGCTCTATTTACTCTATTTACTGCTAAATTGCTAGGGAATAGTAGGGAAGTGAACTGCTTGTATCCTCATGACTCAAGAAATGCACCGATTTTATTGTCCAGTCCCAGATATACCTGGCTGAGCTTCTATCAAGCAGTTATTAATAATTGTGTAAGACAGATTATCTAGTTTGGCATATTATTTAGTATCAATGGCAATTTCATTCTTACTATTTATTATTTGTGAAGATATCTTATATCACATTATACTAAGTTTGAAACGGTTGAGTGCTTTAAAGAAAGGGATGAAATTGATTCAAATGTAAATTGGGTAACATGATCATCTAAAAGCGGTATTTTGACGTAGGACTACGTCTTTGTTTACTATCTGGGACTGGGTAGCACTTTGTGAAAACGAAAATAGATGTGTAACGTTGGAATGAAAGATTTCAAATGCTAATAACTACTAAAGTACTGAACGAAACTGAACAATTAATGTGTCGTTGGAAAGATAAAATGATCAGCAATTTTATGGAGGGGCGAGAGAGCAATTTTATGGATGGCGTAAGAGGGGGGGCTCCTATGCAAATGAAACACAAATTTCCTCAAAACTCGAGAACTAATCAAGCAAATGGAACCAAATTTGGCATGTGGGGGTTCTAGAAAGTAGGATTTTTTTAAAGATGTACTGAGACCCCTTCCCCTTCTAATAAGGGGGGGGGGGGCTCCCATGCAAATGAAATACAAATTTCTTCATAAATCTAGAACTAACCAAGTAAATTGAACCAAATTTGGCATGTGGGGGTTTCAGAAGGCAAGATTTTTTTGTATGGTGAATTGAGACCCCTCCTCTTTTTAGGAGGGGGGGCTCCCATTCAAATAATATAGACATTTCCTCAAAACTCAAGAACTAATCAATCAAAAGGAACCAAATTTGGCATGTGAGGGTTTTTGGAGGTAGAAATTTTGACGTAGGACTACGTCTTTGTTTACTATACTTGGACTGGGTAGCACTTTGTGAAAACGAAAATAGAAGTGTAACGTTTGAATGAAAGATTTCAAATGCTAATAACTACTAAACTACTGAACTAAACTGAACAATTTATATGTCGTTGGATAGATAAAATGACCAGCAATTTTATAGAGGGGGTAAGAGAGCAATTTTAAGGGGGGCGTAAGAGGGGGGGCTCCTATACAAATGAAACACAAATTTCCTCAAAACTCGACAACTAATCAAGCAAATGGAACCAAATTTGGCATGTGTGGGTTTCAGAAGGGAGGATTTTTTTCTACAGTGTACTGAGACCTCTTCTCCTTCTGAGAGGGGGGGCTCCTGTACAAATGAAATTCAAATTTCCTCAAAACTCTAGAACTAATCAAGCAAATAGAACTAAATTTGGAATGTAGGGGTTTCAGAAAGCAAGAATTTTTTCTATGGTAAATTGAAACCCCTCCCCTCTTCCGGAGGGGGGGGGGGCTCCCATACAAATAATATATGTGAATGTATTCAAATTGATCACGATAGGTGAAATATTAAAACTCATTTGATTACGTTTCGGCCTACTGTCTTTTATTCAGCCATCATCAGATACTATTGTCAACAGAAATAAAACAAATTTTAATTTACCTATTTTAACAAACAAAATGACAAAACTTACAAGGGAATAATCTTATGAAACTACAGTGGACGACAAAAGTTTTGTTTTTAGTTAGCTTATAGTTTGTTTATAGATTAGTTTGTTTATAGTTAGCGTTAATATTTCACCGATCGTGATCAATTTGAATACATTCACATAAGTGCACGGTGATTAAAACCAAATCATATCACAAATAATATACAAATTTCCTCATAACTCTAGAACTTATCAAGCAAATGGAACCAAATTTAGCGTGTGGGGAGTTTAGAAGGCAGGATTTTTTTCTATGGTATAATGAGACCCATCCTTTTAACAGGGGGGGAGAAATTTTTTCTATGGTGGATTAGAACCTTTGCTTTCTTTAAGAAGGGGAGATCTTATACCAAATGGCACCGAATTTGGCATGTGGGGTTTTTTGGAGGCATGAATTTATTTTGAATTTATTTATTTTATGATGGTTTGAGACCCCTCACCACTGTGGTAGGAGGATAAGGACTCTCTTACAAATAAAACAGGAATTGGTCATTCATTACCATTTCAGCGCTTATGATGCACACAAGTGATTTTTAAAAGAAATTTCTACATCTCAAAGGTTGCAGGCGTTGTATTTATGAACCCCCGTTCACGTATTTTTAAAGCCCCCCTTTGCATTGCATATTTCGCTCTTCTCTTTTAAATATTAGTCTTTGATCTGATGATCTGATATAGTCCTACGTCACCCTTTCGTACAACCCTTAGGGCTGTATACCTTGTAGTTTTTTCTCAAGCTGTCAAAAAAAGACAAAGATACATGAAGAAGATCTGATTGACCGAAATTAAAGATACATTATCCGTTGTTGAAAAAAATTAGTGAACATTTGAAAACGGTCCGTAATCGGCTGTTCGGCGAAGCTATCGTTTGACGTCGAAACAGGAGCGTTGTACGGCCGTCATTTCAACTTTGCGAATGCATCTTTTGATTATACCAATCAACTGTTCGCAATTCGTGGCTCTCCAGTTATTTTCGTCCACCAAGGAACTCAAAATCCCGAAGAAATTTTCGATTGGGTGCACTGAGACCGATTTTTCGGGTCGTGGTTTTTGGGTAAAAATGGGATCGAATAGGTATTCAGGAACGATTGTGTTTTTTTAGCGTAATGCGATGGTGCTCTATCCGGCCAAAACACGTATTGTCCATCGGCATGATGTTTTTGTACAAACGAGATCAAAATTTACTTCAAACATTCGTTTGGTGCATCTTAATTGATAGCCAAACCAGAGGGCTTGTTGTTGAAGAAACGAGAAAATAAATGATGTCCTTTTGCGTCCATGATTTTGGCTGGTCTTCCACGACCTTGCCTGCGAATAGATGCCCAACAATCTTAGGGTATGGTAAACAGTCGAAGTCGCAACATATTTACTTTTTAAATGTTGTACCGTATACTTTTTGCCGAGATTTCTGTTGCAGTTCGTAGAAGTGTAGAACGCGCTCTCGAAATGCTTCTTGTTTCGACACCAAACTGGGCAAGCATAAACAAAACAAAAAATATTAACAAAAAGAGGAGAGAAAGAGGTAACACATACATACTCTCATTTCTCTCTGAGCTCGTTTGTTGTTGAGCATAAGGGCCGCGAAAAAATCCAAAATTTTAATTGCCACCCGTTAAAATTAACACCGGAATGCTGATGGCAACAGCCATTTGGATATTTATTCTATTTATAGGTCGAAATTACAGCAGTCCCCCGAATAACGCGGTTTCGAATAAGAACGTTTCCAATAAGGACGGTCTCGAGTGATTCCATTAACGCGGTCGAACGTCCTTATTGGAGTCTATGTAGCATATGGGAATTGTCTTAATTGGTTCCAACATGGAATAACTCATGATCCTGGCCGTATAGAAGGTTGGTGTCTTCGACAGAGTTGTTCAGTACATCAACGGGTTTTCATTGGATTATAGTATTGCGGAATTGTCTCACTACGTGGCGCTAGCGTATATGTAACACTCTTATACAGGCTATATATTGCGCTACTGACTATCTAGAATGTTGCGATTTTCGAGAAGGTTACTCAAATGAGTGCCACCTTCAAGATGGCATGGAAAATACCGCAGAACTGACTCACTACGTGGCACTAGTGTATATGTGCTATGCTTAGACAGGCTGTATTTTGCGCTGCTGACTATTTAGAAAGTTGCGGTCTTCGGGAAGGTTACTCAAATGACTGACACCTTCAAGGTGGTATGGAAAACAACGCAGAACTTACTCGCGCCGCGTATAGGTAGTATTCTTATACAGGTTGTATCTTGCGATGCTGAACGCTCGACACTTAATTTTATTCTCTAGTAACATTTACTGCCTGCAAAAAAAAATCTATCGTGCTAATCTACCAACTATTAATGCTACTTCCTAAGTGGCCAGAGAAATCCCACCAACTCACTTACTCAATTAGTCTCAGTCACGTTAACACATTTCCAGCTACTTTCTAAACATTCTTATGATTCATGAACAATTATATTTTCATTTTTATCACTATTTTTTTTAATCGAAACTTGCAATGACTGAATTTGAAGTCAACGGCATACGTAATGTTACTTTTAGTAATTCAGCTTTCTCGTGTTGCAGTATATTTTTCATGTCCGCTGCATATTAAACGCGAGAAGTGAAAAATTCTTATGAATTTCATCGACTGCCTCCGTTGCATTTTGCAGAGAATTTTTGTAAGCGACCACCATTGCGTTAAATAACGAGCAAAATATTAGCAAATTTTCCAACCTGTTGAATAACTACTGTCACTTAAACAACCTTTTTGTAGAAAGCAACTTCTTGTACATTACCAAAATCATGAGTTATGACAAACACAAAAAAATCACAAATACACTAGCACCGTCCGTTGAGACAATTCTGCATTATTTTCCATACCATCTTGAAGGTGACAGTCATATGAGTAACCTTCTCGAAGACCGCAACTTTCTAGAGAGTCAGCAGCGCAAGATACAGCCTGTACAAAAATATTACAGGTACGCTAGTGCCACGTAGTGAGACAATTCCGAAATACTACAATCCAACGAAAAGCCCTCGATCTGCTGAACAACTTTGTCGAGGACACCAACGTTCTATATGGTCAAGATCACGAGTTATTCCATGTTGGAACCAATTAAGTCAATTCCCATATGCTACGTAGACTCCATTAACACGGTTTCCATTAACGCAGTCCCTATTAGCGTCATTATTGGGGGGATTACTGTATTACGACATAAAAATGAATTTTGTTATTCTCGTAAAATTTGTTGTTTTTTGCGAATACAGGGATACCTCGATATAAGACAACCTCGATATAACCATTTAAGCACGGAGGATTTTAGTTAACATATTTTTGGTTTTTAGATCAACATAATTTTTTTTTATCTCTCGAGATAACAAAACCAATATATTCTACGCAATGCAATAAATATTTGCTAAATTTAGCAACCTACACAATTGTGTGGGTTCGGCTTTATCTTATACCATTGCAAAACGAGCCGAAAAAACGGACGCAATTAAGATATGGCTTGCAGGCTGATAAAATGTAGGTGATCTTATGTAAAATTTTCCGGAGAATCGCATGGTTCCCACCGCTTTCCTGTTTGTCATCGGGAAGTGCCCCATTTTGCTCATTTTCCCACCCTTTTTCAGCTTTTTTGGACTATAGCAAACCAGGCTTTGGGAAAACAAAACATAAAAATCAGAAGGGTTGTGTACAAGACACGACCGCATATATAGGTAACGCAGGACTACATAAGTCTCTTTGTAGTGATAGTGGCATGTATTCATGCTTGTAATCATTCGATTCTTCATGTATACATGCTATATGCAAAATATATACATGCTACATGCGTTGTATGTAACATTTATCAAAGTAGTAACATTGCATACGTTCAATTCTCAAAAGATTATGCATTTGAAAACAATTTAACAAAATCAAGAACACAAACTATTGCTTTCCTGCTACCTTACTGAAATTAAAGATTGTTTTTATTATCCATGGTTTCCCACGTTGATGGGATTTTACCAATTCAATCCTATTCTATCAACAGCACATCTTTTCACTACACTTCTAATGAAACGGCAAGCATGCGTATTCATACAGAGTCGTATTATAACCGAACAGTACAGCTGTAGCACATTTTTCCAACACAGATATCAAGTTCGCCGAGGTTTAATCGTCTCGCAGTAAAGAATTTGCGATCTGTTGAGACGACTAACTTGTGTCATTTTTTCCGGCACACTTCCCTAACACAGACATCAAATTGGACTAGGTTTAATCACGTTCGTAAGAAATGTGTTGGCACGAGGGTGCTTTGTTACTCTCTCTGGCGTACTTCCCAAGCAAGGACATCAAAATGGTCTAGGTTGAACCCAACCCGGTAACAATGTAACAGCTCCCATACAAATCAAACGTACCTAAAACTGCTGGTTCATGGTTCACGACCGATGTTTGAAAGCGACGTAAAAATCAAAGAAAGAGCTTATTATCATTTTTTTGGCAAAAAACAACTCAGAGCAAAATTGGCGAGTGCTAACGCAAAAATGCTTGAAAAAATACTGTTTCGATATAAAACAATTTCGATATAGGACAACTTTTTGAAATTATAAATGGTCTTATATCGAGGTATCTCTGTACTAGCTTTTGCTTGATGAGAGACTAACCATAGATTTATGTACTGATTATTTGCTGATAAAGCTAAAAATAGATTGATAGATCGTTAAAATGTTTGATATGGTAATGCCAACATACTGTATGATATATCATTACGATCATTACGTACATTAATTTCATATAAAAGGTGAAAACAGCTGGGAACCACCAGTGGACCTAAAATCCTCTGCAAAAAGGGCGTCAAGTCAAAAGACTGTGAGAACTATTGAGCGATCACCGGTCTCAATGCCGTCTATAAAGTTCTGTGCCAAATTATTTTCCACCGACTATCACCAATTGCGACAGATTTGCGGGAACTTATCAAGCCAGCTTCGTCAAAGATTAATCTACAACGGAATGTTTACACTACGGCAGATCCTCCAATAGGGCTTTGAATACAGAGTTCTCACCATTTGTTCGTTGACTTCAAAGCCGCATATGAGACTATTGACCGGAAATAGCTATGGAAAATCATAGACGAGAACAGCTTCCCTAGGAATCTCATCAAACTGATTCAATCTACAAAGGATGGTAGACAGTGCTGTATTTGGATTTCGGGTGGATTGTCAAGTTCATTCGAATCTCACAGAGGGCTTCGTCTAGGTGATGGTCTCTCATGCCTGCTGTTCAACGTAGCGCTACAAGGTGTTATGAACCGAGCGGATATCAACACGCGGGCACGATCTTCAACAAATCTAGTCAATTCGTCTGCTTTTCCGATGACATGGATATTATCGGCAGAACATCTGTGGCGGTGGCTGAACAGTACATCAGACTAAAGCGCGAAGCAGAAAAGATTGGGTTAAAGGTAAATACGTCTAAAACAAAGTGCATGCTGGCTATCGGAATCGAGGCCGACGGATGCCGCTTGGGCAGTGGTATAATGATCGACGGCGATGAGTTTGAGGTAGCCGACGAATTTGTCTACCTTGGGGCGCCGGTAAGTGCGCACAATATCAGCCGTGAGATTCGGAGGCGTATTATCAGCGGAAGTCGTGCTTACTATGGGCTTCACGAGCAATTGCGGTCGAGCAGACTAAAGGTCAAGACATAATGCATACGGATTTTACTGCGTTGCGGCAATTTGACAGTTTTTCCATGGGTTTTCTGTCAAATTTCCGCAACGTAGTAAAATCCGTATGCACTGTGTCTGGGCCTTAAGTCCCCGTACAAAGTGCACCCTGCACAAGACGCTTATTAGACAGGTTGTGCTCTACAGGCATGAAACAATAACAATGCTCGAGGGGGACCTGCGAGTACTCGAAATTTTCGAAAAACGAGTGCTAAAAACGATCTTCGGCGGCGTACAGGAGAACGGAATATGGAGGCGAAGGATGAACCATGAACTCGCACAGCTCTATGGCGAACCCAGTATCCTAAAGGTGGCTAAAGCTGGACGGATACGATGGGCAGGGCCTGTTGCAAAAATGCCGGACAACAGCTTTAGTAGCACAAGTCCATTGTTGTCACACGAAACTAAGTTTACCATCAAAGAATGGTATTGAAGAAAAACAACCAAAAATTATCAGATAGACCTTGTAGCAAATGAGTTAACTCCCAAACTCAATTTAGATTTCAAGGTAGGTAAGTAATTAAAACAATTGATACACTGTAACGATTTGGTGAGTGCTACAAACTAATAATTCCACGTTCTGCGCATCTGGAACGCAATGCACTCAAACGCACGTGTTAGCTACTCACTATCAAGGGTTCCGTAAATATAGAATTCTCCGAGTAAAACGACTCATCACTCACACCAACTCTCAGAAAATTTCCACAAACACCAACATAGCAGGCAAACTCTCAACGGCAAGCACCAACTGAGCGCCTGCAACTGAGCTCTCATGCTCCGGTACTGATTGGTCCATCAAGATAAAAATGACGCCTATTATCTCGCTCGGAAGCTCCACCTCTTTTTGGGATTTCTTTTTCACTCCTGGCCAGTTTCGTTTCGTTTCGCCTTTTTTGTGGCAGTTGATTGCATGCTTTTGCTGCAGCCGCCGCCGTCTTCGTTCGTGCTGTGCCGGCCTGGCGTACAGAGTGGAGAGCAACTTAATTCCATAATAAGCGAATCATCCTCTAGGTAATGTATGGTTGCGAGTTGATTTTCTCTTTCGTTCCCCCCTCTGCTGCTTCCGTCTCATTCTTTCGCCTATAGCGCACAGAGGGGCACTTCTTGGATGCTGCTAACGAAGCTAGTCAGAAAGCAAAGAGAGAATGGAAGATAATTGAATCAGCTTCACATGTGCGGGAGCGAAAAAGAACTACAGAAAAAAACCACACGAACGAGAGCACACCATCGTTGGCACTGCGGATGAAGTGAGATACAGCATGTTTTAGAGCGAACGAGTGAGTGCAAAATTAAGCATTTGTTTGTTTCTCGTGCTTGTATGTTAGCATAAACATATAATTTAATTTCATAAATTTAATTATAGCTTTGGAAACGACGCGAACAAGCAAGCGAAGAGGCAGACGGACGCTGCTGGTTTCGGCGTTGATATGTCTGTGTCTTTGTGTCTGTGCCAGCGAGGCGGAGAAGTTGGATAATTATTTTGTGCTTCTTTTGCTTCCCCCGAATTCCAGTGATCGTTATTGGTTTTTTTGTTAATGTTTCCGAAATTCGACTAGTTGAGAAAACATGAACGAGTGGGGGGAGTATGTGGAAAATTGTACGGACATGCTGCATCCACCCTTCTCATCATTGTGTGGATGCAGGAGGAGGAGAAACTGAACCAGCGTCATCCATATTGAGTGGTGTGCATGCGATGGTAGTCTTCTGATGAACAACGTGGGGATATCCTCCCATTGAAGTGGCTGTTAAAATTGGATGTAAACAGAAAGTGTTTAGAATCTTGTTTTTTATTCGTGAAGGATGCGAATAATGGACAGTGGTGCCGAGATGAATTTAGCATCGAGGTTGTATCAATGGTTGCTCAAAGGTTTGGTTTCAATTATGATAGTGCATTTTCGATTTATCGAATTAACAATTTCCAGACAACGACAATCATTTTGTGTATCGAAACAAAGCCTTAGAAAAAATATAATAATCGTTCTTTTCTACAGATTTCACTAGGTACTTTTGACATTTATTTATTGTATTGACAATTCTGACTTACTGGTAAATAATTTAATGCCATGGCAAAGTAAACCATAACCTTTAAAAACTTTTTAAACCTGCGATACGTCTCCGAAAAGTGTCACAAAAATAGTTTATCTACAATAGCATTTTAATTACAATACACAATGAGATGGATTCAAGTAAGATTGAAATAAAATTCCTTCAATTCTTCTTTTATTTGAATCTTTCAAGCTTTGTGCCTACCTGTGATAAAAAATTGGCTTGTCATGTTCAAAGGCCATATTAGATTTTTTTCATAACTCTCGCTTTGGTTGCAGGTGCTAAAGAGAGACTTTGCGTTTATTAACTAACCCGAATATATTATTGCACGTCCAGTTAGCTCCGGGGTACGATACTGACCTAACAAGCCAGTCCTCGTATGTTCGAACCTCGACTGGACGGTGCTGTTTATAGAGTCAGTAGGATCGTTGCACTAGCCCTGTTGCACTGCATTGTCCTGTACTCTAATAACCGGCTGTGAATTCTGTCGACGAAGAGAGGTCAAGCTCACCTTGACATAGCATTTACTAGCATTGACGATAAGTTTCCGCGGTAGTCAGTTGAGCTTAACGGGAAATTAGGAGTCATTAACTTTACGTCGAAAAACCAAATTTAGGAAGCAGTTTTTGGGTGAAAAAGCGGGGTTCTGTTTATAGAAATGTATTCACTATATTCTTCTTGTTAATCTGAACACAGCGAATATATCTTCATGAACCGAGTTTTTGTTTCAAACAAAAAAACTGATTTTGAAATTTCCAGAATCGAGGACGACTAGTTTCACCCTAATTCTGTATTAAGCTGTGTATTACAGTTTAAAATTTAAAGCAGTTCAGTACAGAGCTGCGTAATTGGTTCAAATTGGTGGCTAAAATGAGGAAAATTCAAATGTTGAATCCCATCCACATTCACAAACGAAGCACATCCACGATGCGATCAGTCCCTACAAGCTACAAACATGTTTGTTGAATAGCAGCCTATTCAACCGTTGTTCCGTTGTATAGCTAATCACCGGGCAACAAACGCTTGATAATCTGTTATACAACAAAAATGTTTGATGAGTACTACTGCTGCAACCACTTCCACTGAGTAGTTTGACGCAGAGGGCCAACGGGTTACTGACGAGTAAACTAGAGCCAGAAGTAACATATTGCAATTGCATTTGTGACACGCCAGAGCAGAGAGAGATACTGTAATACCAGAGCAGCTGAAAGAAACTTCACCGTCGTAAGAAATGCCAGCACTGGGATCACTTCGAGAGGCACGATGTGGGAAGCTTCTTTAAAACGATCAACGGAATCAGGAACCGGACCGTGACAACTTCTGTTACGTGCAACGATAAGGAGAAAAACCTGATTTGCGAAAAATCGGTGGTGTCCTGGCGTTGGAAACGACATTTCGATATACTGTTGAATGATGAATAAGATGGAGCTGTCAACAGAGACCGGATAACAATTGGGGATAATGGACATGCAGTGGATCCATCAACTTTGGACGAGGTAAAAAAGCAACAAAGCAGTTGGATGGCATTCCCGCCAAATTTTTGAAAGTCGGGAGCGGACGGCCGTATTGTGCATTCTATCAGGTTATACTACCCAAGCAACAATGTGAGTTTTATTGTACTCTTATGGCGGTTTCCATGACCAATTTTGGTCGTAAATGCCATCTTAAGAGTGTTATAAATCCCAAATTGTTGCAGGAATGCAGCAATTATCAAGGCATTACTCTCCCGAACCCTGTTTCATAGACTGAGGCCGTTGTAGGAAACCTTTGTTGGCGAATGCCAGCACGGTTTTCGAGAGGTACGCTCCATGAGAGGTACCAAATGTTCACCTTGCGACAAATCCTCGATGAATTCAGAGAATTAAACTTGCAGATCCACCATTTTTTGAACTTCAAGGCGGCGTACGATACAGTTGAACGAAATGAGCTGTGGCGGACATGGCTTTTCAACAAAAGAGACTAGGCTGATATGTGCTACCCTTGAAGGTTTAAAATCAAGCGTCAGAATAGCGGGGGAGACATCAGACTCGTTTGTGACGTTAGATGGTTTCCAGCAAGCTGACGGGCTATCGAATTTGCTGTTCAACAATGCATTGGAAGATGCTACTCGAAGGGCGGGCGTACCATCATCACGAAATCTCACATGCTCCTAGGGTTCGCAGGTGATCATCGGATATCATCGGTGTTAACCGTAGAGCTATGAGAGAGGCGTAAGCGCATCTTAAAGAGGAAGCTGCGATCGTAGGGCTTGTCATAAACTCTGCCAAAACAAAGTATATGGTGGCTGGTATAGAGATGATGGAGGTGGTGACCGACAGTGATACTTTTGAAGTGGTCGACGAACGTATTTACCTTGGCACGTTAGTAACATGTGACAACGATATGAGCCGTGAAGTAAAAAGGCAGATAGCCGACAGCGCCTTCTACGGTTTACGTAGTCAGCTGAGTTCCTGTAGTCTGCAACGCCGTACGAAACTCGTACTTTTTAAGATGCAAACTCTCCCGGCGGTGCTCTACGGTCACGAAGCGTGCACGTTGAAAGAAAGCGACCAGCGAGCTCTTAGTGTTTTTGATCGTAAAATCCTGCGATCAATTCTTGGCGGCATATTGAGAGATGAAGTAAACGTAGGCGCATGAACCGCAAAATTTACCAATTATTCAAAGATTCGGTTACTATGAAGCGAATAATAAACGGCAGGCTACAATGGGCTGGCCACTTGGCAAGGATGCCGGATGAGAGACCAGCGACAACAATATTCAGCAGAGAACCCGACAAAGGCCGTTGACGTCGAGGAAAACCCCGTATCCGTTGGATGAGCTCTGTTGACGAGGATGCTAGAACAGCGGGTTTTAGGGGCGATTGGAGAGTAGCAGCCCGAGACCGAGAAGCGTGGAGACAACTTATAAATTCGTCCCAGATTCGATAAGCGGATTGTCGCCGAATAAGTCAAGTAAATAAATCAAGTGGCTTCCCAAACTCAGAGTGCGACCTTGACCTTGACCTCGACCTCGACCTTGACGTTGGCCTCGACCTCGACCTCTGCCTCAACTTCGACCTCGACCTCGACCTCGATTTCGCCCTAGTTCTGGACCTGGATCTGGATCTGGACCTGAACCTGGACCTGAACCTGGACCTGGACCTGGACCTGGACCTGGACCTGGACCTGGACCTGGACCTGGACCTGGACCTGGACCTGGACCTGGACCTGGACCTGGACCTGGACCTGGACCTGGACCTGGACCTGGACCTGGACCTGGACCTGGACCTGGACCTGGACCTGGACCTGGACCTGGACCTGGACTTTAAAACGGACTTTAAGATGATCTATAAAATGGGCTTTAAAATGGGCTTTAAAATAGACTTAAAAACAGACTTTAAAATGAACTTTAAAAATAGACTTAAAATGGATTTTAAAATGGATTTTAAATGGACTGTTTTTGTACGGTCTTTAAAATGATCCGCAAAATGGACTTTAAAACGGGCTTTACTTCCAAATGGATATCAATATGGAATTTAAAATAGACTTAAAAATAGATTTTAAAATTGATTTAAAGTGGATTTTAAAATGGATATCCAACTGGAATTTAAAATGGACTTAAAAAATGGACTTTGAAATGAAGTTTAAAATGAAGTTTAAAAGGGATTTTGAAATGGACTTGAAATGGATTTGAAAATTGGACTTAAATAGATTTTAAAATTGACTTAAAGTGGAGTTCAAAATGGATATCCAAACGAAATTTATTATGGACTTTAAAATGGTCTTTAAATTGACTTTACAATGGTCCAAAATGAATATGAATATATGGTACTACCACCTGCCTTAGCAGAACATCCGTTCATAGCAATGAGCCTATCATGTCAAAAAGAGTTGAACATATTCAACGATTGGTCATGCTTCCCAACTCTTGTATGAAGGGCCAAAAGGGAATTGGTCGATAAGCAACATCACTTACACGTACCAGGGATTTAGAGAATCTCCTTCCAAGGGCTAAGTCACCTGAGTCAATCGTTGAATAAACCGTCTTAATGCAGAATGACTCCAGCAGGTGGGGAGAAGAGCCCGCTCATTATCCACGATGTGTTGTTAATCGGTCCAAGATTAACCCTAGAAAGTTGACTGTTTCACTCTCCCTAGGCCTACCGCTTCTAACAAGTGCTCTGATGGTCCCTCCCTCTTCCCGATTCTAGTTTATTTATGAAATGTGGTATATATGCGTAAAAATAGAACAATCTCACCAGCAGTCCTTCGAATGGAATAGAGTTGCGTCCTTTTAGTTTCCATAAATGCTTCTAATAATTAATTTGATTTTTCTTCTAGTATCCAATATCCATGTGCAGTATTAACACTCGTATTGGCCAAAGTTTTCACTATAAAGCAGTAAATGCTTCATAAGCTAAAACAAAAAAAATAATTAAAATAACTTATATTATACTTACCAGATCGTGTGGCTCCACCTTCTGCCCAAAACCTCGATTATGAGATCAGGCAGCCGGGAACCACACAGTATCGCACCTCCTAGCTTGGCTACTCAATAGAGCATTACCGGGTATGGCCACGTGGAGGCGCTAGGTATGGGCTTGGGATAGCTAGAGCTATATTGGACGCTCCTCATTTGCCGTCCCCATTTCATCCCCTTCTTTACAATGGTCCAAAAGGGCAAAAAGTGTAACTATTTTCCTAGCGCCTTTTGCTTTGATTTTAGCAATCAGTTTCTTCAGAACTCTTGTTCGTATAAATAATCTTCGAATCTGAAAGTGTAAGAAGCTACCTAGTCATGACTTTTTATGATAGAAATAAAAAAAACTTATTTATTTGTGTTAGGAAAAATAGATAGATGAAACAACGGTAAAGTGGTAAAAAATATAAAAGCGAACAACGTTCCTGCTTTCTATTCACTGATAGGATTTCTCGATTTATGTTTCTATTAATATTCACACACACTTCTGGAGCAGATAGTGTAGAGAGCAAGATCGAATGGAACCAGAGGGGAATAAAGACGAGTATTTGGTTTAGAAATTATCTGGAGAATAGTTTAAATACTTTACGAATCCTCGCTAAATCATTCCGCAAGATGTGAGTTTTCTACTACCGATCTGCAATCCTACAGGCTTACTTCCAGAACTGTGAGTTAAACTATATTCCGTCGAGACCAGGGCCGGTGTTCCGCAAGGTAATTTTTTTAGACCAACGATCGCCATGAAGTGGATAAAAGTTTTGGCAATTGAGACAACTGTTTTGATTAAAAACGGAATACGAAAAACAAACATTGTTCGTTATGAAAGAGCGACAATTGCATGACAATATAATACGGAACTAGTGTCTACGGCATGCTTCTTTTTTGGGCCTACCATTTGTTCTTCGTATCCTCGGGAATAAAAGCTATCACTATATCTTGTCATCAGATATTACTGGGCACATCCATTTCGTGGTGATATATTGGGCCTTAAAGTTAATGGTACCCAAAAATAGAAAGTGTAAAATAATTACAAGTCTGCCGACCATCCTATGCCTGACAATAAATTAGGAACTTAGAAACAAGAATTTTCAATTTTTAAAATCTTTACAAACACGGAGTGAAAAAACTTCAGTTTGTTTCAAACAAAATGATTATTGCTTTAAGCCTCAATCAAATATTTTTATAACAACCTGAAAATATTGTTGCTTTGAAACAAAATTCTCTTTGAATCAAGAAAATAACAGTATTAACAGTATAGTATATTCAAATTTGAATTTAACATTGATATAACAATAAATATTTCCATTTCAATCATACATTTTAGTTTGAAACAAAATGAAATTTCTGTTTGTGCGTAAAACAACCATAAATATGATTGAAACTACATTTTTATTCTCCGTGAACCTCTAATTTGAAACCAAAAGTTGTGTCACCATATATAGGGTATGTTGCTGCTTCGTCGTAATTGCCTATTCCCGTCCTACCTAACACAAATTATTAAAAATATCAGCATTTTTATGACGCACAATGCAAAACTAGTTATTCCCTTATATTTTAGTTTGTTGTCTATCATACGCTATCAATCAAAGTGGGCTGAGATCTATTTAAATGCTTTTTATCATTAAAGAAGTCCTACCAGCTAAATTTCCTACGTTTTTTCGTGCGACGAAGAAGAAAATGTCGACTAAACGTTTTAATTTCCGTCATTTATGAATGAAAATAACTAACGCAAGGCATTGTCGTTATTCTGCAGCCAGGGAAACTTGCCTGACCTGCAGAAATTTTGCAGAATAACATTTGTCATACCGTCCTACACAAAAACATGCGCGTTAACTTCGTAAACATTGTTGTGATTTTTAGTTCGCACGATAAAAAAATTTGATGGACGGATTTTAAAACGGTACGACGAATTTAGGAAATAAAGTCAGTTGCGTAATTTCAATAATATGCTTTAATAATCGCTTTTCAGTGATTGCAAAGTTCACGGATCGGAAGGTAAGTGTGTTTTAGTCAAATCAGCACAAGAATTTTTAGAGTATTCATTAAATCCATCCAGCAAATGATGAAAATTAGAATGGCTTTACTTACTACGACGGGAATTAGAAAAAACTACAATCAACGCTAATCACATACCTGTGATGGAAAAGCTTTTGAACATCAATAAAAAATGGTAGCCACTTCCAGCATTAAAATGTATATACGTGCCTGATAAATTCAAGAGATTTACACTACATTTAAAGATGTTTAAGGATGAGGGAAAAACCCAGGAAATCTGAACTGCTCCCAGAATTTCTCCACCCACCACCGGCCGGTTTGGGGGCCATCATCGGAGAAAACGAGAAAGACCTCTGACTGACAAGTTCAAATTTGTAGAGTAAATTCTCTGGGCAAATTAATTTCAACCCGAGCCAAACTTTGTCTTTCTTAGCTCAGTAACTGCACGCCGCCGCCGCGCGTCGGTTGGTGAGCGGGAAAGCGGGAATCGTGCAGGAAACACCGAGAAACGGAATTGGCGTAATTCTACTTGATGAAACGCCGATTGATGGGGGGGATGGGATGGGACTCTCGGGCTGCTTTGAAATTGAAAGCACTGGTTTTTTTCTCAGTTGCTCAAAGTGGGAGTGTAGCATAATATTGTAGCTTGCTCCGGTTTGCTATTTTTGGGGGGGGTGGGGGTATGTGAGATGTGGAGTGGAAAATGAATGAAGCTATTAAAATGGACGAACTTGCCCGGAGCGAAGCGGAGCGGAGCACAGCTTAGCATCGAATCGGGATCGGGACTGCTGCCGGATGGTAATGATGGCAACGGTGGTGGTGGACTGACGTTTTAATTTGCGGAAATGAAGAGCAATAGGATGTTGGAGTTTGCGTTTTTCTTCTTTTCGCTCGGTAGGAGTGAATGTCGATGAAGGAGCTGATCTCATGGTAAGTTTTCATTCGGATTTTCAGCTTAAAATCTTCCGACGGTGTTCCGTCCGGTTTTAGCGACGGCATCTACGAAGCGACGGTTTTTTGTATCAAGCTAATTATTTAGTATTAAATCAATAGACTAATCTCAAGATTTTAGTCTTGACCTTGGAATGAGGTCATACATATATTTAATATTTTTTGAAACGATGGTTCTACAATTGATGAAGGGACGGTAGGGGAAAGAAATGAAAATTTTTTTTTTTTTTTTTTTTTGGTGAAGGAGGGGGAAGAGCGGAAAGGGAAGGGGGGGGGGTATTGGTAGCTATGCTTGACAAGTAGTCATTTTGACTCCTACCTTTTGTCCAATGCTGGAAGGTGCATGAGTCGAACCAAGCTGTAATCTGAGATTATAACCGGATTCGAACCCACAACACCCTCCAGGGCATGTGGTTCGCTGGTACTTGTACCTTTGAACCGGCGCAGGTCCAGCGCCTCTATGGTTCAAAGGTACAAGTACCAGCGAACCACATGCCCTGGAGGGTGTTGTGGGTTCGAATACGGTTATAATCTCAGATTACAGCTTGGTTCGACTCATGCACCTTCCAGCATTGGACAAAAGGTAGGAGTCAAAATGACTACTTGTCAAGCATAGCTACCAATACCCCCCCCCCCCTTCCCTTTCCGCTCTTCCCCCTCCTTCACCAAAAAAAAAAAAAATTTTGATTTCTTTCCCCTACCGTCCCTTCATCAATTGTAGAACCATCGTTTCAAAAAATATTATTAAATCAAATCAATCCACATTTCCATCGTTTCACATGATCAAATATTGTGATATAGAACGCACTTAACCATGTATAACTTTTAAATGTGTTTTTTTATCATATTTCAATGCCATGCCGTACCGTCTAGCTTGCAAGATTTTTGAACCACTAATGACGATGGAATTGATCTGCTCAGTATATCAATTATTGTGAATTACTCTTCATTTTCATTTAATATCTTCCAACTGCTTCCCCATTATTTATGTACACTCAGAAAAAATAACTCACTATTTTAACCTTTTTGGAAACTTGCTTTTGGCTTTTGATTAATCTTTTTATGTAAGGAGGTGTGTATTGAATTATAATCAAGCCAAAAGAAATTTGATTGGCACCGAAATTTCGTTTTCATAAATTCACCCATTATTTTCTCCAGTGCACATTACATTTTAAAGCTGTCGGTGATTTAATTGAGCTCAGGATTGCCATACACAATGTATACAGCCCGTGCTTGGTTCCGAATCATGTACTTAATTAGGAGTGAAGAGAGTATGTAATTAACTGGAAGAGTGAAAGCGTTTTAAGTACACCTTAAAGAGTGATGCTATTAGATGGGCATGGGCATGGGTACTTTACTTTCCTGGAAAACATTGCGTCTGCTTCAAATCGGCGTAATATGAGTAGAGTAGAGCGGAATGAATTATGTGAATAACTAAAGGAAACTTCTTTTATCATATCGATTGTTTTCACTGATAGTAATTATTATTGACGAAAGCCCGATGGGCTGAATCGGTCAAGTAGCTTGCGTCTCCATCGAAGAGCTTGACTGGCACACGTGTAAGCAAACAAGCGATAATTGGCGTTCATAAAAAGCTGCCATTGTTCCCATTGTGTCATCATCATCCAGCCTCACTCATGTCCCCGGGTGTAGCTGCTGAAAGTGTAAGTCGATGGTAGGTGGTGGTTTGGTAGCATAATAGTCCGTGTCCCGGAATGACTTGCGAATGAAAAGCGCCTCGCAAGAGAGAACACACAGCAGCGCACACTCTCCTTTTATCCTGCTCTGTTCTTTGGTGAGCGATTCCGCGCCGCCACCGCACCGCATCGGTGGGTTCTGCATGGTGCGGAGCAACGGCTGAGGTATGATTGAGATTGACTTTTTGTGGCTCGTGAATAATGGCTTAATGACGGTGACAGTAAGGAAAACAGCCAACAATCCATTATTGAATGTTTTCGTAATGAAATAACTTAATTGGAGGCATTTCGAGTGGAATTGCTTTCGACTGCCGACTGACTGTCGATGAACATCGCTAGCAAAGGAATTTATGACATGTCTGATATGTAAAACATAATAATTTGTTATATAGTATTTTTTACCTTTTAACCTTCGCAAAAATAGTAATTGCTATAAAAGCGTTACGCTCGAAATAGCAACTTGATCTTAAAAACGGCATAACGAATGGCCGATCACTAAAATACAATACTTTCTGATGTCTAATTACCACTAATGAAGGCGGCAATTTTTGTCCGGTCACTCCACCGGACACTGACGAAACGGCTTCGACCATTTACCGCTTGCTCTCGTCGTAATTAGCGTCGAAAGTGGCTATAATTAGATCTTGCCCCGGTAAGTTGTGTACTCGGACCGTTTTTTTCTTCGGCGCTCCCACTCTCCTTCATCACCACAGTTTCCACCTCCCCCACTTTTCCCCTACAATACAACCAACCAACTCCATTGATCTATGGCCATTAATTACTCTTTTATTCGGGTGTTTTTCGCTTCATTGATTTCAATCAATTATCAACAACGCCAACCCACAAACTGAACCCAGTTTTGTTTTTTCCTAGCCGAAAATGATGAATAAATTTCGCACACACATATGATGGCCAACGAATCGATTCCGAAACCGCCATCCATCGGTACCGGAGGAGTGCAGCCGAGCCCGAAACAAAATGCATTCGACACGTATAATGCGTGTAATCAAATCAATTTTCCCATACAGACGGACCCATAACGGCGATCCATTCAATCGCACCGATCACATTAGATCGAACAGCGTCTAATTTGCATTAATGAAACTGTAACAAATGGAAACCACACGGGCAGGCAGGTTTCGCGTTTCGATTGAAAACATTATGTGCGCAAACTACCGACTCCTCCCGTCCGTCCCGTCCTGTTTCACTCAATGAAGGGGGGCAGCATTAGAGAGCTTTCATTCGCATTTTTCTTTTCGATTTGCGAAGCACCCGTTGGCAGCCATGCACGCAGTAAGTATAGTGTCCCAATTCGACAACGCCACGCTGGCTGGCGATTCGCAGGAAATTCCGATCATATAAACAACTGAACATTCAAAGAAGGATTGAGGTAGATGGCCATCACATTATTGAGACAAGATTTTTTCTTGCATCTCTTTGTTTACAACATTTTAAGTATTTGTTATTAATAATTGTATTAAATGATAAGCTGTTTTTCTGCATAGATATTATTACTGCAATTGCTGATCTATTGAGACATCACTTAGGTTTTTCCTATACTCCGCACTTCGTTTTTTGCAGTTCTTTCCAATACCTATCCCGCTCCAGAGACTAGATCCGTGCACTTGGACAAGACGCTTCATTTTGAACCTCCAACTATCCTTTAACTTCATCGTTAGGTATGCAGAATCCAGTACGAAGGAATGAGGCGAATTGGCCTGAGAATAAACCCCCACTGATGTTACTTGATACCTAATGGCCTGATTTACTAAGAATCGAACCCACAACCTCTCGCTTGTCATAGCAGAGGTAGCAAATGAATTGAATTTGTGTAACATTTCCTACAATATAAGGCATGTAATATTTAACCTAGTCACCATCGACAAATCGTGTTCATTCCTGACTTTTAGTTGTCGTCACTTGAAACAGTCACCAACTTCAGCTGGCGCTTGCTGGAACCATTCTGTTCAGTAAATGATGCCCGTCTCTTCATGTATGCTGCGAAGGTAAGAGAAAGTCAGCGTCTTTTATTTGTTTCGAATATGCCGGGTCCTGGTTTAAAACACAAGAAAATTTGCGGGGCTGGTTGTACGATCTTCGTCATCGTCGTTAGCAACTTAGAGCCGGGGTGGTTCGTGCTGTTGCTTCATTCAACTCGATCTTGGGTTATTCGTCGCCCATTTCCAGGTGTTTCTGAAGTTGGAGTCCACCGTCCACGAGCATGCGTATGTCCTCACTGCGCATTGTCAAATCCCTAAAAACCATCGGTCCAGAAGGGGGTTTATACATTGTCAGCTTCGTACGGCGGCTTATGCCTCTTGATCGTGCCGTTTTACGTAGTAGGCTTGATGTCCTGCTTGAATACGTTGCTGGATCTCCTCATTTGTGTTGCTGTCTGTGGCCAACAGTGATCCCACATACACGAGCTCATCTACTATTTCTGGTTCGTCGCTGCCAACAATTGCCGTCCGCGAAAAACGCACGTTGCTCTCGTTTGAGCCTCTACCATACATGTATTTGGTCTTCGACGCATTTATTTTCAACCCAATCCTTCTAGTCTCCGCTTTCAGTCTAGCGCAAATAGGCTCCGCCGTGACAAAGTTTCTGGTTTTAATACCAAAACGCGTAGCCTGCATAGTTTGCTACATTTATTGAAAATCAAACTTCTTTTTACGACATTCGCTTGTCGAATTACCGCCTCTAGAGCGATCTTGAAAAGCATGCAGACTAAATTGTTAGCTTGTTTCGACCCTGGCCGCGTCTCGAAGAGGCTCAATTCTATGGACTATTACAGCCTCTCCCAGCCGAGATTCGAACACACAATATACCTCGATGCCAACTGAGAGGCAAAATTTAAACATTTGTCTGATCTTATTACAATTAGATTTTTTGTCAAATGAAGAACACTCAATTTCAACCTAAATGGTTTTTAACTGAAAATAATTTCTCATTTCTTGAATAAATTGCTTAACCTTAGAGCGGTCGCGTTAAAAAAAGTTACATAAGCGGTCGCGTCGTGTACTGAGTACACGGCGAATAATACTGCCTATATCTCAGGACTGACATGAAATAGAAGGTTGCGGTTTTCGACAAAGTTGTTTATCAATTTAAGACGCATCTGGAAACGAACAATAAAGTTTGAAAACTGATCCACTAGATGGCGCAAATGGCGACCAAAACAAATGATTCTAGAATCTCGATACTAGAATCTCTAATATCTCGGGACTGAGAAGAGATAGACGATTGCTGTCTTTGGCAAAGTTGTTTATCTGGACGAGATCAATCTGACTGCGGATAACAAAATTCGGAACTGATACGGTAGATGGCGCTTATAACGAGCATATTGAGTTTTTTTTGGAATATCTCAGAGTCGTGACGAGATAGACTGTTATTGTGTTCTACAAAGTTATTTGTTCGAACAAGACACATTTGGAAATTCATAACAAAGTTTGAAACTGTCTCAGTAGGTGGCGCGCGTGGTCAAATTATAATCTTATGATGATATCTCATGACCATGATACGATAGAAAGTGGCGGTTTTTGACAAAGTTGTGTGTCTAGACAAGACGAATTTGAAAATGATCGGTCAAATTCAGAACTGTCCCGCTAGATGTCGCAGTTGGTAAAATCATATTTCTTTTTGCGATATCTCAGCTTATGTCGAATAAACGGTAAAATGGCTTATCTGGTCTGGAAAAGAACACCAAAATGTTTGTAAATAGTATTTTTTTGACGATTTTCCCAAAACAGAGTTTGTGAATCATCGACAATGTTGACAAACTGAATAATGCACATATCACCTAGGGATACATGATACTTATTCAACTTACCCAAGTAGCACACTTACGATACTTTTATTTAAATCAATTTATTAATGACTCACATTAGTTGTATAACAATTAGTTGTACAGTTTTATAATGAGTATGTTATTAGGGAAGCTTGCTATGGTATGTTGAGGTAATGCTTTAAACATTAGAATGTTAGAATTATGTTGACACTTACCATAAAATAATACAAAACGAGCATTTGTTTGTTTTATTTCCTGCTATGATAATGAGAATGAAAAATGTACATTAGATTCCTAACAATTCTATAATATTCTTATTACGGTCACTTATATCATACAGGAAATAACACACACGTAATACAAGGAAAGAGTAAAGAATTCGAGCCCAATGAAAAAAGCAAGCTGTTTTGCAAATGAGTATCAAGAGAGTGCACTTCAGTCGTGTTGTCGCGTTAGCAAAACAAATAGCTTTGGTTTTATCATCACGCACACGTTAATAATTGCAAGCATCAACGTTGCCATTATGCCTGTCTGCCAAGTTAACTCCGGGATACGTTGCTGGCCCAACAAGCCACTCGTCGTATGTTCGAGTCTCGACTGGGCGGTGCCGCTTCAGAGTTAATAGGATCTTTGCACTAGCCCAGTGATTTTCCTGTACTCTAATAACCGACAGCGATATCTATCGATAAAGAAGGGTCAAGTTCTGAAGGACGTTTATATCCATGCATGGTTTTGCTTTGCTGATAAATCTAGATTTTACCAGATTTTTTATTGCATACCAGACAAAGTTCTAAATCTTCCAGATATTTGGTAATGTCCCAGATTTTTGCCAGATTTTTGTTTCTCCGTTCTGCAAAGGAGTCATCGCTCCTAATTTCAGACAACATTTTGTACCGGCGTTGATCAAAACTGGCAAGACGTTTCCCGAAAAAGTCCTCCCCATCGGTCAAATTGATCGCCAGATTTTGACATTTATTCGTGTTTGCCAGGTTTTCGAATAAACCTATTAGCGACCCTGGGAAGAATAGGGACTCAAACACTCTAAAATATTTTTTTAAGAATGTGATGGAAACGCAGCACGGGTTTCCAGGAATCTTGTTCTGGTGATATTTCTATATAGACGATGTAGACGACGAAATTGCTTCGTCAAAAGCATTTTGATCAGTCTGTGCTCTTCATCTTGTCTTTTGATAAAAGTTGAAGCAATATGTATCAATTGCTTCTTTCAGGAAACCATAACAATAGCTGTTGATTGACTGGAATTGACAACGCAATCGATGATGAAAAGGACAGCGATACGTTATCTAACGTGTTTTGACTACAGAAACCACTTTGTAGCGAACAGCAGTGTTCTATGCCATCATGGTTCCGCAATATTCCGAAAATAATTTGATTTTCTCATCATCTCCACCTACTACTACTTCATTCCGAATTTAATTTACCTTCATCGGAAGCATATTGACATGATAAACAACTTTGTCGAAAACATCAACCTTCTATCTCGTCATGGTTCGGAAATATCGCCAAATGAATTAAATTTCACCGTATACTCCATCTAGCGGACTAGTTCCAAACTTCAGAGTTCGTTACCAAATGCGTCTTGGCTTTACAAACAACTTTGTAGTAAATAGTAACCTTTTAGCTCATTACGGTTTTAAAATATTCTTAAATGAATTTAATTGCTTCATTATTAGCGCCATCTAGCGAATCAGTTCCGAATTTTGTTGTATATCACGGGATGTGTCTCAACTAGATAAGCAACTTTGTCGAAAGTCGCAACCTTCTATCTATTCACAAACTTGAGTTATTGCCCGCCGTGTACTCAGTACACGACGCGACCGCTGGCGTAACTTTTTTCATTTCAAAAAAGTTACGTTAGTGGTCGCGCTGGTGTACTGAGTACACGCGCGCGGACACACCATTTTTACAAGCATCTTTCGACCACTTTTTTTATTTCTTTTTTCTATATTTTGGCATCATTAGAAAGAGGAAGAGTAGATCTTCGAATACAACCAAAACCTGGTGTGATTTGATTAAAATTTCGATGATTTTTTCGCGTTTTTCGAAAACGCGTGTACTCAGTACACTAGCGCGACCGCTCTAGGGTTAAGGTTAGGCTGTGTCCGATTTTTTGGCTGCCCAGTCAAGCAGTCCAGTCGAGCAGTCCAGTCGAGCAGTTCAATAGTGCAGTTAAGTCGAGCAGTCGGGTCGAGTAGTAAGTCAAGCAAATGTGTCAAGCAGTTGAATCGAATAGTTAAGTCGAGTAGTCCACTCGAGCAGTTAAATCGAGCTGTTCAGTCAAGCAGTCAAGTCGATCTGTCCAATCAAGTTCAGTCGAGCAGTACAGTTTGGCAGTCCAGTCGAGCAATTAAATCGAGCAGTCTAATCGACCAGTACAGTCGAGCAGTCTAGTATACCAGTTGAGAAATCGAGCAGTCCAGCAGTCGACCGGTAAGATGATTGAGAATACAACCATTACTGCGAAAGCACGACGTTCTGTCAGGAACCTGTTTTTAGTTACCGATAAGCATCTTATGACGTCCTGTCAGAGACCTGGCTTTCGGTACAGACATAAGCCTCTTATATAAATAAGATAGATATGTATTGTTCATTTTAAAGTGTGTTTTATTAATATTTTTTTGAAACGATGGTTCTACAATTGATGGAGGGATGGTAGGGGAAAGTAATTAAATTTGACTGCGCAACCCCCCTTATTAATGTAGCAACGTGTCTGGTTGGGCTATTTTTAGACTCACAAATTGTGCCTCTTCCTCCGTCTACTGTAGAAACCATCGACCGAGAAGTTTTAATCTAACTTGTTTTTGCCTTTCTACTATATAAATATATAGTATAAAGGTATAGAAATCACTTGGAAAACCGGAAATGGAAAGAAGGTCCTGCGGGCCGAATGTTATATACCATTCGACTCAGTTTCGAAAACTGAGCATTTTCTGTGTGTGTGTGTATGTGTGTGTGTGTGTATGTGTGTGTGTGTGTATGTGACGCTTTTAATCTCACTCACTTTTCTCGGAGATGGCTGGACCGATTTTAATGTTCTTAGTGTCAAATGAAAGGTCTAGGTGTCCCATTGGTTGCTATTGAATTTCATACTGATCGGACTTTTAGTTCAAAAGTTATGTATAAAAATACGAAAAATATGGGACTTCATTATCTCATAGGTCTCTCAACCGATTTCAACAAAATTGATTGCATATGAAAGAGGAGCCTTGCAAACCCTTAACTTCCAAATTTCATGACGATTGGACTTGTAGTTTGAAAGCTACATAAAGAAATGTGAAAAAATAGTATTTAAAACATATTTATGTAACATATAAGCATTAATTTAACGAAAAACATCACATATATTATGATTATTTAAAAATTACTGCTGAGATCTATCAAACGAAACCGAGTTATTTAAAATCGGACGCTTCATTCAAAAGTTATTTAAACTTTAACACTTAAGCACCGTATATTAAACCGTTAAAACGTGTGAATTCAAAACAAATGTTGATTGTATTCAATGTGTGTGATGTATGTGTGTATGTATGTATGTATGTATGTATGTATGTATGTATGTATGTATGTATGTATGTATGTATGTATGTATGTATGTATGTATGTATGTATGTATGTATGTATGTATGTATGTATGTATGTATGTATGTATGTATGTATGTATGTATGTATATATGCATGTATGTATGTATGTATGTATGTATGTATGTATGTATGTATGTATGTATGTATGTATGTGTGTGTATGTGATCCCAAGCAACAATGTGAGTTTGATTGTACTCTTCTGGTGATTTTCATGACCAATTTTGGTCTTGAATGTCATCATAAGAGTGTAATAAAACTCAAATTGTTACTTGGGATGACAATTTGCAATTTTTAAATTTGCATTGAAATTCAAGAAAAGATGTTTCTCACTTTTCTGAATCAATTGTCTGAAATTTTTGAAGCCTCTTAGTGGAATACGAAATTTGAAATTAAAGAAAAGAAAAAACTTTTACCGACTAAATCCCACTATTTAATATTTATTCGCAACAGATACGTATACGCTTTGAAATAAGACGCTGTTGAAGCCTGCACGTCGTAGGCGAACTACGTATCTGTTGCAAATAAATATTAAATAATGGGATTCAATCGAAAAGCTTTTTCTTTTTTATGATTTCAGATTTCAATTGTTATTTTGTTCACTTGCTGTTACTCACAATTGTACACGAAAAGCAAACAGCGAAGAAAAGCAGTTAATTTAAGCATGAAGGTATAGTGGTGTATAGGATTAAAAATGAGTTGATTTTTCCAAATAAATTTATACAAATTTCAAACAAATTTTGCGCATCAATAGATGCTCTTTTCAATCAATAGATAGAGCTTAGAAATGTTATATGAAAAATAGGAAGTAAACGTTGCACGGTAGTAATTTTGTAAGATTTGTTTTCGTTAATGACATTTTAAAGGACAGATGTCTTATGTCATGTATCATGTTTCAACAAATAAATCAAAAATGACAAACACTGAAAATCATATCGATCATATTTCCCATTCTCAAGCATGTTTAAGGCGCAGCTTTTGCAACCCTCTTGTTTTCCTAACCCTCCAACATTGTAAAAACGATGCGATCAAGCTAATGACTATCTTTTCATGAAAGTACATTCAAAAAAAGCATAAGTTTTGATTTTCATGCAAAAATAATTATCTGAAGGAGCGCCAGCTAAGAAAAAGTTCAATTTCTCTTTTTCATATCTAATGCTCTATTCAGTTATTTTTTCTAATTCAGATATACTGCAAAATTGAAGCCAAGCAAACTAATAGTAAAATTTTGAGATTAATCATTTTGTTGTCGATATTCTTTGTCTTCAAAGGCGAAGTATAATAATAATTTTTCTGAACTCTTGTTTTTCAAAGATGCTAACTTTTGAACACATGGTATTAATTAATTAGCAAAAAATCTGTTCTGAACACATATTTCATATTGTCAATTCAAAACAAGTTTCCTATGTGGCTCTGAAGCCCGAAAGTTTAGGCCGACCGATTATAAAACTAAATAAGGTGTTACAAGTATTTACGCACACAAGGAAAGAAAATTTAATTATTCTACGCAATACGTTGTGAATTTTACTGGCAAATAAGGATTTTGAGGAATACGGAACGGATATTTAAAAATATAGTCAAGTTAATTATACATAGATGTTCCTGAGAAATTAAATGATGATTATTGTGACAGTAGAAAGGCTAGGTCACGCCGCTAGGTGGATTAATTCGGGTTTACTTTCAGGACGACGACACTATGCAGGCCCTTACGACTTGCATAGTATTGCGTGTGACATTGTTCGTAGACATCAAAAAATTGAAAATAATGAACATATGTTTTACCAGAATTCTCGCTCCGTGATTGGTTGGAAGATTCTGTACGATGATCTAAACCTATACCAATTTGATATCTGTGCTTGGGAAGTAAGCCAAAACAAGTGACAAAGTTTCCTCATTTCAACAAGATTCCTTAACACCGTGATTAAACCTAGACCATTTTGATGTCCTTGCTTGGGAAGTACACCAGAAGGACTAACAAAACCCCCTCGTTCCAACAGATTTCTTACGAACACGATTAAACCTAGTACAATTTGATGTCTGTGTTAGAGAAGTGCCAGAAAAAATGACACAAGTTCGTTGTCCCAACAGATCGCAAATTCTTTACTGCGAGACGATTGAACCTAGGCGAATTTGATATCTGTGTTGGAAAAATGTGCTACAGCTGTAGTGTTCGGTTATAATACGACTCTGTATGAATACGCATGCTTGCCGTTTCATTAGAAGTGTAGTGAAAAGATGTGCTGTTGATAAAATAGGATTGAATTGGTAAAATCCCTTCCACGTGGGGAACCATGGGTAATAAAAACTATCTTTAATTTCTGTAAGGTAGCAGGCAAGCAATAGTTTGTGTTCTTGATTTTGTTAAATTGTTTCCAAATGCACATAGAAATGACTCTGAAATCTTTTGAAATCGTATGCAATGTTACTACTTTGATAAATGTTACATACAACGCATGTAGCACAGACTAACAGACGTAACACTTCGAACAATTTTTCTAACAAAACATCGTTTCATTGACACCCCTAAAACTTGGAAAAAACACTAGCATCACCTGGTGCAGTATTCGCGCTACGCAGAGTAGGTTACTATAAATTTACTTGTATAATATCTGACATCAGCGCCAGTGTAGGCGAGCGGCGTTCTCGCGCAGCGATTGTTGTTTGAGTCTTGGCTTAAGCAATAATTTGAAATGATCGTTTTTATTGACGATGGAATGAGGCTCCAGTGTTACATCTGTTAGTCTGTGCATGTAGCATGTATATATATTGCATATAGCATGTATACACGAAGAATCGAATAATTACACGCTTGGATACATGATACTATCACCACAAAGAGACTTACGTAGTCCTGCGTCACCTATATATGCGGTCGTGTCTTGTACACAACCCCTCTGATTTTTTTCGTTTTTCGTATACAATGGAATGGTCGGACGATAATCGTATTTAAAGCCATTACCCAGAGCTCACAACTAGTTATAGAACATCAACTAGCAAAGTCATCATCTCCAAGAGGAAGTACTTCAGCAACTATGGCACCTCTGGTCATCGCAAGAACGGTCTCATCGATCTCGTACCAAAACATTTACCACTACGAAAATCGCCGTACTGCCGCCCAAACAAGACTCCACAGGAACCGGCCTGGAGTGCCAGCAATACTCAACAGTCATTGCCGAGTCTTCCAATTATCGGCATGGGTGAAAATGATTTTATCTCTGTGCCTTCGTTACCAGAACCAACGACACAGGCGACTATAACTACAAGCCTCGCGAATAACAATAACAATGCGGCTTCAATCGTAGAGGTTAATCTTCCTAAGCCACTAGCTGTTACAATGAGTTAATCTGAATCTAGCGATTCGAGTAGCAGTAGTTCTGAATCCGACAGCAGTTCTGAATCCGACAGTAGCTCTGAATCGGACAGTTCGCGAAGAAGTCCCAAAGCTAAGGTAGCCACCGGTCATCGTAAAAACAATCCCATCAATCTCGTACTAAAACTTTCACCACTACGAAATTCGACATCTTTCCGCCCAAACAAGAGTTCACAAGCACCGGCCTGGAGTCGCAAAAGTACCCAACAGTCATTGCCGAGTGTTCCAACTATCGATATAAATGATGGAAACGTTTGTGTGCCTCCTGTGTTACATCCAACCGAACAACCGCACAAAGTCGTCCAGCCTCCTACTCCACTAGTTCCGACCAAGATGGAAAATCCCACTTGTAGACGAAGCTCCAAAACCAAGGTCACCACCGGTCATCGCAAGAACGGTCTCATCGATCTCGTACCAAAACATTTACCGCTACGAAATTCGCCGTTGTTTCTTTGAGCGATTGCTTCACAGCCATGTCCGAGGAAAGGCAATCGTCATGGTGCTAGGCCCACGGCAAATGAACCTCTAGAGCGGACGAATAGCAATAATTTTACACCGAAAAATACCAACGAAAACCTTGATGAGAATATGGCAGAAATCCGCAGATTCCCGCCACGAGAAGGATTTATATCTATATTGTTTAGGATTATTCCATTAATTGACTTAAGTTTTACCAAAATTCAAATGAATGTATAAATAAATAAAAATAGCCAAAATTTAAACATTAAAATCATTTTATTTCACGAGACTTCTTTCCAACGACGATCGTTTTACTAAATTTCAAACGTAAGTAACTTAAAAATGTTGCTGGGATAAGCGATATTATTTATCAGGTGTATTCAAGAACCACAGCTTTCCACAACTTCTCACCAGATAAAATATGATAAAAATAGAAAAGGCATAGAAAAGATTTTTATTACACGCTTCAAAAGTAAATGAATTTGCCATTTATTATATTAATTTGGAGATAAAAACCGACCTTGTCATACAACGAGCGAGTTAGAAAATTTGTATTTTATTTGTATAGGATCCCCCCTCTAACGGGGGGTGGGGTTCCGTGAAATATTCAAGCTAATGGAACCAAATTTGGAGGAATGCAAATAATTTACGACGCTCGTGCAGAGGTTGGAGAATGCCCAAAATGAATATATACAGCGAGCATCGGCTAGCAGACGAACTGCGTCACACGCAGCACTTTGGAAGTCGCAAGGGCCTGCATAGTATCGTCGTCCCGCCAGTAAACACAAAGTTAGATTAAACATCTCGGTCGGTGGTTCTACAGTACATGGAGGAAGAGGCACGATATGTGTCAAAAAATAGCCCAACCCATGTCCCCCGCCCCCTGTAACGTAACGACATGGGTTGGGTTTTTTAAAGACACAGATCGTGCCTCTTCCTCCATCTACTGTAGAACCACCGACCGAGAAGTTTAATCTAACTTTGTGTTTACTGGCGGGACGACGACACTATGCAGGCCCTTGCGATTTACAAGGTACTGCGTGTGACGCTATCTTTTCTATGCCTTTATATTTATCATATTTTATCTTGTGAGAAGTTGTGGAAAGATGTGGTTCTTGAGTACACCTGATATATAATATCGCTTATCCCAGCATCATTTAAATTTTAAGCTACCTACATTTGAAATTTAGTAAAACGGTCGTCATTGGAAAGAAGTGCCGTGAAATAAAAGTATGTTTATGTTTAAATGTTGTCTATTTTTATTTATTTAAACATTCATTTGAAATTTGGTAAAACTCAAGTCAATTAATAGAATAATCCTAAACAATATAGATATAAATCCTTAATCTGATTCCACACAGGCAGTCATGAAATCATCTAGCTCCTTATCTAATTTTTCCTTAGTTTTATGAGATGCTGAAGTACGCCGTCTATTGCTTGCATTTGGTCCGTTTAATTTAGTAAGGTTCTTACTTATTTATTTAAACATTCATTAGAAATTTGGTAAAACTCAAGTCAATTAAATAATAGAATAATCCTAAACAATATAGATATAAATCCTTAATCTGATTCCACACAGGCAGTCATGTAATCATCTAGCTCCTTATCTAATTTTTCCTTAGTTTTATGAGATGCTGAAGTACGCCGTCTATTGCTTGCATTTGGTCCGTTTAATTTAGTGTGGTTCTTAGACGCTTCTCGTGGCCGGAATCTGCGGAACCCTTTCATATTCTCATCCAGCTCTTCTTTGGTATTTCTCGATGCAAAATTGTTGGTACTCGCACTCTCTAGAGGTTCATTTGCCATGGACCTAGCATCATGACGACAGAATACGCTTCCATTTTTTCAACCTCCTGAACGATTTCGAATCTGTCCCCATTCACTCCATAACTGTATGATGTATGAAGAACGGGACTGGATCGAACTTCCTCAGAAAACATTGGCAAGAGTGTTCTTGGCTATTTGACGCAATGCCGATCGACCATTCCGGTTCACTCGTTGCCTACCGGAGCGAATATTATTATGACGCCGATCCAACTGACGAAGTCGTTTGTTCTTCGAGCTGTCCCGATAGCGGGATTGCCTTTGCTCGGACATGGTTGTAAAGCGGTCGATCAAAGAAACAACGGTCGGTGCCATAGTTGCTAAAGTACTTCCTCTTGGAGATGATGACTTTGCTAGTTGATGTTCTATAACTAGCTGATAGCTTTCAATACGACTGTCGTCCACCATTCCATTGTATACCAAACGAAAAAAAAATGAATACCTATCCACACAAGACACCTAGTTCTACGTACCTACGACATAGGTATTTATATCTTACCTATGACCATTCTGTCTGCAGGTGTGAGGGTCTGCATAGTATCGTCGTCCCGCCAGTAAACACAAAGTTAGATTAAACTTCTCGGTCGGTGGTTCTACAGTAGATAGAGGAAGAGGCACGATCTGTGTCTAAACATAGCCCAACCCATGTCGCTACGTTGATGAGGGGGGTTGTGCAGTCTCCTTTTGTCCAGCGCCTCTATGGTTTAAAGGTACAAGTACCAGCGAGCCACATGCCTTGACGGGTGTTGTGGGCTCGACCCATGCACCTTTCAGCATTGGACAAAAGGTAAGAGTCACAGCGACAACTTGTTAAGCGTAGCTACCAATAACCCCCCCTCACCTTTCCACTCTTTTCCCTCTATTTTCAAAAACTTTTCATTACTTTCCCCTACCGTCCGTTCATCAATTGTAGAGCCATCGTTTCAAAAAATATTAAAATAAAAGTAGTTTCAGGGTGTCGACTCAAATCCAAAAATAAAATTCCCTGACTTTCCCTGATTTTCCCTGATGCTTCAAATATTTTTCCCTGACCCTCAAAACTCGAATATCAAGCTTATTTGGGTGATTTCTGGCTTAAGTTTTTAATCCTTTAGCATGGCTTATGCGAGCTGCTGAAAACTAAAGCTAGATTTCTTCATGTTTTACGAACACATATCAAAGATTCTTAACCTATTTCTTACCAACGTTTCGAAAACGCCCTCTTCTATCGAGTATCGAGGGACAGTTATGTTTGAGGTATCAACTTGAATCCAAAGAAACAAAGATTGAGAAATAATCTAATCGACCTGTTTTTGCACAAAGCTTAGATGTTACATACAAAAAAATTACAGCCGTGTAAACATAACAAATCTTGCTAATTTTCAGTCAGCTCAAACTAGTAACTTTACCGCTGCAAGGTGGACACATTTCTGCGAGTTTTCAGTTAAACTAAAACAAAACTTTCCTGGAAGTTCCAGCTTGTTATCTTTGCTGCAAAAAGCATAGGGTTAAGGAGATGATTCCCCAAAGATTTTTGGTACAAAAATGTGCGTTTTGCTGGCTTCGAGGTACGGCAAAACTTTAGCTAGATATATTATTGGAAAATGTCCAAATGGCAAATATTTTAACCCTCAATGGTGAACAGTTAAGACTAAAGCTGTGTGTCACGATTTCGGATTGCAACTATCGAGGCTTGAAAGCAACATTGACTCGAAGGTAGTTCGGTGGCCGGCCGTTCGGTCCGATGACCGTATATGGGTGTTGAGAATTAAGGCAAATTCTGCAACTACAGCTTAATCAACGTATAGTCACCAACAAATCATAAATTCGATGGTACTAGGGACGAATTGAACCGCCCAGTTAGCTTCGAGGTACGATGCATTCTAACAAGCCAGTTGTGTTCGAATCTCGGCTAGCTGGTTTTTGTTAGACGGAATCAGTAGGATCGTTGCACTGACCCCGTAATTTTCCTGTACTCTAACAGTAGGCTGCGAAGTCTGTCGATAAAGAAGGACAATGTCTAGTGACGGTTAATGCTCAAGACTTTGCTTTGCTTTGCTAGGGACGAATCCTATGACAGGTTCGAAATGATTTATGGGGTGCGCACGACTTGAAAATTCAAGACTCTAGCTCCCAGATCGATCGTGTTTAACGGTCAAAACTTTTTGGAAGTCGCAATATACAGTCTTTTCTTAGCGACTTTGAGCACTATCTCGACGTAAGATCCACGCAAGGTTATCGAAATCGGCGAAGGCTCGCACTGAGAGGATGTTGCATTTCAACGTCTAGCGGTTTACGGCATATGACGATGCAGTGGAGTACACCAGAAAGCTTGATCAACGAATCGCAGAACAGCAGGACGAAAGGGAATAAGATGTAAGTAGGCTGTGGAGGATCCGCCATAGCGCCAATAACTACGAGGGAAGTGATAGGCACGACGTGGGGAAGACAATCACTCGCATAAACGCAAATTCTACAGAACGTTAATGCTCCCGGTAACCCTTAACGGACATGAATCATGGACACTGAAGGAAGATGATCAATGCTTGGGACTTCTGAGTGTAAAATTCTGCAATTGGTGAAAACGCTGTAGATCGCGTGTAAATAACAGTATGTATCCCGCTTTGTGCTCTTGATGTTTGCACCGTGAAGTGCGTGAGACCTGCCATTGCCGATTTCGAGCACTACAGCGAGTGAAGTCTGACAATTGTACGGCGCAAAACAAATAAAAAATTTACGGCAAACTGAAAGATAATCGAATCGCTACTAGACATGTAACAAGTTTTAATTCAACCGATCAATCTGCGTATATTTTACACGAAAATTGATTTGATTCGAAAGTTGATCAACAATATTGCCGGGTAAACAAAATTTCCCTGATTGAATTTCGAAATTCCCTGATATTCCCTGATTTCCCTGATCCAAAAATGAATTCCCTGATATTCCCTGATTTTCCAGGTTTTTCCAGGAAATCGACACCCTGAGTTTATTAAGTAAATGTAGACAGTATATTCGGAAAATTGACCTCACACCAAGCCTGCGTAGCTTTCGTCTGGTGAGATGGTGCAGAATCTTGTTGGAGACAAGTAAGTGCAATCTTGTAGTATTACTTTACGATGGGAAGCTTGAATGAGGGGTGTTCATTGTTTTTTAAAGTCACAATTAAAAGAAATGCGTGATGTTTTGTTTGATCAAATTCTGATTGTGAAAACCAATCGTCGTATGTTAGAATCCCGGCTGGGCGGTACTGCTAGATAGAGTCAGAGGGATCGTTGCACTAGCCCCGTAATTGTCCTATACACCCAATTCTTTTTTTACACGGGGGATGCGTCCCGTGTAAAAAAAACCGTGCAAAAATAAACCGTGTTATTTCGAGAAACCATGTAAAAAAAATCCGTGTTATTTCGAGAAACCGTGCAAAAAAAGTCGTGCAAAAAAAATTCCGCGTACTAGAATCCGTTTAAAAAAAGGATTGGGTGTCCAACTGTTGTTGGTGTAATTTTAGAAAAACCGTGTTATTTCAAGAAACCGTGCAAAAAGAGTCGTGCAAAAAAAATCCGTGTAGAAAAAATCCGTGCAAAAAAAGAATTGGGTGTACTCTAAAAACCGGCTGTGAAGTCTGTCGATAAATAAGGGTCAAGTCATTGAAAGACGTTCATGCCCAAAGCTTTGCTTTTTATTTAGTCGACAGACAAAACCGTCGAAATCACAGTTTAACAGATATTTATGAAACAAAAATTGGTCATCTCCCCTGGGGACCCTATTTAAAGCCCAATTGTTATTTGTTGAACCAATCTGCATTATATAGAGTAGGGCGGGGCATAAGTGCGATGCTTGAAGTTGTCATCAATTTTCGCGAGATATAAAGAAGAACAACAACAAAATATATTTTATAGTGATGCAGCTACTCAATATCTTTACATTCAACTATAAATCATCTGAAATAATAGTGTTATTGAAAATAAATTCTTCATTCTTCTGAACCAGTGCCGATTCGCACTTTTACCCCACTAGCGGGGTAAAAGTTCGATTACCGCGGGGCAAAAGTGCGAAGCTCGAATCCATGAAATTAGCACAGCAGTAGCTAACAAAACCATATCGTCAATCTGCGGTATGTTTCGGTAAGGAATATTCTCAATTTACACCTTTCCTATTTTCCGCTGGTGTATTGCAGCCTCCGACAGATCGAAACTTTCCCAAACGTTTGTTTTATGTTTCATCAGCGGAAAAACATTGTTTTCCTTCGACCAACATCTGTAGAACACAGTTTTCTGCAGATCTTCCATTTCTAGTATCTGTAATATAGTGCCAAAAGCTGTATATAAGCTATACATTTTTGCCCCGTCCGTGAATCGCACCTTTACTCCGCTAGGCGCTTGATGGAGTTTGATTAAATTATGGAAAAGCGAAATATATTTTGTAAACTCTTTTCACCGTATTTTCAAAACAGATATGCGAGTGATGTAAAACAGTGCTACAAATTTTCAACAAGTAATATCCTCCTGTTGATATCGTATTACCCGTATAACAAAAAATTACATCAAAACCGCCCTAAAATAACATTTGCACATAACTCAGCAACTATGCTTCGTAAGCAACCAAAGTTTACGTTAGATTCAAGCAGTCAAAGTAGTCACCCATTAATGCCAATGTAGTCAATTTACTCGAATCTGCACCGATAAATCATTAAATCGCATCCTTACTCTATAACAAAGGTAAAAATGTAGTTTCAACCACATTTATGCTTGTTTTACGCGCAAACAGAAATTTCATTTCGTTTCAAACTGATATGTATGATTGAAATGAAAATATTTACATCGAAAACTCAATTTGACAATACTTTACTTTTAATTCAAAACTGTTATTTTCTTGATTCAAATAGAATTTCGTTTCGAAACAAAAATATTTTTAGGGTGTTATAAAAATTTCGTTTCAAACAAACGAATTTTTTCGCTCCGTGATAGAAACGAAACCTTTCCCCGAACAACCCCGTTGAGAATCGCGGCTATAACGCTGACGGACGAACAGCGTCGCCCGCAGTACCTTACAAGTCGCAAGGACTTGCATAGTGTCGTCGTCCCGTCAGTAAAATGAGTTAGATTCTCGATCCATCAATCGAACTTTTACCCCGTCAATAAATCGAACTTTTGCCCCGCTAGGCGCTTGACGGGGTTTGATTAAGTTATGGAAAAGTAACATATATTTTGTAAATTCTTCTCACCGCAATTTCAAGAGAGATATCTGAGTGATGTAAAACGCTGCTACAATTTGTGAATAAGTAATATCCTCCTGTTGATATCGTATTTGCCGTACAACGAAATAATACATCAAAACCGTTCTAAAATAACTTTTACCCATAACTCAGCAACTATGATTCGTAAACAACAAATGTTTATGATGGATTTAAGCTGTCAAAGTACTCACCCATCCATGCCAATGTAGTCAGTTTACTCGGAATCCGCACTGATAAATCATTGAATCGCACTTTTACCCGCATCGTACTTTTACCCCTCCTTACTCTATGCTTAACGTCTTCGACTGTAATGAGCAATTTGACCCATGAAAAAAATATTTTTATTTCATAGTTATTCCATACGTTAAATTTTTGACGTGCTCAGAAATATTCTTCTGCGGCGACCGCTTACAGATAAACGTTGCTAAAACGAATAATTATGACCTCCGCCGCATTACTCCTTTGGTCTTCAATACAGAAATAGATTTTCAGCAACTCTCGATCGTACAATTATTGCCTCAGTCGCGTTAGTTCATTGAATAAGACGTGAGCGTCCGTCCGCTTAAATCGCATGCAGGTGGTAGCTATTTCTTAGCTTCTGTCCAAGGTACAGCACCAGGGAATAATTGGGCACATGCCTGCGCCCAACAATCTCTTCCAGCACTTGCCGGCTGACCGTCGCTCGAGCTGAAGCAGGAATCAATCAATTTCGATACCACTTTGACCCTTACTTGGGCGTACAACGAACGAATCACGTTGCTGGCTGGGGTCTGGCCCGGTCGGTACCGCTGGGCGTGGAGGAACGGAAAAGGGCTTGCTGCTTGATTGCAGAGCAGAAAGGAAATGAATCAAAGCACATTAAAATATCATTTCGGAATGTATGGTAAATTAGGTGCTCTTCACCGCTAATTTGGGCAACATTTCTCCGCTACTATGTGTGGCTACCGTGGTGCGTGGCTATGAGTGTGCTTTTGGTGCGTGGCGTACATTAGAGAGTGCTCTATGCTGGACCACACGACCACCGCCCGCTATGTTCTCCTGTCCTAGACTTTTGGCGATGATTAACGGAGTGATACAGAAATGGAGTGATACTGAATTCTTGAATCCATGAAATATCATGGAGGTATTATAAATATAATTTTTTTCTAAAATCTCTTAAATTTAAAAAATATATTTTGGAGAATCGAATAACTAAAAATTCATTGTAGAGTACAGTCAAGAATAGTTCTCAACAATTGAATCTTTTCTATAATTGGCCAACCATGGAATAAGTTTAAAATACATTCAATTGATTTCCCATCTTACTGGTACTGGAAATGATAAGATTTCCTTTTCGGAACAGGTTCGGAGCTGGCGGCTGCGAAAAAAGGTGTTATTTTAAACAGGGATTTTCCGCTCGCGGGATCGTACCTATTGCAACGTACCCAAAGTGCGCTGACTCGCTGACGTCTAATCCTGAATTTCGCTTGCCTCGTACCCACTTATTTGCAGCAATCATCGGGCCGAATTCCTCTGTCGTTTCCAAACAATTCTCGACTGATTGATTGGGAGCAGCGGTCTTTCTTGACTACGGCAGGAAAATAGCTTCTGTCGAGGAAAATAACAAAAAAGCAGATAATTACCATACGGAGAGCAAAAGGAAACGAATGAGATGGAGCGCAAAAGGCAGTGCAGGAAAAAGCTTTATAATTGCACAAATCTAATTTAAATTAATGCACTAATGCCCACAATAACATCAGAAGGCATCAGGCACCGACAGACAGACAGACGTGGATCGAAAGCTTGAAAAGAGCTAAATACGGTAGCCGATCTTATCTTGGCCTTATCAGCCATGATGACTGTACAATGAAACGTCTAATAGTTACACCAAACATAATTTCATATTTCTAACAAACCGGTAGAGCAAAAAAGAGTCAGAATCTTGGACCACTATACGACCAGATCGTGGCGGGCTTGAAAGAGGGTAATCCCGGAGGTAGTCGATCCAGAGCGCACGCTCAATTTCTGTTGAAAACTTTATGTCGGGGGGGGCTTCGATGTTGGAGAACGGCCATTCATAGTCCGCCCCGTTGCGTTGTAGTTTTCCATTCATTTTGCGGTCCAACGGCCAAAGCTAACAGGGACCCCGGTTCGGACGGACGATGCGAACGAAAAGTGCAATTAAAATAAATCATCGACATCCTTCATTTTATTGATCAAATTGCTCAACATAATTGCCTGCAATAATACTTCAATTACTCAATTTCGATAGAAGAAATAGATTGCTGGGTGGATGGGAGGAAAGACGATCGGGTGAAGAAGCAAAGCCGCAGAGGCACGGTAGGCACATGAGAGGCTAATGGACTGAAAGGGTTTGCTGTGAGTGTGTGTGTGTCTGTGTCTGTAGGTATAGCAAACATGAAGTAGGAACTATAACGAAAAGCGTGCAGCACACGCACAAATACCACCTATTAGCCCATTCAATTTGCTATTAGAGCCCATCGCCAGACCAGGCATATTGGAATTCGCAGTTAGTGCGAATGGGCGAATTGAAATTTGACAACCGAATAGAATTTTTTTTTATTTCACTAAACTGGAAATTCAATGTTCAATATCACGAATCTTTTCAACAGATCGGTTTAGTTAGCTTAGTAATGGAGTAAAATATTTTACCGATATGTTTGAAATTAGTGTGTCTCTTTAAGCTATTTTTAAAAAAATTTTGTGCTTAACACTACTCAGATATTGTTTTTTCAAATCAAATCTCTATCAGATTCAAACGAGGCATGTAAGTTGATTTCCGAAAATACTTGCATTTGATTACTTTGTTCTAAATCAAAATAATATAAAATAATCAATATGCATGTAAGTTTCTTGTTGTTCTGTGTTTGAACGATGAGATTTCTCAAACAGTTAGTAGTGACAAAATGTCAACCTAACATTATATCGTCAACGTTCATTAAAAATACGTAGGGTAGATGCTCCAGTAGTTGTGGTAGCACCTGTAGTTGTGGAAATTCGAATTATTCCATTATTTTTGTAAATTTTAGTACAAGTTTGATAAGTTTCGAACTGCCAGTATGAGTATTACTTGGTAAGCATCAAACTTGTTTCAAAATTTGCAAAAATAATGGAATATTTCATGTTTCCACTACTACTCGTACTACTACAACTACTGGAGCATCTACCCTATTGGGTTCTGAAACTCTAAAGCCAAGGAACGTCTTTGAATAAGGTCCTTAACGACAATTACTAGTCAAAATAAAATGTTTAGCATACTACTCGCACGTCGAATTAGCGAAATTATTAAAAGTGACCAAATTAACAGTCACTAAAGTAATAAAACTGTTCGGGGAACGTTTATCCTCAGTCAAGAAGCCTGATTCGGGGTAATACCAAAAACCGGAAGACGTAACTACTACAAAAGAGCGGACAGCACTTTCAAGTTGAACCCCAGTAAACCTTCGTACTTAGCAATTGTTGCCGTGTTTCACATCTATAACGCGCTTCTGCTGCTATGCTTTACTTGGTAGATCTGCGATTATTATTACGTCATCAATTTGGATTGGCTCTATCTGGTAGTGCTACTCCGTGTGCCGATTTATCGATTGCAGGTACCATCAATTGTAGAACCACCATTTCAAAAAAATATTAATGGTTAAACCTGTTCCTGCGGGATCGTAAAATTGCTGTGAAGCTGGAAATGTCACAATCTAGCTAATTTAGCAACGATTCCGGAGACCCCCATGGCAGTATCTTGGGACCTTTACTATTTTCGTAAAGCAAAGTTTTGGATATAACCGTCTTTAGACAGTATGTGGAAGTCGCGTATGGCCGGACAGGTCTCTATGCCCGGACACTAGTGATTTCTCAAAAACAAGAAATGATAAAGATATTTGGAAAAAATAGAACAATAGTACCTTTAAAGTACTATAATTTCATTCTTTTCCAATATTTTTAGTGTTGGGGAAGAATAAATGCTTAATGCGAGAAATGAAGATTCAGGCAAACTGAAAATTCTTGATATTAGGCCAAAAATATAGACTTAGCGAAGGTGAGAGTCGAACTCACAGCTCCCAATCTCTAGTTGAGCGTGTTGTTTAACCAATTACACCACTAATTGGTTAAACAACACGATCAACTAGAGATTGGGAGCTGTGAGTTCGACTCTCACCTTCGCTAAGTCTATATTTTTGGCCTAATATCAAGAATTGTCAGTTTGCCTGAATCTTCATTTCTCGCATTAAGCATTTATTCTTCCCCAACAGAAAAGTAAAAGCCGACTTCTATACGTCGTTGAAAAGACAAGAAAAAAGACCAATATTTTTATCATTTTTTGTTTTTGAGAAATCAATAGTGTCCGGGCATAGAGGCCTGTCCGGCCATACACGACTTCCCCCTACCTTTCATTATCGACAGACTTCGCAGCCGGTTATAAGAGTACCGCCATCCGGGGTGAGATTGTGCCACGGGGGTGAGATTGTGCCAAAAACCAAAAATGTTTATTTGTGAAAGTTTATTGTATATATAGAAACAAACTGGAATAGAAAGAACATAGAAACTGGTGACCTAAATTCAAAATGATGATGAACATAATATATTTATTCATAACTTAGAAAGGAACACAGATAATATTAGCAAACTATTTAGCCTTAACAGGGTTTCAAAGTTCGCGATCAAAAATACGCGGAAATAACGCTTGTAAAAAATGTCCCGCATAAACCAACCCAAACAATTGCTATCTTGAAGGTATATAAACTAATCATTTACAATGTATTGAAAGGCTATTATGCGTTGGGTAAGTTTTGATTACGAAATTCGAATTACTTTTCGAGCTTCACGGGGGTGAGATTGTGCCAAGCCATAATGGTCGATCCAATTTGTGGATTTCACATACACAACAAAAATACGTCAGTATACAGCAGCACACTCACATTCTTTACTATTGAGCACAATATTTTGACAGATTAGATCGCATCATCCATTTTGGAGCAAACAGCACCATAGGTCTGCTAAATAATTTAAACTAATTTTTACTTTTTCTCTAGAAATTTCAGATACTTTGAATAAACACTCTAATATAAATATTTATTTTGAAACGATGATTCTACAATTGATGAAGGGACGGTAAGGGAAAGTAATGAAGAAGGATTTTTTTCGGGAATGAAGGGGAAGGGTGGAAAGGAAGGGGGGGGGGGTAATAGGTAGCTATGCTTAACAAGTTGTCGTTGTGACTCCTATCTTTTGTCCAATGCTGGAAGGTGCATGGGTCGAACCAAGCTGTAATCAGAGATTATAACCGGATTTGAACCCACTACACCTGCCAGGGCGTGTCGCTCACTGGTACCCGTGTACCTTTGAACCACAGAGGCGCTGGACAAAAGAAGTCCCTTACTTTCCCTTACCGTCCCTTCATCAATTGTAGAATCATCGTTTCAAAATAAATATTTATATATGCCTGACCGCATTTCAAGGTCATGACTAAAGTCACGAGTTTGGTCAACTCTAATATAAGACGAATATATTATACCGTGTATAAACTGCAAGTTTTAAGCAGGGGGAAGGGGGGTGGGATAGGCCACATGTTCTGCAGCCGCGGGTTCTCGAACGAAGTAATGGTTACCTTTGTTAAATGATCAAATAGGTATGCCTCCTTAGGATACACCCCTTCATATATATCCCCCTTGTTAACCCTAGAAACGCTACTGGCTATATAAAGGCTATCCATTAACTACGAGCTCATTTTTAGTTATTTTAGACATCTCCGGGTAATTTTCGTTCATACTTTTTGTATGATGCGTTGTTTTTGGCCGACCCCCTGCCCCTAAGAGTCCAATTAGTTCATGGACGGCCTCATGTGAACTACTTTATGCTGATATTTATGTGTATTCTTATATATAAAAAGGATTTCTGTCTGTCTGTCGGGATGTTCCTTATAGAATCAAAAACTACCGAACCAATCGGCGTGAAAATTTGCATGTAGAGGTTTTTGGGGCCTGGAAAGGTTTTAGAGGTTAGAGACCCCTCCCCCCAATAAAAGGGGGAGGGGGTCCCATACAAATGTAACACAAATTTCTGCATAACTCGAGAACTAATCAAGCAAATAGAGCAAAATTTGGCATGTGGGTGTTTACGGTGGCAAGAATTTATTCTATGGTAAATTGAGACCCCTCCCCTCCCTAACTCCTCTCCCCTTTAAGAGGGGGGGCTTCCATACAAATTTCCTCATAACTCGAGAACTAATCAAGCAAATGGAGTCAAATTTGACACGTAAGTGGTTTTGGAGGCAACTTTTTTTCTATGGTGAATTGAGACCCCTCTCCTCTTTAGAAAGCGAGTTATGACCCATCTCCCCTTTAAGAGGGTGGGCTTCCTTACAACTTACTTACTTACTTAATTGGCCTAACGTCTTATGACAAGGCCTGCGCAGTATAATTTCTCCATCTGTTTCGGTCCATGGCAACTGATCTCCAGTTCCGCGGGCACCCAGTGCTCGCCAGATCTCGCACCACCTGGTCTTGCCACCTCGCTCGCTGTGCCCCTCTTCGTCTTGTTCCTACCGGATTTGATGCGAAAACCATTTTTGCAGGATAGTTGTCCGGCATTCTAGCAACATGTCCTGCCCAACGTATCCGTCCAGCTTTAACCACTTTCTGAATACTTGGTTCGCCGTAGAGACGCGCGAGCTCGTGGTTCATTCTTCGCCTCCATACACCGTTCTCTTGCACTCCGCCAAAGATGGTTCTTAGCACCCACCGTTCGAAAACTCCGAGTGCTCGTAGGTCCTCTTCTAGCAGTGTCCACGTTTCGTGCCCGTAGAGGACAACCGGTCTAATTAGCGTTTTGTACAGTGTGCACTTTGTACGGGGGCTCAGATTGTTCGACCGCAAGTGTTTGTGGAGTCCGTAGTAGGCCCGACTTCCGCTGATAATACGTCTTTTAATCTCACGGCTGGTATTGTTGTCCTCTGTTGCCAGTGAGCCAAGGTATACGAATTCGTCGACTACCTCGAACTCATCCCCGTCGATTACCACGGTGCTGCCCAAGCGAGCCCTGTCGCGCTCGGTCCCGCCTGCCAGCATATACTTCGTTTTAGACGTATTTATCTGCAATCCAATCTTCTCTGCTTCGCGTTTCAGTCTGGTGTACTGATCTTCCACCGCCTCAAATGTTCTGCCGACAGCATCCACGTCGTCAGCAAAGCAGATAAATTGACTGGATTTATTGAAAATCGTGCCCCGCATTTCGATCGCCGCTCGCCTTATAACACCTTCAAGCGCAATGTTGAATAGCAGGCAGGAAAGACCATCTCCTTGTCGAAGTCCCCTGCGAGATTCGAATGGGTCCGACAATCCACCCGAGATTCTCACACAGCACTGGATCCCATCCATCGTAGCCATGATAAGTCTAGTAAGCTTACCCGGAAAGTCGTTTTCGTCCAAAATTTTCCATAGCTCTTGTCGGTTTACGCTATCATATGCGGCTTTGAAATCGATGAACAGGTGGTGCGTGGGGACTCGGAATTCGCGGCACTTCTGGAGGATCTGCCGCAGGGTGAAGATTTGGTCTGTTGTAGACCGACCCTCCATGAAGCCGGCCTGGTAACTTCCCACAAATCTATTGGCTATTGGCGATAGCCGATGAAAGATGACTTGGGACAGCACTTTGTAGGCGGCATTCAGGATAGTGATGGCTCGGTAGTTCTCACAATCCAGCTTATCACCTTTCTTGTAGATAGGGCAGATAACCCCGTCTTTCCACTCCTCCGGTAGTCGTTCCGTATCCCAAATCTTGACAATCAATTGATGCAGACAGCCGGCCAACTTGTCCGGGCCCATTTTAATAAGTTCCGCTCCAATGCCATCCTTTCCCGCTGCTTTGTTGTTCTTCAGCCGCTGGATGGCTTCTTTAACTTCCCTTATCGATGGGGGTGGCACATCTTCGTCGCTTGCTGCACCAATGTGGTCACTTCCTCCGCTATCATGGTCTTCCGCCTGCACGCCATTCAGGTGTTCATCGTAGTGCTGCTTCCACCTTTCGATCACCGCACGGTCATCAGTCAAGATACCTCCATCTTTATCTCTGCACATTTCGGCCCGCGGCACGAAGCCTTTGCGAGATCCGTTGAGTTTCTGATAGAACTTCCGTGTGTCGTGAAAGCGGTACAGCTGTTCGAGTTCTTCGCACTCCTTCTCCTCTTGGTGGCGCTTCTTTTCCTTGAAGAGTCGGGTTTGCTGCCTCCGCTTCTGTTTGTATCGCTCCACATTCTGACGGGTGGCTCTACGCAGCATTTGTACCCGCGCTGCGTTCTTCTCATCCAATATCTGCTGGCATTCCTCGTCAAACCATTCGTTACGTCGATTCGGTGCCACACTGCCTAGGACGTTCTCCGCTACGCTGTTAATGGCTGTTTTCACGGCATTCCAACAGTCTTCAAGAGGGGCTTCATCCAGCTCTCCCTCTTCCGGCAGCGCGGTTTCGAGAGATAACGCGTAGTTTTCGACGACCTCCGGTTGCTTCAGTCGCGCTAGATTATACCGTGGCGGGCGGCGGTATCGTATGTTGTTCACAACAGATAGTTTTTGACGTATCCTTACCATCACTAGGTAGTGGTCCGAATCAATGTTAGCGCCCGGATAGGTTCTGACGTCGATAATGTCTGAAAAGTGCCGACCATCTATCAGAACGTGGTCGATTTGTGATTCTGTCTGGTTGGGTGATCTCCAGGTGTACCGATGGTAGAGGTTATGCTGGAAGAAGGTACTACGTATGGCCATGTTCTTGGAGGCGGCGAAGTCGACAAGTCTTAGGCCGTTTTCGTTCGTTTGCGGGTGAGCGCTGAACCGTCCAATCACCGGTTTGAATTCCTCCTCCTGACCAACCTGAGCATTACAGTCCCCGATGATAATTTTGACATCATGTCTTGGGCAGCGGTCGTATTCACGCTCCAACTGCGCGTAGAATTCGTCTTTGTCATCATCGGTACTTCCGAGGTGAGGGCTGTGCACGTTAATTATGCTTATATTGAAGAATCGGCCCTTGATTCTTAATCTGCACATTCGGGGGTTGATCGGCCACCACCCGATCACCCGCTTCTGCATCTCGCCCATCACTATAAAAGCTGTGCCCAGCTCGTGTGTATTGCCGCAGCTCTGGTAGATTGTATGACCATCTCTATACGTACGTACCATCGTTCCTTTCCAGCATACCTCCTGCAGCGCTACGATGTCGAACTTGCGGCTCTTCACTTCTTTAGAAAGCACGTGGGTACTTCCGAGGAAATTTAGAGACCGACAGTTCCATGTTCCTAATTTCCAATCGTTAGTCCGTTTTCGTCGCCTGGGTCTTTGCCGATTGTTCCGATTAGAGTTATTATTATTACTTACGGAGTCCATTGCTTTGGTTTTTTAGTGGTTCAGGCTTGCAAAGCCCGCAACCAACCCCACAGTATCGCCGGAGGGCCATCGTAGCTCGAAGGAGCCCTCCTCCCCTGTCAGCATACGACCTTGGTTTCCACCGGGGTTGGTTACCCGATCTCCACCCGAGGTTGCTCGTATCCCGGCTGGTACCACGAGGAGGTTGGGGTAGGAGTTGCTAGGTAAGAGGCTGTGAACCACTGTGGGGTCTATTTTATGCCCAGTGCACAAGGCACCGATGGTACGCATTACCTAGCCATTTACCAGCCGGACTTCCTTACAAATGAAATGCAAATTTCCTCTTATCTCGAGAACTAATCAAGCAAATGGAACCAAATTTGGCATGTGGGAGTTTAAGATGGCAGAAATTTTTTCTATGGTGAATTATGACTCCTTTCCCTTTTAAGAGGGGGGGCTCCCATACAAATGAAATACAAATTTCCTTATAATTTGAGTACTAATCAAGCCAATGGAACCAAATTTAGCATGTGGGAGATTTTGGAGTCTTGAAATTATTTTATGATTTATGATCACCCCTGTGGTAATGGGATATGGACTCTCATACAAATAAAACAGAAATTTTGGCGAAACTCAAAAACTAATCTATAGTAACACTAGATCATTCAGGACGAGACGGCCGCGAGTGTTGCCGGCGACCCGCCGTCGGAAGCGCCGCCCACTGTAGGGAGGCAACTCCTCGCAGAAATCACTACTATCTAGGTTTATTTATTTTCCTAGGTCTACTGGAACGAGCGACAGCAAGTAAGGAGAGGATCGCGAAATGGTACTTTCCACAAAAAAGTTTTCCGTGAAATGGTACATTCCGCTTAAGGTTTTTCGCAAAATGATATTCGGCGTAATGTAGTACAATCATGTCGACTATTACTATCCGCTTTCTGGCTATGCAATGCGGGACAGGGGCGTTGTTATCTACTTTACTGTGAGGAAAAATTGCAAATTTGTATATTAAACTACCCATTCCAGGTAACTAATAAGCCTTAACGTAAGCAGCAAATCAGCGTATCTGGCATTTTATACTGCATGTTATTGTAGGTTAGCTTTTTGACTGCATAGGTGTTGTAAATTGGCATCCAAAATTGTATTCAAATTCTTCGTGTCGGTAATTAGCTGTAAATTAGCATTGTCAGCACTATTAGAAGGTTATCAGTAAAGTAGCTGTATATTTTGCCAAACTAGCATTTAAGTAGCATTTAAGGCGACTTAAATGCTTATTTTCCTATATTTGAATAGCATTGGTGATGCTTATTGGTAACCTAGGATGCTTTTATAGTTACGTAACTGCCAAAATGAATCATGTAAGGTTGAACTCCTCAGAAACTTGCAAAACTCGAGATTGTGACAAAGATCATCCGAGATTCATGATTTATGTACAACACAGGTTAATTTGTGGCAATACGAAGTTTGTCGGGTCAGCTAGTATTTTATAAAGTTTTTGTCCTTCCAGTGTTGGGTCACTGAAGGGGGGGGGGGGGGTCGAAAAAAACAAAGAGATTTTTTTAATCCAGCAAAAAATATGCGTTTTAAGAATTTTTACTTAAAGTTTAAACGTGAAAACCAAATCAATTCTCTCTTTTCACATACACGTTATTATTTTCCATGCAAAATCCTACGAAAAGGATGACAAAAATGTTGGAAAAAATTTTCTGCCGATTTTCAGTAATTTCATTGTTCAAATTTCTATTTCTGTTTTGTGTTAGAAGCGTAAACTCCACTCGTACCCTCATTTTTCGAGTTTTTCAGGCTGCAGAACCCACCGGAAATTGATCTTATAAAAACAAATTTGACGTATATCAAACAAATTATTTTTGGCCCCTCGATTTTTCAAGCCAATTTCCAAGGGGGGGGGTGACAAAAACTTCAAAAATGATTTTCAATGGCCTTATTACCACAGAATTATGTAAACAGCTTTCCGTTTTCGCTCATCTCTCCTAGGCCATGGCGTCCCATGACGCGTCCAAGGTACGCGTTGTTTGAGCCAATCTTCGCGTTCAAGTCGCCCATATGGATTTGGATTCGGTAAAACTGCAACACACACAATTAATTCGCAAAATTCGAGTTTTTATCCGACAGCTATCAAACTTTTAGGGCATCAAATGAAACAATTAATCTTGATTTCAACGTTTTTATTTTATTAAATTTCGCCTCCGAGTCCGAATGCCGGTACTTTGGCCAAAACCCTACCCACGAAATTTTGCACAACCTTAAAATCGATATGTTTTGCATATTTACCCATACTTTCTTCATTTCTTCTACTGTCTGCTTTACTGATTCAGAAGATTCTGCCCAGTATTTCTCGATTGGCCGCAGCACCGGTGTGTTTGAGGGGTTATGAACTTTCGGCACGAAATCGACATTATTTGCCTAATGCCACTCCAGCACGGCTTTTGCGTAATGGCATGAAGCCAAATCCTACCTTAGGTCCTTAGGACAGTAGTGAGACTTCAGAAGAAGCAGAAGTCGCTTTTGGAGACACTGTTTCAAATTCACCGGTTCATTCATGGTATCTTTGATCACGAAATGCGTACCCCGCTGTCCACATAAACAAATTGCTTGCTAGATCAAGAATTTCTTGCCAAACTTCTACGTGGTCTTTTTTCGGAGGTTCTCTGAAACATCAAACTTATCCTTGGCAGTGAAATACCAGTTCCCCGGAGTCTGGTTGTAATCCGCTTTCACTTAGGTTTCGTCGTTCATAACCCATTTTGATGTAGGGTATTGTCGTTATCGTCGCTATTTGTAAAGGTTGGGCCACTTGAGTAGTCATGGTTGGGCCATCATAATTTTAAGCGCAATAATCGCTAGAGAATGTCAGTCACGTAAAATGTGATGAAATAAAGCAATATAACTATGATAAAAACGTAGATTTTTGTTGTTTTTTCATTTTCATCTCTATATACAATTTCAATACGTATGTCTTAGATTTTCTGCGGTGGTCCAACCTGTACAATATGGCCCGACTATGACAACATTTTTTGTCTTCACGTAAATGCCTATTACTTTTTTATTTTTCAAGCAATCAGTTCAAAATTTTCCGTAAACATACCTTATTCTTAGACCTTTGCAACGATGTATTTAGGTTTCCAAAATTCCTTTTGAAACGAAAGTTATGAGCGAATTCCAAAATGTGGCCCAACCACGACAACACTCCTCTACTTGTGCAGAATTTTTTCGATTGAGCTGTTCTTTCGACGCCATTTTTCAGATCTTTGTACACCTGATGGAAAGACTGACACAGCGTAAACAATGCACTTTAAACTTTCTCAATGCAAAATTTCAAATAATTTTGCCCAACACAATGTACCTAATTCCTTTTTGTTTGTTCACTGGGATATGTGCTTCTATAAGCCTTTGTGAGATATTGTTCTATCAAACACAGGATGAATTAGATTGTACCAATAGTTACGCCTATGTTCCTTTGATTGCTTTTGGTATTGCTATAATTGTGCAATTCCACATGTTTTGACTACTGAAAAAGCGAGATAGCGCATCTATAGAAACAAACATCTTCCAACTGTGTGTAAATGGTGTTAGACTTTAAAACACCGTTATTTTTGCAAATAAAACTGCAATTTTAAATGATGTAGCCTAACTATCAATACTCTCAAGAACTCGTTTATATAATAAATGTACTTGTTTTATTTGAAATGCGTCAGTGACGAAAATATGCATTATTAATTAGTATTAGCGTAACTATAAGTGCTCCCACAACTATTTGAGCAACAGTACTATTTCTTTTCATTGAACTTTAAATCGAGTTGATTATAACCGTAAATTAATTTTGCATTACTTTTTCGTTAATCTTCAACCCAAAACTATACAAAAGAGGCAACATTTTGAAAGTTAAGCAAATCAATCTAATTTCGATTAACTTTTTAGATATTCCATTGCATAATTCATACATAATTTTGTGCCATTGAAACCCTCTAGGTCCAATAAGTCAGCCATCGAATTTCGGCCGGGAGAGTCTATCAGCATCGTTGTACCAGTTCTGATATTGTTCTGTGCATCAAAAGCTGGCTAAATAAAGTTGGAATAAAAACTCAATAGATCAAATTCCGTCGGAATGCACGAACAACGAAGTATTCTTGTTAAGTAAAGTTTTTTTTTTTTAAATCACCGCCTTACTAACATCAAATTCTCCGCACACGGGTGGATGTGATCCAGCCGACAGCAGCACAGCGGCCGTGTATTCCAACATCATACACATGAAAATGCTCGAAGCCACATTACGTACAGTTTATTGTTAGTTCTCGAAATTGACAGCTCATTATGTGCAGCTTGTATCGTGTAAAACGTTTCCATAAAACAATCTACCACCGCAAGCGCCTGACCACTCCGAATGACAAACTAATTAATTTAATTAATTAAACTTATTAAATTTAAATATTTCGCAGCTCTGGTCTAAATTCACTGGAATATCCGTCATTATATCAGCACGCATGGCAGCACAAAAAACGAGCTCTACCGAACATAATTTCAATGAACCTTTATCATCACAAAATTAAACTTTTAACCACATCCCCAAACAACGTCACCAGTCCGTGCAACCGCCATCCGCTCTCATCTGTCATCATCATCAACGAGCGACAACATCGTCGTCGTCATCATCGGTGTCTCCGTCGCCATCGCCACCGCCCGTACCACCCATCGCATCGTTTCAGGAAAAATTTTCCCCTCCCTCCACCCACATCTCGATTAACTCGTCGATGCGCTTGCTCTTCATCTCATTCACTCACACTCTCCAGTATCCACAATGGGCCACTTCCTATGCTTCCTCAGCCTGCATCCATCCGTCCATCCATCTCGGCTTCGTCATGCTTCAATATTAATAAACTTCAAATAATTACATTACCCGCAAAATACCCTTCACAACAACGAATTGAACGACGACGGCAGCAGCAGCAGCAGCATCACTCTTCCAATCGCTCCGTCCGGACGAGACAGACCACACCGATGGAACGGGAGAGACGATCTAAAGCTTGGCCGGCGCAACGTGATGCCGTACCACGTCGACTAATGGTTGATGATGGGTTCCAGCAAATGACCCACCCTCCGTGAGCAGTGCCAAGCCAACTCGTGGTAATGGAATTGTATGTGTGTGAATTTATTTGTGTTTGTAAAGTACCATTCACACAGATAATTCAGCAGAACGACGGTGGTGGGTACTCATTCTCTCGAAAGAATCGCGGTACTCTTTCACTCATCGAGAACCAGCGCAACCTCGCGCAGCTGTCAGGAATCCTGACTCCTGGTCCAGGATACGTCGCCGGGAGGAATAGTTAGCCTTTACGAACATCGTAGCCACAAATCAAGGTAGACGAATGAATGAACAAACGCATGTTTGACCAGTATTTCTTGTTGCAAGTCCTCGAAATTGTTGTAAGTTGTGGTCTTTTACAACTGTGCTTACAGTGATGGAAGAGGCCTTTACTTTCCGTATTAGGTATATAATCTTCGCTATTTTACCCTTCGAGTCATGTGCTTTCTTGATTATATCATTGCAAACAGCTGATGGGTGAACTTGAAACTTTACTATTTTCAATTTAAAAGATACTAGCTGACCCGACAACCTTCGTATTGCCACAAATTAAATTGTGTTGGCAGTGTTGGGCACAATTTCGCTTAATTCGCTAAATCGCTTGTTAGCGGCGCTAAATTCTGGTTAGCGAGTTAGCGTTTTCGCTAAATTTGGAATACGTTAGCGAAACCATTAGTTTCGTTAAAAATAAACCCTTGAAATCGCTAACCGCTAAATCGCTAAAGCTGCATGAAAATTTTGAAATCATTCAAACTTTGCCTCGCCATTTTTATATTGCATTGGTCAGAAATAATGTTACAAATCAATAAGTTTGTATGCGGTTGAATCACCAAAATAATAGTATAACTGTCTGGTGAATGAATGATAATCATGTATACCGAAAGGTCCACTCATCTTTTTTAGACAAGTCGAATTCAAACGAGTTTTAATTGAATCGAAATTTGATTTCCGGCAATAATAACATAAGAACCATACAGTGTCTGGTTCTGGATAATAGATACTAAGTTTCTAAGTTTCTTTCTTTAAGGACAGACAAGTTGTGGTGATAACGTATGCATTACAAAAATAAACAAAATACGGACCGCGATTAAAAGAACTTCTTTGGGAAATGGCGTATGTAGTCAAACTAAAATCGTAACAATTTTTTAGTTACTCTCCGACGTTTTGCTTTTTATTTTTGAAGCTTTTTCAAGGAAGATGAAAAGAACTACAAAAGGTTTCCTTAAATGCTACTTTTATTAAGCCTTCTACAACAAATGCTTCGACGCCCTGTCGGTTGGCCTGACGGAACTTAACTGGAACCTTAGTAATGGCCGATGAAACAATGAAAATGTTCTATTGTTTGCAGCTGGGAGATGCCGAAAGGGTTGACGGTATTCAGTACAACGATTATCTTTAACCGGTACATCTCCTCCATTGATCTTTTGGCACATTGGGCCGAGGCCGGGGCGGCCAAAAAACCACGTTCTCCAGGCGGTCATATATTCCCGTTCACCACAAGCCACGAAAGAAAGAACAGCAGCTTGAACATTTGCTTCTCGCTGATCGTCAGTTATAGAAGGACATTCTTTGGGAACTTTCTGTGGGAGATATATTTGACGTCATCGCTTACCTCCTTGGTGGGGCGTAATGTCTGAAGTTTTTGGAGCGTCTTAGTAGAATACGATACCTGAATATCTATATTTATTCGCGACAGATACGTATTTCGCCTACAACTTGTAGGCTTCATCCGTATCTGTTCGAACAAAATGGTATCAGTGCTTTGACAGTCATTGCCGTCTAACATCAAGTAGGTCTCGTCAGCCTTAGCCGTAAAGATATTTTTCACCAGCACCTTCAGCCTTCAGCCAGCCTTGACTGATGCATCCACTTAAAAATGTCCATTTTGGCGAGGTACTTTTTCACTGTTTAGTTCCGACCTCCCCAAGGCGCGGAAGGCTGAGGGCACCTTGCTCTTGGTGTCCCTTTTCTGCCTCTACTGCACTTAACCATTCTATAGAAGGAAGAGAATGTTGTATGTGCCGAATCGGCTATATCCGGCGGACACGAAGTGCCTCACAATGTCCAACTTCTTCACTCCGGGCTGCATCTGGCAGTACGAACAAAGCATCGAGTGTAGTTGTTGTAATTCAGATTTAGCGATTAGCGATTAGCGAAATTTTCGCTAATCTGAGTTTATCGATTAGCGTTTAGCGATTAGCAAGCTAACTTTTTCGGTTAGTGAATTAGCGGTTAGCGACGCTAAATTTTCGGTTAGCGGTACCCACCACTGTGTGTCCAACTGAAAGAAAGTAATAGAGGTCAGTAGACCTAGGAAAAGAAATAAACCCAGATAGAGGTAATTCTCTGTGGGAGGGGGGGGCTGTCCCCGCAGTACGCAGTTCACCGGCACTGCCGATGGCGTATTGCCGGCAACACTCGCGGCCTGCGGCTGTCTCACCCTGCATCATCTAGTATTACTATTGATAGTTTTTGGTACTCTTGTAATTGACTAATGTTTTATGGAAGAGTCTAAAATTACTCGAGTTCGAGTAGTTTTTAAGTTACGCAAAAATTTCTGTTTTATTTGTATGAGTCCTTATCCCCCTACCACAGGTGACGGGATTAAAACCATCATAAAAAAAATTCCTGCCTCCATGCCAACCGCCTACATGCCAAATTTGGTTCCATTTGGTTGATTAGTTCTCGAGTTATGAGGAAATTTGTTTTTCATTTGTATGGGAGCAGAAAGCGATGTCCAAGGACCACTGCAATGGTCTAGGGCAATTCAAAAAATAGGATGGGAGTCTCACTGTTACCACCAGGGAAACTCTTGAAGTTCTGATGAACACGCACTTCCCTGGTTCGACAGTGACCACTGGGCAATACATAGGCGGACAACACTGGAATGGGTCATTACACAATGTGCCAAATGATTCGGTTCTACTTGCACGCCAATTGTTTACGGAAGCTTCGATCAATTGGGCACTCAGCTCTTTTGAACCAATGAAATCTGCAAGTCCGGATGGTATTCTACCCATTTTCCTACAAAAAACGGACGGTGTTATAATGTCCGAGCTCATCAACCTCTTTCGAACCAGTTTCACTTTGGGATATATCCCGGAGAATTGGTGGAAAGTAAGGGTGGTGTTCATACTTAACGCTGGCAAAAAAGACATAACCATGCCTAAGGCTTTTAGACCGATAAGTCTGACTTAAACGCTTCTTAAGCTGATGGGGAAAATCACCAGTGACGTAGCCAGGATTTTCGTTTGGGGGGGGCCAAGTAATTTTTTTATTAGAGAAGTTTTAAACTTAAGAGGTTCACTCGCCTCTGGAGGGAGGCCAAGTTAGTATGCAGAAAACCATTTGTTTAAGACATATATTTAATGCTTATGTTACAGAATGTTCTTTCGAATTAATTAATTAATTTGTTTAACTAAGTATTCATGTAACACAAGTAACAAGTAACTAATGGTTTTCATAACTTTGCGTACAATATGATTTCTGCTAATTAGTTTGCTTGTAAGAAGAACGTTTTACAGGATTTTTAAAAACTGCATAGCTTCTGGCACTCTCGCATCAAGCCTACTTTTCCCTCCGTAGGCCACTTCGATCAAGGAGCGTACGCCGCACAAAGCTGACGATGTACAAAGCGCTAATCAGGCCGATAATCCTATTCTTCAGCTGACGAATTTCTCGCCGGATCTCTTCGAGATCGGGAGCCGGTACGCTGTAGTCGTTTGTAGGCACTCCGAGGTAAACTTCCGTTGCGTCTCCTATTGCTATATCACCGTTGAGGTGCTCATCGAAATACTGCTTCCACCTATCGAACGCCTCACGCTCGTTTGTGATTAGATCCCCTCTTTCATCCATACACATGTCAGGTTTAGGTGTGTAGCCCTTACGAGTTTGGTTCATTTCTTCGTAAAAGGTGCGCGCGTCATTAGCCCAAAATAGTTGTTCCAGCTCTTCACGATCTCTGTTCTCCTTCTGGCGCTTTTTCCTCCTCAGGATCATGGCCAACTCATTCCGCGCTCGTCGAATCTTGGCCAAATTCTCTCTCGTGGATATGATTAGATAGTTTTTCCAAGCTCTTTTTTTCCTACAATTCTATCGCTTGTTGGCATTCCCCGTCAAACCAATTATCTCATGCACTCGATGTATCCACTCCTAGCACCGTGGTTGCCTCGTTGACCGGCCTCGTTGACTGCTGAGCGTATCATACTCCATCCGTTTTCGAGGGTCGAAGCATCTAGCTCCACAGAAGAAGGCAGAGCTTCGCGCGCGTAGTTTTCGACAACTGGCGGGCTGTTTAACTGCCGAATGTTTAACCGGGAAGAGCGGCTTTGTCGCGAGGATTAACCGTCGATAGTTTCAAGCTCACATGTACTGCTACTAGGTAATGGTCCGAGTCGATATGGAGCATACATTGGTGATGTTCGAGAAAAACCGGCCCTCGATGAGAATATGGTCGATTTGGTTCGAAGTTCGTTGGTCAGGTGATCTTCAGGTGGCTTTGTGGATATCTTTGTGGGAAAAGAAAGTGCTCGGGAACTGCAAAGTTGATGCATCGCTGGCTGTTGTCGTTTCTGTCGGTATGCAGGCTATGGGGCCCGATCACAGGTCTATACATTGCTTCCTTGCCGACCTGGGCATTCATAGCTCCGTTGACGATCTTGATGTCCTATCATGAGCAGCTGTCGTACGTTGCGTTCAGCTGCGCATAGAACGCTTCCTTTTCGTCGTCGGGTATACCTTCGTGTACGTTAATGATAGTGTAATTGAAGAAACGGCCTTTTATCCTCAACACGCACATCCTCTGGTTGATCGTTTTCCAGTCCATCATGCGATTCTGCATTTTGCCCAACACTACGAAGCCCGTTCCCAGCTCGTTAGTCGCTCCACCGCTCTAGAAAAATTGGGCTTTACTGCCACGGATCCTCCACACCTTCTCGCTTGTGCGACATATCTCCTGCAGTACCAGATGCCAAACTTTCGGGGTTCTAACTAATCGAGCAGCACCCTATCGCCACCAACGAAATTTAGCGATCTTCAGTTCCAGGTACCAAGTCTCCATTCCATGTCCTTATTTCGTCGCCTTTGTCCATGCCGAATGTTCCAAGTAACGAAGAGCTACATAGTTGAGAATTTTCACAGACTATGAGAGATACTAAACGATGTCGGTTATATTGTTATTCAAAGGCGCACTTATCAAAAATATACTTGTGCTACAGTTTTAGCTTGGTGTATTGTTATTCTGTATTAAATTTTTTTTAAAAATGTAAGCCAAAATATTTCGGGGGGGGCCAAGGCCCCCAGGGCACCCCCCCTGGCTACGTGGCTGAAAATCACGGATAACTATATCCGCAATGAGTTTTTAAAAAACTCTCCATTACATGTAAATCAACATGCATACCAACACGGTAAATCTACGGAAACCGCACTGCACTGCTTAGTGAAGTTAATTGAGAAATCGCTTAAATATCAAGAGACGGCACTTTGTGCTTTTCTTGATATTGAAGGCGCTTTCGATAACACGTCCTTCGCGTCATTTAATACGGCTCTCTGTCAAAAGAGAATCGACCACACTATAATGAGCTGGATTCAAGCAATGCTCCCGAGCTGACAAATTGCAGCATCATTGGGAGATACGTCGGTCACGATCTCGGTGATCACAGGATGTCCACAGGGAGGAGTTCTCTCCTCCCTGCTCTGGTCACTGGTGGCCGACGTACTCCTTCACAAGCTATCACAGCTTGGTTATGAGACCATTGCTTACGCCGACGACTGGGATTGAAACCTCAACTAGCCTTTTGGTCATATACTAATATTGCACGGCATAGGATAACCTATGCTGCAGTAGTATGGTGGGCAAAGGTGAATGAGATGACAGCCCAAGCCGAACTAAACAAAGTTCAGCGCCTGGCCTGTCTTACAGTTACCAGTGCCATGCGTACAACACCTACTGCAGCCATGGAGGCAATGCTATGCTTACTGCCTTTGCATCTTCATGTGAAGAAAGAAGCAGAGCTCATCGCACTACGGTTGCAAAGGAGTAAAACTATTCTCGAAGGTGACCATCGGCCATCTTCGCATACTTCGGAAGTTCAATCTGACACCCTTAGTAACTTCAGTCTCTGACTGCATGGAAGCCAGGCCCAATATGGACATTCCATATGAGGTGATTGAAACAGATCGCTCAATGTGGAATAATGGAGAGCCCGATCTTCCATCTGGAACTATCTGCTTTTTTACAGATGGTTCAAAAATGGGGGCCTGCTCAGGCTCCGGAGTCTACGAAACCGGCATCAGAGAAACCACCGTTTTTCAAGCAGAATTATATGCAATATACATCTGTGCAACAGTATGCTTTGAACGAAAGTACTTGCATTATCAAGGCACAACTTCTTAGGAAGTTTCTTTCTTATTTCATATCAGGTATGGAGCCTAAATCCCAAACGGTCATTGGCTTTATAAACCATGTAGTACCGAATTGGGGCACAGGATTACAACTATCCTGCTCAACTCCATCAATGGGCATGAGCGGTCCGTAAACTGTGTACAGCAATAGGGGCCTGTCACAAAAGACGATCATTAAGACTGTCGCAGTGGCCTTTTAACCCAATGCCCTTCTGGCATACAAAAAAAATGGGAGCCCTCACTTGTAAAGGGGGAGGGGTCATAATTCCCCTCCTAAAGAGGGTAGGGGTCTCAATGCACCATAGAAAAAAATCTTGTATCCTAAAACACCCACGTGCCAAATTTTGTTCCATTTGCTTGATTAGTTCTCGATTATTCCATTTGCTTGATTAGTTTCTTGCAGAAAATTGTATTTCATTTGTATGGGAATCCCCACTCTTAGTAGGGAGAGAGTTCTATAACCATCATAAGAACCTTCCCCGGCCCCAAAAGCCCCTATATGCAAATTTTCACCAGCCCGAGCAACCCTTGAATGTACATATTGAGAATTAAGGGCCGATTCATGAACATCAGCACCATCAATGTGGCATAGTCTTCCCTTTGGAAAAACGTATGACGACAAAGGTACATTTCACGTCCAGTTGGAGTGCGATGGAGTGCGAATACCTTTGTTGCCATTACATAGTTGTAAAGATCATTTTCGCAAATCATTATCGTTAAAACGCTCAGTTTGACCAGGAGGAATTGTTACCGATGGGCTGATTGGACGGTTTTAGCGTATTACAAGCGAAAGAAAACAACCTGGGTATGAAATGGGGAAAGCAAATGAGGAAGCGTCCAACATAGCTCCAGCCATCCCAAGCCCCTACCTAGCGCCTCCACGTGGCCTTACCCGGTAATGCTCTATTGAGTAGCCATGCGATGATGGGTGGTTTCCGGTTGCCTGATCTCAAAACTGCGGGTTTGGATGACGGCTGAGCCACACGACCTTGTTAGTAGGTAAGCTTAACATAAGTTATTTTAATGATTTGTTTCGTTTTAGCTCATGGAGCAAGCACCTCCTACTGTGCAGTGAAAACTCGGGCCGAAGAAAATTTAAATAATGCTCATGGATACCAGAAGAAAAAATTAAATTAATAATGGAAACACTCATGTAAACTTAAATGATGCAACTCTATTCCATTCGAAGGACTGCTGGTGAGATTGTTCTGTTTTTGTCTATATATAATGTATATTCATATAACACATATTTTATTACATTGCCATATACCATCATTATCGTAAAGGGAAAGGAGCTTCAGAGTATCGAATGAATCGAAGATTGGATGAAGGATGTGGTAACCAGCTCAAGTCATATAAAGTCGTAGAGGATTTTGGCGCGCCCTTCTAGCACACAAACCATCACGCAAGATAAGTTTGCATGGCGAAGTTATGTATCTAGAAACCGGAAGTCTATGCTGGAAGGAGTGTCTAAATTCCCGTGGAATCATATAAGCGACATTGCTCATAGATCCACCAAACCCCTTTTGGTCCTTCACGAACAGCATTGGCATGAAAGTTACCAGGTAGATAAATTTGATTCTGCAGTAATTCTACTTGGATACAATGGGAAACCCTTGACGTGATGGTGACTACCCCCATACATACATACATTACAAGCGAAAGAAAACAACCTAATACTTCGAGTTCCCCGTATCCAAGAACACGACCAATGAACATTAACCAGAACCATATGACAGTAGCTTTTTCCAGCTTAACTTCTACCATCGGTACGCCTAGAGATTACTCAACCCATCACGCCCCTTTTATGGCTTTAAGAGGCGGACTTCACAGCGTCACAACTTCAAGTCCAAAAGAACTACTGGTCTGATCAGGGTTTAGTACATTGTAAACTTCGTACGGCGGCGTATACTTCTTGATCGCAGCATTTTGCGAAGGGCAAAGCATGCCCTATTTCTCGCTTGAATGCGCTGCTGGATCTCCTTACTTGTGTTGTTGTTCGTGGTCACCAGCTATCCCAAATACACGAATTCAACTACCATATCTAGTTTGTGCACGGTTACCGTATCTGCCATCATGGTGTCTTGTCTTCAACGCATTTATTTTTAGCACAATCCTCGAAGACTCCGCTTTCAGCCTGGCGTAGATTGCCCCCGCCGTTGCGAAATTCCTGACCATGATACGAAAGTTATCTGCAAAGCGTAGTAATTGACTACCCTTGGAGAAAATCGTCCCTCTCGTTTCGATGCCCGCTCGTTGGATCACCCCCTCAAGCACGATGTTGAACAGCATGCAGGATAAGCCGTCACCTTGTCTCAACCAACCCTCACCGCAAACGGACTCAAGAGTGTTCCTGAGAAGCACACGAAACACATCATTCACATCACAATACATCCAATGTAGCTCTGAACAATTATGTCAGTTTATCCGGAAAACCGCGTAAGTGCATTATCTACCATAGATGGGCTCGATCGACTGTATCATATGCTGCTTAGAAATCAATAAAGATGTGATGCGTGGACACGTTGTATTCCCGACATTTCTGCATTATCTGTCGGATGGTGAAAATTTGGTCCGGAGTGGCATGAGCTTCTATAAACCCCGTCTGATAATTTTCTACGAAACCTTGTGCTATCGATGCCAGCCGGCGTAACAGGATCTGAGAAAGTAGCTTGTAAGCGGCCACCAGTGTTCCCCAGTGTCACCAGTGTCTGCCAGTGTTATGTCGCGATAGTTGCAGCAGTCGAGTCGATCACCCCACTCTATCCATTCCTCCGGTAGCTTCTCCTCTTGTAAATTTTGAAAATTACTCAGTTTAGAGCCATTGTCAGCGTTTCTCGGCCATGTTTATAAAGCCTCTGTCGAAAGACGGTCCTTACCAGCGGTTTTGTTGGTTTTCAGCATCCCGCTTATAATTAGGATTCCTTCCTCGTCCCTACATATGTCAGGTTTCGGTGTGTAGCCCTTACGAGATTGGAACACCTTCTCGTAAAACTTGCGCGTATCATTGGCACGAAATAGTTGTTCTAATTTTTTACGACCTCTGCCCTTCCTTCGGCGCTTTTGCACCTAAGAATTGTGGTCAACTGGTTCCTTGCTCGTCGGTATTTGGCCACGTTCTCCCTAGCGGTGATGCTAATATAATTTTTTCCAAGTAATTTCCGTTCTCTTCACCGCTTGGTGGCACTTCGCATCAAACCAATCATTTTGTATTCTTCGGGGCTCTTCACCTAATGCCGCTCGTTGGCAGTAGCGGCCTGAAAACCCTCGGCGTAAGAAATCGTCAAGAATATTTCAAAATCATCAGTATTCTAGTGTTAGGTACAAAAGCAGAGACGACATCGTTAAAGAATGAAATGCACATAGGTGGCCCAAGTTACTTCCCTGCGGTAGACCAGAATTATTTGCGAATTGGCTACAATTATTACATTTGCAAAACTCAGTAGTACAAATACGATTGTAACGCCTAATTTTGCATATTTAGTCGTATGCAGCATGCAATCAAAAAAATTAGGCTAAGTTTTACGTAACAATGAAATGTTACATGTAACAATAGAAATGAAAAGATTGATCCACCTAATATAGATGGCATCTTCTTCAGGCCCATCCATTGTATCTACAATCTCGTTGGAGAGTCTCTGTTTACAATTTTCTAGAAGTTCAATCAGCATTGTCCAAAATTCTTACAGACACCGGTAAATAAATATCAACCACCCGAATCTATTAAACCGATTATGTTTTCCGCACTCTTCAACAGCTAGGTCTAGGTACTCCATGATTCTTTTCATTTCGTAGTATGAAAACAATTCCAATGTTTTTCCACCTCGTTGGCTCGTTCTGTGAGTGACAAAAGCCATTCGGTGAGTTCCTTCGGGCGCCATTGGTTGAACACAACTCACAGTGCTGCCTCAGCATTACTCTGCCACTCAACCCAAAGCAGTGTGCACACGGATTTCCACCCATAACAACACTATGTTGAGAGCATGAGCGCGAGAGAGAAAGCATACAGCAAAAGACCGCCCCATCTCGCATCAGCAACGGCTGCAGCAGTCGCTGGTGGTGGGTAGCTTGCGAAGCCAGCTATACAAGGATAACTAGATGTTGATTTACCTTTCGTGTGTCAAGTTGCATGCAGCCTTCTCTCTGCCGTACTGAAGCGTGTATAGTTCAGCGTCGCGTGGACGAATTCGTTCGTTATTGTATTGTAGCTAGACGTACAATTCGTAGTTCATTATTCGATAGAACAACGTTCGATGTACATACGCCACTAGAACTGACAGCAGCTAGTTGCGGGCTCCCGTAGATCCCGTGGTAGGCAGCGAAACAAATCGCATCGCGCGCGAGTGGGCAAATTCTAAAGTGGAAAAGTGTGTGGAAAACTTCGCCTTTTGGTGGGAAAGTCGCGTGTGGCTTTTAGCAGTTTGCGTGATACCTACGAGATTCCTGCCACGCCAGGTTTTATACTGAAGGAAACTGTGAAGGAATGTGGCTTTGTGTCGATTGAAAGCATCAGGAATGTTTGGTGTAATTTGCAGTGAAGTGTGTTTTGTAAACGGATTGTTTTTGCTTTAGATACACGTTGATCAAGTGTTTAGTGGTTTCTTTTTAAATGGATCTTATTGTGAACCAACCAGTTTGATCGAGCAGCTAAGCAGCGCGGGTGAAAAAGTTTTATTCGAGGTGCTCTATTAACAGCCGCGTTATAGCAACACGGTACCCGCGTGTAAGATGGACATCAAATCACTGTCGGACGTGCAAAAGCAGATCTTTCAGAACTTGGTTGAGAAGCTGATCGCACGTAACAAGTTTCCTCCCAGCGAGGCCGAAGATGTCCAGAAACTGTTAGAGAATGTGCGTGATGCGAAAAACTTCCACAAGATCATGGAAAAGCTGAAGGAGTGTGGCCAGCTGGACGTAGATATCGAGGAAAACTTTCGCGAAGGTTAGTTGGAATACGCGTGGCCGCCGTAGGCGGCTAGTTACCAGTCACTAACCGGACGTTTTTTCTGTTTATGTCTTTGCATTTCCTTTGCAGAGAACGGATTTTTCCTCAAAGATAGCGTGAAAAAGTTCGGACCCGGTGGGCAGACGCTAACTCCTCGGCACACCATCGACGCAATATTAGGTTTGAATCATTGTGAAAATGGAGGTAGGATACTAATAATGATGACTTTGATGTGTTTGATTGTGGCGGTGCACACTAACGCTTGCTTTCCCGGGGGCCTCGAGTAGAGTTAGTTACAATTTGATGTGATGGTTGACGATTTCATTTGCATCGTAACTGACTTCTTGTATGTTCAGCGTTACTTACTTTTGTTTGAGATTCGAGAAACATTTTTATATCTAGAACTAAGCTTGAAATTCTAGTTGCTGAAAGAGCAGTGAAACATCCTACAAAAAAGATCATGGTTCAAAGTAAACGAAGCTCAACAAACGGTACTAAAGCCAGGGCTAACGGCGAGGATGATGATGCTAAGCTTTTAGAGGAATGAAAGATAATAATTCTGTATGAGCTGCTTGTTCTGATTTTTATAAATACTCTTGGTACAGATAAAATCGGAGAACGCGAAATTCGAAATCTCACATCTGCTTTATTTGTTCAGTTATATGGCATAAATGACCGCATTTAGTTGTATAGTCTGAGCTTGGGACGCTGTAGAAATAATTTCTAACATTTAGACTAAATTTTGAAAGCTCTTCATCAAGTGCACGGTCGTCTGCAACTGCGCTGACAATATTTGAAAAGAATACTATCTTTCGTATAACTAATGTTGTTCCGTCGGAATGTGATTTTGTTGGCCTTGAAGCATATTGAAGTTTACATGGTATGACATTTAGCAATTCTTTAACAGATAATTCTTTCTTCCTAATTAACCAATAATAGTTATTGTTATTGGAATCGATACGTAGAAAAATTAGAATTCGTAAAACATATCTACCTTATATTGATAGGCTAATATGAAAACGTAAGTGTCTTTTATTAGCTTCATTAAATTTTTTAAAGGTTTTTTAGCGCCATTAATCATTACATCTGGTTTTAGTAAGGTATTCGCAATACCAAGATGATACGAATCAAAAAATACTCATAGAAAACTATAAAACCCTAACAAAACTTTTAATAAAACGTTGCCTATTTCACCACGATAAAACTAGTTGGCAGTAACACATCATTTATAAAACAACTTAAGGTAAACTCATAGCAATACAATAGCGTACCAATACAAATTCGATCTTATCGTGGTTGTATGTCAAGCACAAGCCGCATTAAATCTGATAGTGCTATTATAGTGCTATTAGAATGGTAACAAATTGATTTTTCGCTGCTATTATGAAGAATACTAGCGTTCAACACCGAAAACATTTTTTATGCTAGGGCATACTGTCGTATGTCTACCATTTTCGTAGCCCGCTAACAAGAATTCATCAAAGCAAAGTGTAAGTTACAGAATTATTAATCAAGTAATCTTTATGTCACAGAATGCAACTAGAATGATTTTGCTTAGAGGTTGATAAATCGAATATATTTATTTCGTTTAAACTATTGGTTTTCAAAGATTGCAACCATTTCCGATGCCGCGTTGATTTTAGTCAGCTGTCATTCCAATATGCACGATAAAATTTAATATACTAAGCTGCACAACTATGGAAACTGCTGAAAATTTATAATTTAATTATTCGGATGTTTTATTATAGTTGCAATAAACCAAATCAATCAGGATGATCTTACAGTAAAACTTCAACTATTCTACTTACGGCTGTATATTTTCAAGTTGACACCAGTGCTTAGAAATCTCACATTCAATTTATACAATACGCCTGAATTGATGCAATATACTGCTCATTCTTTGCTGTTTCTAGTGCAGATGAAATGAACTCAGTAGCGAAACTCTTACTTTCATGTTCGTGTTATTCTCTACATTCATTCCTTCTCGACAATAGTGAATGAAATTAAAGGTGAATCATTCATTCACCTTGAACTTCCAACAACGGTAAACGAAATTACAATAAACGTAAACATTGCTCCAAAGTTTTAATTAATTTCCTTCAGTCGGGTTTTGGTTGATTTTAAAAAGCAGGCAATTTTAAAAACTAAACTTTGAGATTTAAAATATCAGTCACGAGCAAGAAAATTGACTGATAGGTTAATCGAGCAATCGTTCAGCACTGCAATTCATGAATGAATTGTTTTGAGCGGTAGAAAGCTGAGAAAGACAAACACTGTCGGCAATTCAGTAGTCATGTCCATGGACTGACAGATTAAAGAATACTACCAGGGCACAGTGGCCCGGTTTCGAAAAAAAGCAGACATTAGCAATTGGGAAAGAAATGCGTAAATTTTCAAGGATGGTATCTTCGATGAAAGTTAATAATAAAATATAGCGCATCTTTCTGCACTATTAGGGTGATCGTGAAATCACCTATTAGGGTGATACGAACTTTTGTTTTTTGAATAATTTCAAAAAAAAATTATCTTTAAAAAGTTGCAGAACATACTAAAGTAAGCAACTTTGCTCGATATATTAACTACCTATCTTTTACCGGTTGCGAAATATAATGATGTTTTAAAAAAAGAGCACTTAAAATGAATTATGTATTTTCTTTCTAATTGATGTAAATCGGTGAAACTTTTAAACTTTCCTCTACTTTTATTACGTTTCGGCTTACTTTATATCTGTTCAGCCATCATCAGATGTATATAAACAATTCTTATAAAAAAGTGCAACACTTTCGTTGCCCGTTGGTTGTCTTCTCCACATACGGCTCGAGCAGCGTCGCCGTAAGGAATAACAGCGGGCAACAAAAGTGTTGCACTTTTTATAAGAATTGTTTATATAAATCTGATGATGTCTGAACAGATATAAAGTAAGCCGAAACGTAATAAAAGTAGAGGAAAGTTTAAAAGTTTCACCGATTTACATCAATTAGAAAGAAAATACAAAGGAATACGGTGACCAAAACAATTAAAGCATAAAATGAATTATGCTCAATTACTCTGCACACAATTTTTTTATTGCTTTCGAGTGTTCTACAAAGTTTTTTTTCTCATTTTACACATTTTCTCTGAAGGATGCTTGTCGCTAGGACGCATATTTAATACGTTATAAAATATATGAAAAAAAATTCGCGTCATTCAAATTTTTTTTTTCAATTTCAATTCCATCATTAGATCTCCAAAGGAATCCCAGAAAAAATCAATTGAAAAATGAAAAATGTGTTATATTTTGATAAAATTTTTTATAGCTTGTTATGTGAAAGAGATAGGGAGTTACTGTATTTAACAAAGTTGCTCATTTTAATGTTCTACAAGTTAGCTGAGGACACCATACGTTTTTGAACGCATTTAAATAAACGAAAATTTGTATCACCCTAATGAAACCACCAAAATCACACTAGTTTGTTATAACGTATAAATGCGTAATTTTTGGGGCATTTTATCTTTTGGAGAAGTTTATTAAAAAAAATATAGTGCATCTTTTTGCACTATTAGGATGACCGTAAATTCACTTATTGGGGTGACATTAACTTTTGTTTTTTAAATAAGGCCATTGCAAATCATTTTAAAAGTTTTTGTAATCCCCCCCCCCCCCCGAAATCGAAATCGGCTTGAAAAATCGAGGAGTAAAAAAAGTAATTTGTAGGATATGAGTTAAATTTTTTTTATAAAATCAATTGTCTGTGGGCTCTACACCCTGAAAAACTTGAAAGATGAGTGTACAAGTTGAGTTAACGCTTCTAGGATGAAATAGAAATGGAAATTCAAACAGCGGAATTTCCGAAAATCGGCCGAAAAAATTTTCTTTCCTTTTTGTCTTTTTTTCGAAGATTTTTGCATGGAAATTAACAACGTATATATTAAGCAAGAATAGATTGGTTTTCACGTTTAAACTTAAAATAAAAATGCCTAAAATCCGTATTTTTTTTTTGCTCGATTAAAAAATTCTCCTTGTTTTTTTTTTGCAACCCCCCCCCCCCTTCAGTGGCCCAACACCGGAGGGAAAAAAACTTTTTAAAATATTTTTAATGGCCTAATTTCAAAACAAAAATTTCGCACTAATTTCGTAAACATTGTTGATTTTTGGTTCGGACGATGGAAAATGTTGATGGATGGATTGTAAAACTGTACGACGAGTTCAAAAAATAAAGTCAGTTGCGTAATTTCAATAAATGCTCATAACACTTTTTAGTGAAATTAAAGTGCACGAATCGGAAGGTAAGTGTGTTTGAGTCGAATCAGCACAAGAACTCTTGGATTATTCATTCTATCCATCCAAGATATGATGAAAATTGAATTGACTTCCCTTACTATAACAGGAATTAACAATAAAGCCTACTTAATAAACAAAGAAAAAGTCAAAGAAATGTCGTGTCCATAGGTATAATCATTGTTAATTTATTACAACGAAATAGGCTACGTAGCACATTGACTTTTGAAAAATGAATTCCAGTGGCCTTCGGCTCGTTTTTCAATCGACACCTATTTTTTCCACTCAAAAAATGCTTCTCGTAATCTCACTTTTCCAGGTTTTGGCCTCCATTTTAAGAGAATTGTTTTTTGTGCTAGTATGTAATTTGTTAAGAGTTATGATTTCTTTTTGAAAAATACCATGGACCCCCGGTAATTTGAACGATTCCTCATGCAGACTAACGAAATTACTTTTTAATTTGAAAAACCTTTGATAGTCTGAAACTTGTATTAATTTGCCACCCTGCTCTTTGCTATTGTTTTGATGGTTTGATTTAGTTGGCAGTTGTAAGCAGCAAATATTTCGTTTTTCGGTCGAATTATCATCAGAATCGTAAGGAAAACGGAATGTGAAACAAATTTACACACTAGATCAGTATGAACAAGTCACGTTTATTGACATTGTCTTCATAAGCAAATGGCGTCATGTTGGTCATGATATTTAAACCATTTTTAATTCGCACTACGTGCAGATTAACGGAGTTCAAATTGGAAAGTGCTCGGATTACGAATGGTTAAACGAACGATGGTCCACGGTATACTGTTTTAAAAGAGTTTTATGACAACATTGTTAAGACAAATACATTTTGTAGAAGATTGCCATGGAATTTGTCAAAACTGTTGCCAAGTTTTAAGAAAGCTCTGAAACGATTCAAAGGGGAATCTAATATCCTTCAAAACATATTATGAAGTGAATTTAGCTAATGCAGTTTTATAGAGATTGCTGTCACTTATCCTATGTACGCTTCGCCGTGGAAAAAATCATCTGGAAAAATTTTCTGTAACAAAATCTTTTCCCGATGCACACAAACCACCAACACAGTCGCGTACACACTTAAAAAATAGCACCGAGTTCGGCAAAATTTTGCGGTAAAAATGTCGATGGTGTATGTCGACGTTTACGGCTCTTTAGTAACGTTTGGCAACATAAAAAATTTTACCGAACGGTCAACTGTTGAGATTTCGGCAAAATTTTTTCGAGCTCGGTGCTTTTATTTAGGTGTGTATTAGCAATCCTTATGAATGTTTCTTTAAGTCTTCTTCAATCATACTTCATAACTTTTAATCAAATGAGACAAACTTGGCATGGGGGAAACCATTAAAAACCCTGATAGACTCTGAAATGCTCTGATAAAACGATCAGAAGAAATTAATAAAACCAACTTGCTATTGTACATTATTTCTTTAATCAGACAAAGCAAAGAAAATAGCAGCAAAAACTCTGATCTATCCCCCCATAGGACAGATTTAGCTTCTCCATCCACCCTAGGAAAATTTACTCAAATTTTTAAATTATAGTTAGAAACAATATTCATATGAACAATATATAAACGTGAAAGTGAGCATGTATGTATGTTCCTCCATAACTCTGGAATGTCTGGACGGCTCTTCGTCAGACTTGAGACACATATTCTTTGGCATTGAAGAATCAGCGCAGGGAGGTTGACAAAGAAGAAGTGGTCAACTAGGGTAGGGAAGTTCAAATTGGTAAAGGAGTGAGTTTCTCTTGCATTTGGACCTAGTAAAAGTAGCTTTTAAAAGAGTGGATAGAGTGATCATCAACACAGGGGGAGGTTCAAAAACGTAACAAAGGTTTTGTGTTGTTTCGGGAAACTAGCAGTCATTAACTTTTCGTCGGAGAGCCCAGTTTCGGACGCAGTTTTTGAGTCCAAAAGCCGGATTCTGTTTATAGAAATGTATTCACTGCATTCTTTTTGCCAATCTGAACACAGTGAATATATTTTTATGAACAAAATTTTTGTTTTGAACAAAAAAAACTGCTTTTGAAATTTGCAAAATTGATGACGACTAATTTCACCTTAACAGGGATTTACAAGTGGCTGAGGGACAACAGGGAATTTGGTGACAAGTTGAGTACACACATTCAAATTCACATTCACATTCAAAGAAAAAAGGTTTTTTTATTATGAGAATTTTTATTACAATAACAGACGTACAAGTGGGAAAGAGACAAAAGGGCCCCAAGTAAAATCGGACAATCAGCTAGTAGGTAATAGAAACAAGAGAGCAATTTTTATTTGCATCGCTTTTATACTATCTCATCATTAATGTGCATTTAATTTTAATATGCCGACGTATGAAAAAAATTAATTGAGAGCTAGTTCCGCCAATGATTGGATCGACAAAAGGGGATATTGTCTAGTAAAAATGACAGTAAAAATAAGTTATGCTAAGCTACACAAATAAGTCATTTAGTATAGTAGTGATCCCGGTATCCAGCACTTATTTTGTCCTTAAGACACACTTGTCAAAAGTACCGGAATGATATTTTTGCCTTTTTGCCTTTCTACTATATAAATATATAGTATAAAGGTATAGAAATCACTTGGAAAACCGGAAATGGAAAGAAGGTCCTGCGGGCCGAATGTCATATACCATTCGACTCAGTTTCGAAAACTGAGCATTTTCTGTGTGTGTGTATGTATGTGTGTGTGTGTGTATGTGTGTGTGTGTGTGTGTGTGTATGTGACGCTTTTAATCTCACTCACTTTTCTCGGAGATGGCTGGACCGATTTTAATGTTCTTAGTGTCAAATGAAAGGTCTAGGTGTCCCATTGGTCGCTATTGAATTTCATACTGATCGGACTTTTAGTTCAAAAGTTATGTATAAAAATATGAAAAATATGGGACTTCATTATCTCATAGGTCCCTTAACCGATTTGAACAAAATTGATTGCATATGAAAGAGGAGCCTTGCAAACCCTTAACTTCCAAATTTCATGACGATTGGGCTTGTAGTTTGAAAGTTACATAAAGAAATGTGAAAAAATAGTATTTAAAACATATTTTTGTAACATATAAGCATTAATTCAATGAAAAACATCACACATTTTATTATTATTTGAAAATTACTACTGAGATCTATCAAACGAAACCGAGTTATTTAAAATCGGACAGTTCATTCAAAAGTTATTTAAACTTTAACACTTAAGCACCGTATATTAAACCGTTAAAACGTGTGAATTCAAAACAAATGTTGATTGTATTCAATGTGTGTGATGTATGTGTGTATGTATGTATGTATGTATGTATGTATGTATGTATGTATGTATGTATGTATGTATGTATGTATGTATGTATGTATGTATGTATGTATGTATGTATGTATGTATGTATGTATGTATGTATGTATGTATGTATATATGTATGTATGTATGTATGTATGTATGTATGTATGTATGTATGTATGTATGTATGTATGTATGTATGTATGTATGTATGTATGTATGTATGTATGTATGTATGTATGTATGTATGTATGTATGTATGTATGTATGTATGTATGTATGTATGTATGTATGTATGTATGTATATATGTATGTATGTATGTATGTATGTATGTATGTATGTATGTGTGTATGTGATCCCAAGCAACAATGTGAGTTTGATTGTACTCTTCTGGTGGTTTTCATGACCAATTTTGGTCTTGAATGTCATCATAAGAGTGTAATAAAACTCAAATTGTTACTTGGGATGACAATTTACAATTTTTAAATTTGCATTGAAATTCAAGAAAATATGTTTCTAACTTTTCTGAATCAATTGTCTGAAATTTTTGAAGCCTCTTAGTGGAATACGAAATTTGAAATTAAAGAAAAGAAAAAACTTTTACCGACTAAATCCCACTATTTAATATTTATTCGCAACAGATACGTATACGCTTTGAAATAAGACGCTGTTGAAGCCTGCACGTCGTAGGCGAACTACGTATCTGTTGCAAATAAATATTAAATAATGGGATTCAATCGAAAAGCTTTTTCTTTTCTTTGATTTCAGATTTCAATTGTCATTTTGTTCACTTGCTGTTACTCACAATTGTACACGAAAAGCAAACAGCGAAGAAAAGCAGTTAATTTAAGCATGAAGGTATAGTGGTGTATAGGATTAAAAATGAGTTGATTTTTCCAAATAAATTTATACAAATTTCAAACAAATTTTGCGCATCAATAGATGCTCTTTTCAATCAATAGATAGAGCTTAGAAATGTTATATGAAAAATAGGAAGTAAACGTTGCACGGTAGTAATTTTGTAAGATTTGTTTTCGTTAATGACATTTTAAAGGACAGATGTCTTATGTCATGTATCATGTTTCAACAAATAAATCAAAAATGACAAACACTGAAAATCATATCGATCATATTTCCCATTCTCAAGCATGTTTAAGGCGCAGCTTTTGCAACCCTCTTGTTTTCCTAACCCTCCAACATTGTAAAAACGATACGATCAAGCTAATGACTATCTTTTCATGAAAGTACATTCAAAAAAAGCATAAGTTTTGATTTTCATGCAAAAATAATTATCTGAAGGAGCGCCAGCTAAGAAAAAGTTCAATTTCTCTTTTTCATATCTAATGCTCTATTCAGTTATTTTTTCTAATTCAGATATATTGCAAAATTGAAGCCAAGCAAACTAATAGTAAAATTTTGAGATTAATCATTTTGTTGTCGATATTCTTTGTCTTCAAAGGCGAAGTATAATAATAATTTTTCTGAACTCTTGTTTTTCAAAGATGCTAACTTTTGAACACATGGTATTAATTAATTAGCAACAAATCTGTTCTGAACACATATTTCATATTGTCAATTCAAAACAAGTTTCCTATGTGGCTCTGAAGCCCGAAAGTTTAGGCCGACCGATTATAAAACTAAATAAGGTGTTACAAGTATCTACGCACACAAGGAAAGAAAATTTAATTATTCTACGCAATACGTTGTGAATTTTACTGGCAAATAAGGATTTTGAGGAATACGGAACGGATATTTAAAAATATAGTCAAGTTAATTATACATAGATGTTCCTGAGAAATTAAATGATGATTATTGTGACAGTAGAAAGGCTAGGTCACGCCGCTAGGTGGATTAATTCGGGTTTTTATTTAAGATTTAACATTAAAACTGAGAAATTATTATTATAAACCAAAGCAAAGCAAAGGTTAGGTGCTACATTCCGTTATCGAAACTTGACCTTTTGTTTTTATGCGACGAACTTCGCAGCCAGCTGTTAGAGTACAGGACAATCGCAGGGCCAGTTGCTACGATTCTATTGACTCTAACAGCCCAGTCTCCCAGTCGAGATTCGAAAATACGACGGTCTATTAGGCTAGCATCATACCTCGAAGCCAACTGGGAGGCATCATTATAAACCACACATACTCAAAACTAAAGGTGAACCTCCTGCTAGATGTGAATACTGAAATTCAAATCAATTTTCAAATTTCGTTTAAGGTACCATACTTATTAGCATCGCCTTTGTGTTCGTTGTAAATTCGATCTTCTAGATCAATTAAATGTCTCCATGCCGCCACATAGTGAGTCCCAAAAGCAATGCCCAAAACACATCAGTTTTAATACTCAATCTTGCTTCTCATCAAACAATTACCCTCTCGAAATTGCCCCATCCGGAAGGGAACGGATGTGTTTCGTACGGATTGTAAAATAGGAAAATAGCCAACCATAACAAAGACACAATCAGTGCAGAGCCTTTGCCGGGTGGCCCACCCCAGAATCATGATATCAAATCGAATAGCATCTTGCTTGCCTAGTCGTCGTCGTCGTCCCGTACGTCAACCGGGAAACGTCCTGTGCAAACATTCAACCTTCTTCGCTTTTAGTCATTTAGCAGCATTCGTTGGCTGTTTCTAGCGGCGGAGGTATCTTCCAAAAGCAGCCCCGAACCGATGGAATCTGATGATTTTATCTTCTAAATTACACCAGACATCTACATTAAGCCGACAGGCGAAGTAGTTCTTCGCCTCGTTCAAGTCGACAGTGACAAACCAGGGCACGATAGTGTGTGAATCTGGAATGCAACTTCGCCTTTTTGTATCTAATTTTTGACTACGGAAAAAAATCTGGAACAGGAACAAATATGGTTGAAAGAATCATTCACATCTCGGGATATTACTTAATTTAAGTAAAAGTTAATGCAGTTACATTATAAAATGGTGAATTAAAAAAAAACTGTCCATTTTTGCTGAAAAAAATTCAAATGCAAGTATTCCACTGTGCCATTATTTACCAATAAAAGAAACCGGTAGATTGTCATTCTAACACATTCAACTAGCACCGGTAATCATTCTGTCCCTTTCCATTCGCTCGTTCAGCACCGGTACGGTCGGAATCATTCCCACCGAAGCAGCAGCCGCAAGCCGTGTGCACCATAGCAGCCATCGCTGGTGATTAGATTATAGAGCCCTGCTCGGCGGTGGGACGAATGGCTGGCCGCGTGCTGGCTGGCCAAGCCAAGTCGCAAAAACTAGCATGCGGCCATAACCCAAGGCTTCGTTCGGGAACCAGCAGTGTCCGGTTCGGAGTAAAAGTGAAAACTTGTTCTATTATGTCGAACGAGATCGGGATCATTATTGAGTTAGTTTTCCATTTGGCAGGCTCTTTTCTTCTCGATACGTAGCCAACGGACTGCAATAGGGAAGAAACCGTCTTCTGTCTTGTCATGTTTTTCCCCTTTTCGGGTCGTCGCAAAGCTTTTCACTTTTTCCGCCACTTCTGCTGTCTGCCTAATTGTTGTATCTTTTCTTAGTTTATCTAATTTTGTGTCTGTTTTCATTTAGGAAAACAATGATTTGGCATAAAGTACCACACCAGACTGACTCCGAGCGGCTGGACGGACCTGGCTAGAGTGCTGCTGGAGTGATATTTAATACCGCATCTTGTTAGCTCGGAAAGTGGTAAACCTGTGTGATGGAACTGATGTTGCTTTGAAGATATCCGTTTGTTTTGTAGCGCTCGTTCACTCCGACTTGTCCGGTTTGTCAGTTGATTAAGTGTCTACTTAAGTGGGTGATTGATTTATGCTGTTAATGACTGTTGGAAACGAGTAATTAAGAAACATTGTGGTGACGGGAGAAGACTTCAAAAGAAAACCAATGTTTGTATTTGTGTATTTTCAATATCAATTGCGAATCAGTTCTGCTTTTCACGACCATTGATGACAATAATAGATTGTTCGCTTTAATCCATCATAAATCAATTAAAATACGATGTTCTCGTTTTCGTTAAAATTGTAATACCTCTTTCGCTGTCAGTTTCAATGTCGTCCAGCAAAACAAACCAGTCCCAAGTCCTAACTATAAGCTCATCATCGAAAGCAGGGGGATTATGATTGCTTGCTGTGTGCACGGGTAGGTTTTACCCCGAGCGAGCGATTCTGCGTGAAACTTAGGATTGGGCGATACCGTATCGATACCCGCGATATCGATACTCGAAGGCCGATATTTCGATATATTTCATCGATACTTACGACGTCGATATTATGCTAAATCGATAATTTCATCCCGATACTGTTCTGATAAAGCGGGATATGCAGCTGAAAAAATATAGACTAAAACTAGGTCAGGAAATGCTCAAAAAAACAAAATTTTTAGGATTTTTTCTCGCACTGTTTTCTTTTCGGGTAGCTTCTAAGCTTAATTCTCAAATTTACTTTATTAGAAATGACCTCGACACAGCCGTTTTTATGTTAGACGACTTGAAACGAGCCGAACTGTGTCGATTTCGGTACAAGTGCCGAACTGCAAGATTTGTTAAATTCGTTATAATCTTATCGATCTGGCAACCGTGCTGTGCAATGTGCTGAGTGTCCGACCCCTTGGAATTGACTCTTATGCAAAACCTTGAACAATGTCACTTACGTGTTTAACGCTTATTGAACAGTAAGTGCGTACGATATGCGATTTTCAGCAATTCAAAACTGACCAGAGAGCACATAGAGTAGTATTGGGCGTTGAAGGCATAGAGATTTTCCAGTTTTTTACGCGCCATAATAGCGGTGAAAGTGGCAGAGGTGGGACAGAGATCGAGCAGAGCTAGAACCGGAAAGGAGCAACTCCCGGCGGAACTCTGCAGGAATGGCCAAGAACCGCCAGCAACGACACATCACTGGATGGTTTCAGGGGTTTGGGAGAGAGCTGCCGGATGAGTGGATTGAGGGTGTGGTTTGTCCCATCTACAGAAAGGGGGATCGGATAGATTGCTGCAATTACCGCAGCATAACGCTGGTCAAAGTCACCAACAGATTTTGTTACGTCATCTATCCCCGGTGGCTGGAGAGTTCGTAGGGTAGTACCAGGTTGGCTTTTGAAGGCCCGTGCTAATACGGATCAAATTTTTACTCTTCGGCATGTCATCTAGATGTGTCGGGAGTACAACCCATCATATTTTTGTGGATTCCGGGGCAGCATACGATTCAGTCGGGCGTGAACAGCTGTGGTGCGGTTTTCCGTACAAAGCGACGTGTCCGAAATAGAGTTGTACTGGAGCGAGTGATGTGTTGCGTGCGTGTTTTGGGGGCCCTCTCTTTGCTCAACATGTTTTTTATTGATTAATTTTTATGAATCCCTTTTTTTGAGTAGCATTTCCTAATCCCAGAATGCCGCCTTAAATAGTATCGATAAATCTAATATCGATGCTTCACGAGCGATATATCGACGGTATCGATAAAGCGGCGGATTTGATATTGATATTCAATTATCGATACTTTCGGGAATTTTGCCCAATCCTAGTGAAACTACAACTTGTTCCGCAGACAAGATGTTTCGATTTAAACGCAACCCGGCTCTGCTGCTGGTGCGGCAAGCGACCGTTTGCCTGACTGTCTGTCTGTCTGTCCGTCTGTCTGACTGTCTATCCATCTATCTGGTCTGCCTATTTGAGAGCGTCTACTCGTGTACCTACTCAAAGTGCGACGGTGTGGTGGTGACGAGCGCCAGCGAGCGAGCATGCAACGAGTGGAGATTTTAATCGACGCTTAATTTAGGCTCTCAGTTTTCAGTTCACCATGGGAATAATGTAAGGAAATATTGGTTAAAAAGAAAAATCTTTATTTTTTTTTTGAGTTGCATAAAACATATAACATAAATTTGGAACAAATTAGTTGCGTATTATAATTTTTGTACAAAAAGTTTGCCAATTTAAAGATTAATTTGCGATACGACATTTTGGTCATTTATTGAAAAAGTGCTATAGGTGTTCCGTAACCGAGTCTGTCTTGATAAGCGTGTGGTTCTGTTTTCGAATTTTAGTAGAATCACACCATTCGATGTTATTTAACTTAAGTATAGATTCATACTCAAGTCCATATCCTCCCTTCATGCTGAATTCTGCTTTAATTACCATACCAGTCTGGCACACGCGATATTTTGAGGTATTTCATCCCAAATCTTTTCTAAACGTTGCTTGAAAGTATCCATTGTCAATCCTTTGGTGCTCCCTAGTTTGCCTAGCATGCAACCTAATGCATCGAAATAGAGTGGATTCAGACCAAGCGAAGAGGTAGGCCACTCTTTCGAAGAAATAAAATCCGGAAAATTGTCCTCACACCAAGCTTGTGTAGCTTTCGCCCGGTGAGATGGTGCAGAATCTTATTGGAAGCAGTATGGTACATTCTTATAGTATTTTTTGACGAAGGAAAGCAAATGGTTCTTCAAAATATTATCGATGTAATATTTAGTGTTGTTTTGAACACCAGGTTCAATGGGCAGCAATGGAACCTTCAAATTTTTGGAGAAACATCCCCATACCAGCATTCTGGAAACATTCTAAATCAGTGGTGGCCACGGTAAAAGCATAATGCGGGCTAAATCCCCAAGCAACACAGCTTGTTATAGAACAGAATAATATTACAAATATCAGAACTTCTCTATTACCTGAAAAGCGCAAAAAATTGAAGTCTAATGAAACAAGAATTGAAAGAAGTATGTATCGGGTTATTTCATACCAATTAAAAACGTTATTATAGCATAAGCTATAATTTGTTCTTTCAGTAGTTTAAAGTTAGTAATGGAGACATAATAAAAACTTCTTGTTGACATGTTCACAAAACAAACAGTATACATTTGATATGAGCTGTCAAATAAATTCATGTTATCCCAAAACATCTCAACACCTTAATAATAACGACATATGTTTTCAAAATACGGTTATAGTACTCTTAAGCGACTACTTTTCACGAATATTATTTTCCAACTTGTTTTGTGTGTTACTTGGGTCAGATCTCCTCAATAGATCGGCGGCCCGGAACGACTTCTGACCTTAATAAATTCAACCTATAGTTCCTATCCCGTCTATCAAACCCGTCCGCGGGCCGCATGGATCATATTCAAGAGCCATCAGTGTTCTAAAACCTTTGAACAGCCAGTTTGTCGCGAGGAATAAAGAAAGATGTGCTGCAAGTTGGTTGTTGTGATCCTATTGTAGGAACATTTTTTCGTCCGAAAACAGAATTTCATAATCATCGCTTAGGCAGCTGCCGATATCTTTCGACTCTTGCAAGCTTCTGCTTTTCAGTCAAACTATACACCCGTTGTTTTTGTAGGGAATCAATCGAAGATCATCTTTCAAAATATTCTTCAAGGTTGACTGCAAAATTCTAAGTTTCTTGCCCATCTTACATCCAGACTGTTCTAGTTCATGATTACCACGACTCTTAAACGAATAAAAATTCAAATCAAACTTGCAAGCTTTGTTGACATTTGAATGCACTCTGAACGAAAAATATACAGACACGTCTGTAATTATCCCATTTTATTACTACTCACCCTGTATGGCTGGTGGTAGCACCTCATGAAGTTTCTGTCATGCAGGGTAGGATTTGTTGTGGGCCTGAAAGAGAATTTGTGTTGCAAATAACATAACAATATTCATGATATAAAGATGTACAGATGTCAGTACCCTAGTTAAAACCCCAGCACCGCAGTTGACAGTGGCAAATCTATACCTATGAAAAAGGATTTCTGTCTGTCTGTCTGTCCCTATGTTCCTTTTATAATCGAAAACTACTGAGCCGATCGGCGTGAAAATTTGCATGTAGGGGTTTTCGAGGCTACGGAAGGTTCTCTCGATGGCAAAAGACCCCTCCCCCCACTAAAAGGGGGGGCTCCCATACAAATGTATGCCTATAAAAATGGATTTCTGGCTGCTATATGTTCCTTATAGAATCGAAAACTATTGAACCGAACGGAGTGAAAATTTACATGTAGGGGGTTTCGGGGCCAGGGAAGGTTCTTATGATGGTTAGAGACCCCTCCTCCCACTAAGAGGGGGGGCTTCCACACAAATGAAATACAAATTTCCTCATAACTCGAGAACTAACTAATCAAATGGAACCATATTTGGCATGTGGGTGTTTTTGGAGGCATGAATTTTTTCTATGATGAATTAGGACCCCTTACCTTTTTAGGAGGGAGGGCTCTCATACAAATGAAATACAAATTGCCTCATAACTCGAGAACTAATCAATCAAATGGAACAAAATTTGACATATGAGTGTTTTTGGAGACTAGAATGTTTTCTATGGTGAATTGAAACCTCTCCCTGCTTGAGGAGGGGAGGCTCCTATACAAATGAAATACAAATTTTCTCATAACTCTAGAAGTTGGGGGAGATATTTTCTACTTTACTGTGAGGAAAATCTGTATATTAAAACACCCATGAACTCCTCAGAAACTTGCAAAACTCGAGATTGTGGCAAAGATCATCCAAGATTCACGATTTATGTAAAACACAGTTTAGTTTGTGGCAATACGAAGTTTGTCGGGTCAGCTTGTTAATATATAAATGAATGCGAATATTCAAACAATTGCCCTGGTTTCATCCAAGACAAGCATCAGTAGCGCAGTTGCATCTTATAGAGTAACATAGCATTACAGGTATATTTATGCGTTTTGGTCATAAATACCGGTTATCTCCGTTATAGTGAATCTGGATTATCATGTTTTTTCGTCGGAAGCTTGCTGAGCCAAATAGTGGAATGTATCCATGGAACTACCTGGAAAAGAAATAAACCACTTTAAAAGTTCATAATGAAAAAACGATGTAACGATGCCAACTTCAGATCTTCAGTTTGGTTTAAGTGGCTTGCCGTCCTAAGAAAAAGCCTGTTGAACAAGGTAACTTCAGTTAAATCGGTTGTGGGCTACCTCTCCAATGTCACGGACACCGAGTGCTCTTCGCCAGATCTCGCTCCACCTGATCTAACCATCTTGTTCGCTGCGTTCTTGATCGTCTTGCTCCTACCGGATTTGAAAACTCCGAGCACTCGCAAGTGCTCGTCGAGCATTGTCCATGTTTCATGCTCGTAGAGAATAACCGGTTAAAGGAGCTTCTTGTACAGGGTACACTTTATATAGGGGAATAGGCTGCTCGATCGCAATTGCTTGTAAAGTAATTCAGTATGGAATATGACCACCGTTAGAGTTAAGCACCTTCTGAAGACGTTTCGGTATGCTCTCCACCAATTTCCTCCGTTGTTCTGCGATCTCTTTCCAGCCTCTCGACAATGCTGTGAAGCACATGTTCTTGATGGTTACGCCAGTTTTATCCACCTTATTGTCCAGAATTGCCCAGTTATTGGGAGTATCTTGGCTAATAAAGGTTAAGTGATACCCAGCTAGCACCAAATGGTACATCAATGTACGAAAATTATCGTAAATATCTCTTAACAAATTCGGAATCGTAACTAAATATGAATAAAGTGCGCCAAGTTGATTTTCAGTCGATAATAAGGATAATAACTGACACATATACGATTTTCAAGACAGAATTGCATAGCAGTATGAAGTGAGTCGCGCTTTATCGGATAATCATATAGATTATACGCGTATAATTATTGCTCATCATGTATATCGCCAAAAAATTAGCAGATATATGCCAGTTTTGCGCATCAAATACGATTTATTAACTTGCGTATCTATACGTAATGCTGATTTTTTACTTTTACATGCATATAAAAGTACTACCTGGGTACTCTGGGCTTTTGGGAATGAACTAATGTCATTTAGACCAGGTATGACTACGTAGAGGCGCTAGCTAGGAGCTTGGGATGGCTAGAGCTATGTAGGGCGCTTCTTCCCCATTTCATACTCGTTTTCTTGGCAGTATATGTTCTGTTGGAAGATGGAAGTCCTCGCCTACGCTGGCTTCCTCTACGCATTCACGTAGATTTTCATTGATGATGCCAACGTAGGCGTCAGCTGGCATCCAAAAAGCCGTGGGCGTAACCTTCCGTTACTCGCGTCAACTTTTGTAACACGGATACTCGCGCGTTGTATTTTGTACAACACTCTTTATCTCGGAATATCTCGAAATCCTGGCTATATAGAAAGTTACTGTCTTCAGCAAAGTTAATCAGTAGGTTAAGATCTTTCGTTTGGGGGATAGAATTTTATAAGTTTGTCACCAGGCGGCGCCAAAACCCGCTGTAAATTGTACATCTTACAATTGCGGCCATATACAAGTTGCTGCATTCGGAAAGATCCTTTTATCGTTACTAAATGATGTAGCATTCTATTGCATTCTATTGATTAAATTTTTTTCTAGCAGTTATCATGTTTTCTTAGATATGTTTCTCATAAAACATCTCATCACATAAAGTATGATAACATTTCTGCTGTTGGCAGAAAGTAGGGCATCTGTGGTTAGAAAGTAGGGCTGATGTGGTGTTTTGATTTACTTGGGCAGGATGTTTAGAAAGTTTTTTGCACAGTGATGATACATAGTGTGAAAAATGGATAATTCCGTTCATCAGCCTAGCATTTTTGGTCCACTAAAACATTGTCTGAAAACAGGATCTTACAAATAAACATATTCCGTAGATAGAACACATTCAGAAAACTAGCCCATACACTAGCGTCGTGAAGTCACGAAATTATGAACTTTTGCACACCTGCGGAATGGCCATCAACTGCTAAATAACTTTGCTATATACAGAAACCATTTTCCCTTATAAAGAAATAAGAGAAAATTCCAGTAGGGGCCAAGTGCGGTACCCCTCACACGCCGCTTGCATCGTTTCTGCGATTTCGGTTTATGCTCATCTATTTTGCTGAACAGTTTAAGGCATTAATGTATTGAATAACTATGTCATTTTGTTCATAATAAGTTTATTGAAGAATACATTTTGGTTTGACATCGATCTGTTACTTTAAAACAAAATGACATCCAAAAATCTACAAGTGTTGTACAAAATACAACAGCGCGAGTAACGAAAGGTTAAACCGTCATTAGACATTACCCTTCTTTATCGACAGACTTCACAGCCGGCTGTTAGAGTACAAGAAAATTACGGGGCCAGTGTAATAATCCTACTGACTCTATCTAGCAAGCACCGCCTAGCCGAGATTCGAACATACGACGACTAGCTTGTTAGACCAGCATCGTACCTCGAAGCTAACTGGGCTGGCATCCTCTACCATGATTAAGGACTGTAGATGACGATTTTGGAGCACCAGGTCTTCTTCATATTCTTACTCGTTGTTCCACTTCATTAAATATCTGAAAATACGGCTCGTATAGGGCGAATATTAAAAGCTGTAGGTTTTACTTCTAGATCGAATGGTCACCGATTGATTTTACTTGATTCCTCTGGATGGCTTATTGAATACTGCAAAAAGAACAAAGTGCGGAATGCAGAAAAATACCTGGTCGATATCACAAATGATTCTTTTTACACGATTTATTTGCAGTATTTATATAAAAGAAGGTTGGGGGATCCGCGGATCGAACCAAGCAATAATCGAAGCCAACTAAAACCAGATTTGAACCCACTTCTCCTTCCAGGTCTCATAAGGAGAAGGAGGTTCGAAACCGCTTGAGAAATGGCAGACTGTGATCCATAGCAATTTTTAATACCATTTTAACGCTAAAAATCACCCTTTTTGCACTGATAAGAGCCAAATCGGATCTGCCCATGAAACCTACGGGCCGAAATCATTTTTGACCGCTCGGCGCTCATAAAAACCTCAAATATACGGCTTCAACTATCATTTCCCAAGAGTCACCGAAATGTGCATATCGGAAAGCATACAGCTTAAAATCATCTACCTCGCGGCTCACGGCTAAGCTTTGATTTAACCTACAGTTTTCTTCCAGCATTCCTCATATCAGTCCGCGGGATGTACGGAATGCCTGAAAATAAATCCCGGATCAGAAAACAAATACACACGAATGATGTGAAGGTTTTCAAGAGTCGGTAACGGACATATGATCTCTTAAAACTTCTTTGCGGGTTCCCAATGTTGTCTTCCAAGACTTCATTCTTCTGCAACTAGCCAGATTTAGGGACCAGCCAGGGACTTTACATATTCCTAAAAAATTATTAAACGGTTTTGGATCCAACGAGGTAGCGTACGGGAGGGTATTTTCGGCCCATTAAGCGGTAGCCAGAACAATATTCAGAAATTACGTTGAAACTATATTTACTCGATACAAATTTTTATATCAATTTATAGAATAACATTACTGAATTTCGAAGTGCGTTTTGGTCTTAATGAAACGCTATTGAATTTGAATTATAGTCGCGAGAAATGATGAAGTTTCTGCGGCTGTTTTAGGCCCAAGGGCCTATTCGGTGGATTACTGTTCTTCAAAACAGATCAAAAGAGAGACAGATGGATAACGAGTCGGTATTGCCTACATACCGGCTCGTTGAAGATAACTAGTTTTGCAGCGACACCAGCTTGCTCCTGGTGCTAGTGTACATTGAATCGTTCATATACATTAGCACCAGAAGCAAGTGGTTGTCACTCAAAAGCTAGCTATTTCAACACAATAAAAGAGTTTCAGGTGCATCTGCTTCGCATACTTGCAGTAGTGTAAATAGAGCACAATAGGTTGAAATTAAAAACAAAATGTTGTAAATTGCTAGTGAATGAAAATTGATTTATTTTTTCATATCAGAGGGGCATTTCTGTGTTCCTCCGTGATGAAGTAGAATTATTCTGTGATACCGTATTCACAGCTGTTTAGTTTCTAGAATAAGTAAACGTGATCATAATTGTGTGTTTTCTAAACCATCATTAAGAGCGGTACGCGTAAGCGATTGCTTCTATTTTTTGGCCTACCCGAAAAAAAATAATCATGACAAGAAGATAAAAATTATGGTAATAGTAGGAATCAAAATACAGTAAAAACAATAAAATTGATCGTCAGAAAAGATAACCAAACCGTGAAACTTATTGTTGTCCGCCATAACTTTCATGGTTTTCTTTCATAATTTCATGGAGATTCTTTCATAATAATGACGGGTTGTTAAGTATTTTAACAATAAAAAAAATCTAGTTTATCGCGAACAAAAATATTCTTTTACAGTAGAAATTATCGTCCTTTTATGGTAATTTTTTTAGGCGAAAAAAATTAAAAGAGGCAGTAAATATATAATGAAATATGGCCAATTCTATAGCATAAAATAAGAAACACAAATATGGATAAAATTTGAATTTGAGGCACTTTTACAATAAATTTACCATAAGTTTCAATGTTCACAATAAAAACTTGTTTCTACTACAAAATGTAATGTAAATTTTTTTTCGGGTATCAGCATTTGTGGCTCGAGCAGAATAAAATTTAGCAAATTACTCACATTTTTATGAAAATAGTTATAACATATTAAAACCCATGAGTGCTATATTCGTTTCAGTATTGTTATATAGCGGTAAAGTTTTTATTTGCTAAAGCGCAGCAAAAAATATATATGCCGAATTTAGTAGCGTGCTGAAAATACCATTCGGTACCCTATTAAAAATGCGGACGAAGAAAACATTTGATGGTAATAATAACGAAAAATCAGTAATGGAAGTCAAACTACAAAACCAAACCACGCCGATCAATGCGGTTGTTTCTGGAGTTTGACGTTACGCTTGATCGTGAATGGTCGATTTTCGAATCCACCCACGCCATGATGAAATTTCTTCATTTACTAACACCACTTTACCAACAGGGCCACACCTGTATATACCTCATTGTGTTGAATCCATCCCTTTGTAACTTTGACATTTCCAAACAAAATCAGTGAAGGCCAAGCCTATGACAGGAAGCCATGTTTTTATGACTAGAATCACAGCTCGCTCCACACATACCTCTCACGAAGCTGAAACTAATACATATTCACCCTAAGCTGATGCGTACGCGTAGGTTTGTTGTGGACTCGAAACGAGACGAGCTTTATGATACAAACAAACCCTGTGCATTAATAAGTCACTGATAAAATAACAAATCAAGCAATCAAGCTTTTTTGGTGCGCATTAGCTTTGAGCTTATGGAACCTTTGGAAGACTTTCTTATAATTAAAAGTTCTATCGTCCAGCGAAATTCAAATTTTCATTAATCCCCCTAAAAGTGCAATAAAAAAATTAGTTTTCTTTAGTTTCAGCATAACACATTGATGTATTCTACAAAGTTTTACAGCATATTATTACAAGAAATTTTGCTGAAGACAGTAACCTTCTACCTCTTCAGCAAAGATAGAAAAATCCTATTTCTCGTAAAAGAAAAATCGTTAAAATCAGTTTTTCTATTTTAGCTGTTTTTGTAGTTGTTGTATGACTTTTTTTTGTTCTACAAAGATGTACAAATAGTAAAAATACACAACATTGCTGAACATAGTATACCTCTATCTTTGATTGTTTATGAACTATAGAACTTTTACTATAAAAATACCCTAATTTTGACGCCAAATAACTCTCAAGAAGGCATCATTTTAATCAAAAACTCTTCCCAGAGAATCAGAATAGTTTCAAGAAGACTGAAAAGTTTTATAAATCATATCTAAAAGCACAAAAGTTAAACAAAATTTATAGGCTGACAAAATCGGGATAAAAAGCTGATAAAATCGGTGGTAGACAAAATCGGGAGTAGACAAAATCGGGAGCTGACAAAATCGGAACATGAGTGTATTGATAAGCAACAAAACACGATTATATTCTAGTCTAGTCAAAGATCAACAACAAGGCTATTGAACAGCGTGATTTTGCAAGATACTCTTAGTTGACTAGTTTAATAGTTTTAAATTTTGACACACATGTTAATTGTTATAAAATTCCATAATCCTGTTCCATTATCCTGTTTTGGCCGTTAATAACGGGAAGGTTTTTTTATTAATAAATATACTCATTTAATTTCTGTTATAAACAATTTCCGTTTTGTTCAAATTTAACCCACCGTTCATCGAAAATGAACGAGACAGGAAAAAAGCGAAACGAACCGAGCGGAAAAATAACACATCAACGAGCGAAGCGAACCTGTCTAGTCCATTTAGGGGGTGATAATTTTATAATGTTTGCCCCCTCTCGGCCCGGCCGGTCGTCTGCGGCTGCGAGCTGATTGATTTGAATTAGGTTGGATAGATTGAACGGATTACGTACGTACGTTCGATAGCACGCCACGATGTTGCAACCTCACTAATCCCCGGTTTTGATCCGAAAACAAAATCGACCGTTAATTTGATCCTCCGAAAAAAATGCCCTTTGCGATCATCATCATCATCGTCGGTTGAGACGACTGCGCCTGCATTTACGTGGAAAAGGAATCTCAATTCTCAATCTGTTGTGCTCTGCTGTGAGGTTTTCTTGTACTGTTTGAGCGATTTTATTGACAGTCGATCTTGATAGGAGAATTAGCGTCTGAAAGAAAACTGTGTGGGAACCCGGCTGACGAACACGAATCGGGACCTGCTGTCGGTTGCCCTAGCCTTTCCATCCCTATCGGCTATCGTGTGTAGAAATCATTGACTGCGCTAATGACTTGACTAATGGAGTCACCTGATACCGACCCGCGTCTATCACACGCATTTAAAAGCCATTAGGGTGCTTACCGGAGTCGGTCATATCACCGTTCCTTTCTAGTTCCGCGCGGGAATTAATAGCGACAACTGAATCATGAGCAGTAAATCACTCTCAATTAAATTGAATTTGAGCGCAATTTAGATTAGAGCTTCCTTCGTTGCTGTGTCCTTTACGATCTACAGTAACACTGGGTGGCGCGGGTACCGCTACAACAAGTTTTCATTATTTTCGTCCCTTGTGCTTTGTCGCTTGCTCGCCAAGTTGCAACAAATTATGCAACGTGTCCGTGCGGGGTAGCTCGAATACAAAGCAAGCACCAACCACGGTGCTAGGCCATTACCATAGAAGCATAGCTATTAAAGTTAAGCGCAAACAATTTCCACACCGTAGGCTTACGGCCGGTTGACATGCAAGTCTCGACGTTCCCGACTTGGATTGGGTCCTTTTTCGCCAGACACAATTGACGGTTTATAGCCGTCTGATTTGCCATTATAAAATGAGTGAAGTCAATTGCCAATTGTATAGTTTTGTTTATTAGATATAAGTTCCTTGCTTATCGTAGCTCTCTCATGATAAAAAATCAATTTGTTGAGTACTTAACTAATTGTTAATCGAAGGTATAATAAAACCCCTTAATCAACTCCTTTCACAATTACCTCATCGACCAGCTGTCCTTGCATCGAGCCTCTCACCCATATCAGTCGTAATCGGAAAAGAAAAATCTAGAAAATGAACCTCGTTCATAGAGAGATAAACCTCCCAGGCGGCCGTTTGCTGTGCAACACAATGATTGAGTGCGATGGCTATCTAATAGCAGTTTTGTGAATTTCAACACTTCATTGCATTACACCATCAGTGAACCCACCGAACGTAGAGTAGGTATGTACAATGAAAGAATGCATCCTCCCTGTCGCTCACTTTGTTTCAATGAGCACTGAAGTGATCACTTGGCAGGGCCCTCGACCCTGTCCGTAACGCCTCAATTGAAAGGGGTTCTGAAAGTGCGATTCTGTTTTGCTAAAATGCAAGCCCAAGCTAGCTAGCTAGAGCTTCGAGCAGCTGCTTGTAAATTAGCAGATACGATTCTCGTTCTCGTCCATCACTGTGGGCTGCTGCTTTTTAGCGATCTTGATCCTTGATAGGAACACTACTGTAGTGAGTGGTATTCGATCCATTCAGTCATGGCTGTTTGCTACAGGAGGAATAACAGAATGTATTTTAGAACGGGTAATTTGGTGCTTAAATTTTGGCAAACTGGAACCGGCGACAAGCAAAATTTGTTAGTTCTATAAGGAGTATTAATGGTTATTGGATTACGGCTGGAATGACTTAAGAGACACGAATTTATTCATGTTACATCTGAGAAAACAGCAATTGGGAATTTTTTCCTAAAATATATCTGCGTTTTTTTCATCAATTTTTAATTTAAGAAATTATGAAAGAATCAATTGCTTTCAAATTAATTATTAATGATGTGGCTTCTTCCGCACTGTTCCGTGACTGTTGAAGCCAAAAAATTATTATTGATCAGTTAATTCACTGAAATTTCCCCAATTCCGTCTTCCATCATTGAATGACAAAATGAAACATGTGTTTATTGCCTGCTAATGAAAATCTCCCGCGACCGATCAAAACGCGGTCCTATTTTTATCCTCCGTTGGCCGCATATTCGTTACCGCTTGCGATCGCCTCCAGCCATCGACGACCGACGATCGAATGTATATACATTCACCTGTCCAGCTGTCGATCTTCCGGGCTATAAATGTTGGCCAACAATCCACCACCACCACCACCGTCGGTTCTGCCCGATTCGTTAATCCCTGAATGGCTGATCAGAGAGGCAAAAAAACGCTACGGAGCGCATAAAGCCTGCTTATAGATAAATTAATCAATTTTGCTTGATTGATTTATTAATGCCCAACCGCAACCACCAAGCAACAAATAAGTTTGTACGAGCGTGAAAGGGATTTCTTCACACTTCTCACCTGTGGTGGTGTTCAGTTTCGAGACCTTCAAAGTTGTCAAATTGACCGAGACGAGCTTTCAATTAAGTGAATAAAGCGAGCAGCGAAGCGGACGAAGAAGGAGCCCGGGTGTGGATAAATAACAATGTTCCTTTATGGGCAACATAAAAGGCATCCATTTTAGCACTTAATTAATCATTAAAGGCAGAACGGATGGGAACGTACGGTCCATTAGCGTTTGAGGTCACTCCCACAATAATGGAGAGGTTCGGATCAAGTGTAGGAGCTTAATTTCATTACAGTTTGATGGTTTTAGTGCGGAATCTGGTCAGAGCTTGTCTCAAACTACAAACTACTGGGTCAAAATAATATCAATCTATCAGAAAACGGTCATTGCCATGCCATTTTTTCAATTTAATTACCTGGAATGCGAACGAATGTCAAACAAATTTGTTGACATGACCTAATAATTCAGTTTTTATGTGAAATCCAAAAATAGGTGGGATATTTGCTATCCAACGCACATTTCACAGTCGGCTGGAGATGGCAACACAACGCCAACGTCCCACCACCGCACCGTCCTCGCTGGCATCCTTGCGAGGGTCGGCGATCTTTATCAATTAAGTAAGTGAATTAATTATCGTTCACACTCCAACGCACAGCCGCCCGCACTCGAAAGCAGTCTATTTCGTTGTTTTGATAATTCTATCGCAATCCAATGGTTTTGATAATAAACAAACTTCCAGATAAAATAACTAGAAATCAAGTCAGAATAGTATTGGAGTCTCAAATACGATAGCAGGACATTCCAGATTGCCGGACATAATCGCTCCCTGCTGGCAGGCTGGCAGCCAGGCATCACACCGGAGGCTCAAAAGAATTATCAGCAACTCGCCCCCACCTGTTCCCACCGGGGCTCTGGCATGCAATTCCGAGCCGAGTTGATATTGCTATGCTAGATCTTGACCGATATGCATACCATTATGACGATTATATTAATTTGGCGCTCGTAATTAAAAGATTAATTGGTACGCCCGTACGCCGGGCCATTTCACTGCACTGCCACTGCCGCTGCCTCTGTCGCTGATTGTTTTCGTACGGAATGGTATTTTTATTTCTGTTTTGATTGAGGCCGGCACCAATCCGCCAGCAACCGAACGCAACGCAATGGTGTGCTGCCCATTCGTCTGCCTACCTGCCCGACGGGTCCCCATCCAAGCAGAGATGTCGCAAAGTTGCCAACCTGAGTTTAAAAGCTTGTTGGCTTGTCTGTTTCAAGCTGGGTAATTATTGTTTTCATAGCAATTGGATGCTGGCGAGTTATGTTTACGATTTCGTGATGTTATTGGTTTTGTTAACTCAATGTTGTTCGATGGAATTAATTCAACGATCACTAACTTAAATGAAGCTAGACAAATGAAGACAAATTTCTACAGTTCTTCACTAAGAATTAAACATGTTTCGTAAAACGTGGTACACTGAGAACATAATTTCGTATATTTTCAAATAGAAATATTTCTAAAACAATACCTGTAGTTGGTAAAAATAATTTCATACCATTTACAAAACATTCGTAGGCCTATTGTCTGCCCCAAATGTTGTTAATACGAATTGTTCGTGTGTTGTACGATAGCACATTCGTAGCATATCTTGCACCAAACCCCACGATTGTTGTCTGGCATCGTTCTCGACGAGAACGGGTTCCTAAGATTGTATGTAAGAGTAAATAGACTTGTAAATTGGAATCTTCTTGGTATGCAATAGTCGCGGTTGTGTGAGCTGTTCGTGCGGAAATATGACAAACGAAACTCGACTTCGATTCTCGATCATGTCAGCTTTTTTTGGAGGTTATAACTTTGATACGCAACACTCAGGACTGATTTTATGAATCTACTTCGTTGTAGAAAGCAACGAAAGAAATCGTTAAACAGACGTTCATTTTCGTATTACAGTTCGGACTCGATTATCCGGGGATTCGATTACCCGGAAATTCAATTATCCGGGGATTCGATTATCCGGGTCATCAGGAGCATCATCATCATCATCATAATCATCATCATCATCATCAGCATCATCATCATCATCATCATCATCATCATCATCATCATCATCATCATCATCATCATCATCATCATCATCATCATCATCATCATCATCATCATCATTATCATCATCATCATCATCATCATCATCATCATCATCATCATCATCATCATCATCATCATCATCATCATCATCATCATCATCATCATCATCATCATCATCATCATCATCATCATCATCATCATCATCATCATCATCATCATCATCATCATCATCATCATCATCATCATCATCATCATCATCATCATCATCATCATCATCATCATCATCATCATCATCATCATCATCATCATCATCATCATCATCATCATCATCATCATCATCATCATCATCATCATCATCATCATCATCATCATCATCATCATCATCATCATCATCATCATCATCATCATCATCATCATCATCATCATCATCATCATCATCATCATCCCCCCTTTATGACGAGCTTGAGACGCTTCTCAAAAGAATCCACGCGGCACGCACCAAGTCCATGGGCATCTCGTCCCAGATCTTGGAAATGAGCTTCTTAAACTGATCCATAGTGCCACTTTATATTCGCTCTGCTTGGTCAACATGTTTGACCATACATAAAAGTCCAGGAGATTAAGATCCGGGGAGCTGGGAGGCCACAAAGCCTTACTGAGAAAATCAGTCAAATTCTCCGGACACCATGCTTGGACAATATTCGCCGTGTGGGCCGGTGCGCCGTCCTGTTGAAAGACGTAATGATCTTTCCCGCAGAGGTCACGAAGTGCCGGGGCCACAACGTTCTCCAGAACCTCGGTCTTATAGTACGCGGCGTTGGTTTTCAAGTTTTTCACCATAAACACCAGTGGAAGCTTCCCACGCTTGGATACGGCCCCCCAAACCATCACCGACGCGGCACTCTGGAACCGTGGGTTGTTTATGTGGGACGGGGGGATACTGGCCAACGTCGACGCCCACAAGCGGATCATTTTGGACATTGTGCAGCTGTTGCAAGATGAAGAGTTTCTCATCAGAAAACACGAACTCCTGACCAGTGTGCCGCGAAAGTATCAGTTTTGCTCTGTCCAACCTCTTCTTCGTTGTAGCCGCCGTTACCCCGTGAACCTTGCGTTTCTTGTACGGCTTGCATCGAAGATTTCTCGCCATGATGGTATGGGCAGACGCGATCGACACATCCAGGACAACAGCGGTCTTCCGGATCGAGCGGTTCGTTTTTCACTGAACCGCTCCCTCACCACCTTGATGGCTACTGGCGTCCTTGCCGAACGCGGCCGCCCGGATCTAGCATGGTCCTTGGCCGTACCGCTCTGAAATTCCGCTTCACCCCGTGAGATTTCAACCGCCGAAATATGTCGCCGGGTCGCTCGCCTCTCGCAAACAACTTTACTACGACGTAGCGATACTCCTTCATCGCGCGCGGTAATCAAGTCGACACCTTGCACCTATATATAAGGCTAAAGCTGGCACCAATACCAACACACAGAATGCACTTGATGCGCACTTACACAACGATGAAAAGTTGTATTCGAACTTATTTAACACCCTGTAGACCAATGGCTTGATGACTCTGCTTGGGAAGTACGTTGGGTTAAAAGTGACAAAATCCCGTCGTCCCAACAGCTCCTAACCATTTTATGATCAACCTAGACCAAGTTGATGTCTGCGTACTGTGATAGAAAAGTGCGCCAGAAAAAGTGACAACACTTCCTCCTTCCTAACAAGTCTAATAATAAATACAATAATTAAACCAATACCAATCTGATGTCTCTACTTGGGAAGTAAACCAGAAAAAGTAACAAATCATTCCGGTTCCAACAGGTCGATGAGAAGTGAAAAGACATTGTATTGAGTTGTAACAAAGATGAGCTACTGATAGAAAGCGATCGAATTAAATGTTTTCAACGTGGGGGAAGGGTTAGTAATAAAAACAAGCTTTGATTTCTGTAAGATAACAAAGCAGCAGATGTTTTGTTCTTGATTTTCTTAAATTGTTTACAAATGCACATTTTCCTCAGGGCAACTATGATGTTTTCGCGTGGTTTGGTTTGACTACATGCCTCAAGGCTCAAAACGGCTTGGTTTGAATTCACAAATCCAATGCTGCTATGATCTTTTTGAGCGATGATTTAAAAAAATAAGAATTGAAGGCGGTTCCCTTGCTACTTACACACTCAAAATATTCTGCACATAACTAATAGTAAATTTCCATATGAAATTCCATATGATTATCATGAGCCGCATATAAACACGATCCTTCCAGAAACACACATAAAAATTATACGCGTATGAATAGTATGTGCAATTATACACATAAAAATTATACGCATATGAATAGTATGTGCTAATTTTTCGCTTGCACATGAATAATAACTGTTTGGCACATAAAGATCATTTACTGGGCACATATCAAAAATCTATATGTGGGGCACATAGATACTATACGAAAAGTTTTCTCAGTGCAGGGCTGTAAACAGCGAGTTTTGAAGATGATTGATATCTTTTCTCCTCCGTTGGGTCTATGATAAAACGTTCATTTTTTGCTTTGTGTAATGCTATCTTGTTGAAATTATAATTTTTCAAGTAATTTTAATTGACAGAACAATATTGGTGGTAACGTTAACGCAGTGATGTTAAAAACTCAAAGTCTCAAAACTCGTCAAAAATCAAAATCAACTGTGAATTATGTCAACTTGATCCTATGCACGCGTGAGTTTTTCTGTTTTCATAGCAAGAAGCACAAAACTCACACATATTTCTTCCCGCTTGATCATATTGGGTGCTTTGCCCAAAGTTAGACGCGGTCTAAGGGAAAAACCGCGCTTGAAGCAAACACCGCGCTAGAACTGCTGCCAAAATGTTGTAAACAAACATGTTGTTCGCGTAACTGGGTGGCCAAAACTAACCACAACTTTATGATTTCTGTGTAATTTCTTCCAATAATATCAAAATCGACCCAGCAATCATGAAAGAGCATTTCATTTTTGAACAGTGCGGTGGATAACTTTCAATGAAACTCACAATATCCTGCTTTGCTTCAACTATTACCCGGAGCTACACACATATACATACAAATTCGCTGTCGAACAGCATAGGCATTCTCTTGTGCGATACGTAACTGTGAGTGAGCGTGAGAGATTGAATCTCTAAATAAATCGAAAAGTTAAACTAAAACACACATTTAAACTACATTTTTATCTAATTCTTATTAGGCTTCTTACTTTCTAGTTAAGAAAATGTCGATTCCCGCGAAGGAAAAATGTAAATTCCGCCAATATGCTTGCCATCTTAATTCATGAATGTGTGCTAGCTGTTTTCGCTGCTGATGTTTTCTCTGGTGGTTAATTCTCTTTCGCTCTCTGGTTCGTTTTATGAAATGCCATTCAGGGATGGCACAATCACTTTGACTCAATTCACATTCATTTGACAGTACCGTCTCAGTCATGCAGAATGAATAAGTTATATATGGGACGATTGAAAACTAGTTATTTTCTACAACTGTTCTGAATAAAGCATTGCTGTATCTTTTGTATTTACGGTGCTACAATGCTAGTACCTCTTTAGTGACTAAGTGAACGCTCATTTAGTCATTAACGAGTTACTAGCATTGTAGCGCCGTAACTACAAAAGATACAGCAAAACCTTATTTGGCAAAATTGTAGATAATAACTAATTCTACAAATATGCCATAAAAAACTTTGTCAAATTTTGCTTGGCTGAGACGGTACTGTCAAATGAATGTGAATTGAATCAAAGTGATCGTGCGATCCCTGGCTGTGGAAGAATTAGGCAAAATGCTCACAGCTGAGTTTGGTTCACATCACATAGCAACAGAGACATCGCGTATAATAGCGAGAGAAATTCATATGTGAGTTCGGCGCTTCTGATCAAGGTTGAAATTTCATGGTGCTTGAAATCTCGTTGAGTTTTTTGCTGCTATGAATTTTTCAACACTGCGTTGACGGATGATGTTCAACACTGACTCATACTGTTTTGATTCATAAAATGTGTACTGATTAAAATACTATCAATTCAAACTTGCCGCCTTGTGTGTTAATTGTGCATTTGAAAAGTTTGTGCGTGCAGAATAATGCCTCTATTTTACATTACTTACATTACTATACATTTACTTCAGTTTTAAAATCGCGACTAAATAAGAGATCATAGCATCAAAATTTTGTTCGCGAAAATCTCGTACATTGACTTAACGAAATCGTTGAAAACGGCCTAATCAATTGCCACAAACATAATAAAAATGATTAAAGAACGTTTGATATAGGAGATCTTGGAGAAATAGAAAGCCGGAAATTACAGTGACGACACAGAATGTGGCCAGCACATTCAAATGGAACGCTAATCTCTCTGTTCGAGTCTCTCTTGTGATTACCCCTGACCTTATTTGGCCATTGCCTCCGTTCGAGAAGTCGCAAACAAGCCGACAGTATCGTCTACAATCGTGCATCAAACCGAGTATAAAGTCGGGCTGTCGAATTATAAGAGGTTACTTACTTACTTAAGAGCCTTGTCGTCCTAAGACAAAGCCTGTTGAACAAAGTTTCTCTAATCTACTCGGTTGTGTGTTACCGGCGCTCTCCAATTCCTTGGACATCGAGTACTCTCCGTCAGATCTCGCTCCACCTGATCTAAACATCTTGCTCGCTGCGCTTCTGGCCGTCTTTTCCTACTGGATTTGAGGCAAACACCATCTTTGCAGGGTAGTTGTCCAGCATTCTTGCAACATACCTGCCCACCGTATCCGTCCAGCTTTAGCTACCTTTTGGATACTGGGTTCGCCATAGAGCTGCGCGAGTTCATGGTTCATCCTCCGCCTCCATACTCCGTTCTCCTGTACGCCACCGAAGATCGTTCTTAGCACTCGTCGTTCGAAAACTCCAAGCATTCGCTAGTCCTCCTCGAGCATTTTCCATTTTCGTGCCCGTAGAGAAGAACCGGTCTATTGAGCGTCTTGTGCAGGATATACTTTATACGGGGGCTTAGTTTGCTGGACCGCAATTGCTTGTGAAGCCCAAAGTAAGCACGACTTCCGCTGATGATACGCCTCCGAATCTCACGACTGGAGTCATTGTCCGCCATTACCAGTAAGCCAAGGTAGACAAATTCGTCAATTACCTCAAACTCATCGCCGTTGATCATTATACTACTACCAAAGCGGCGTCGGTCGGCCTCGGTTCCGGCACGTACTTTGTTCTAGACGTATTTACCTTCAACTCAATCTTTTCTGCTTCGAGCTTTAGTACTGGCACAGACAAACAGACAAGACACTCGCGTTAATTCCATCGTCCATTCAAAAACAACTTATTTTTCAAAAAAGCATGTTTCGCAACATATCCACACCGCGGCGCTCGAGTGTTGCTTCGAGTTTCCAGTATAAAACCATACAAATGTAAAAAACCTACAGTATAAAACCCTGCAAATGAAAGCTACTCCGCAACATGCATAACAGAGGGCACTAGTGTGCAAGTAAAATGTGTAGGACGATGGTTTTTGAAGAATTTTCTTCTATGTGTCATGTCAGTTCGTCAGTGGTACTGGTGTACTGTTCAGCCGTCACCACAGATGTTCTTCCGATAATATCCATGTCATCGGTAAAGCAGACAAATCGAATAGATTTGTTGGAGATCATGCCACTCGTGTTGAAATTCGCTCGGTTCATAACACCTTGTAGCGCTATGTTGAACAGCCGTCACCTTGACGAAGCCCCCTGTGTGGTGCGAATGAACTTGACAATCCACCTGAAATCCGAACACAGTACTGTGTACCATCCATCGTAGATTTTCTCGTAGACCGATGATGAACGACGAAACCTACGTCAAGGCAGACGGCTTTCTTCGCAGTAGCTCCATTTCGCAACCGTAAGGGAAAAGATGGCAGACGTTTTCAAGCATATAAAACTGTCGAATTTCGTTAAGAAATATCTGTTTTAGCAGACTATCTATACCTATGGCTTGGAAAGCCACAGGCTCATTGCATCCGGGTCCTCTAACAAATTTACGTAAACGAGTGCCTGAGAAATGTTCGATACGTGTTGGCTATGCAGAACCTACACGGAAAGAAATCTGATTCCGATACCATGAATAAAGTCATGAAATCATGAAACTTGATTTGCTGTCAAATCATGAATGAACTGCCATATCAGGCAGCGCAAAATCATGAATAATAGTTCATGATTTTTCGTTGTGTTATACTGTACAGAGTTCGTGATATCATGATTATTATTCATGGTGTATTTTCATAAAACATAAGCTAGAAATCTGAAATCATAAGTCATTTTGCTCGTTTTGGAGAATAAATTTTTATCCGTGTGATGGCAGAAGAACGAAAGGCGCGGAAATTCGAATTCCGTCAACTGGTAGATTATCTGAATAGTTTTTTTCATTCTTTAGTATGATGGTAAAAAAACGACTGCTTGTTTTTGTTTGAAAATTGGGTTGGCTTTTGGTCACGGGTTGCGTATAACAAGATTTATTTTCGGTTTAGAGTCGACGCTTCGAGTGGTATCTCTTCTTCATCAGGACATCTATTGATTAACAAAAACTTTCACAAATTTATACTTCTGCAACATTGATTACAGGTAACTGCTCAAAAAAAGACGAGTGCCCTTCTGGAGCACAACATCCCCCCACCCGCACATGCTGAAAACCGTATATTTCAATTAATAAATTGAGCTTCAACTTTCCGGACCGAAAGAGATCTTTTAGACATTATGCTCCAGAAATATCTCTTCTATGTAACATTTCGAACTACGTTAAAAGATTTTAACAATACAAATTCATTAACATATTTCATTCATTATTCATTTTACAATGTTGTAAGGGGCGTCACTCGAAAAGATGAACTTAGTTAGTCTTATTAGTCCAATTAAATATTAATTATGGTATTTGTGTTATCTGTTCATTTAACTAAATTGCCACATTCCCCATATTAATTTTAACCTAATGCCGTTTTAAGTGAAACAATTTTTCACATCCCCACTTTTTATTTCTGAATTTGTACCGTTAATACCGGCAACACTGCAGCTCAGATGCTAGAGATAAGACCGCACCACACCGAATCACTATACCGCCGCTGCCACCCACCCTGCTGAGCTGAATTAATCAAATATCAACAAAAATTATAATTTTATTATTAATTATGTGTGAAGTGATCGTAGTTTCACGAGCGGCAAAACAAATTGAAATCATTTTCTCCCCCCGTCGTCATCGTCGTCGGTATTCGCTGCCCGGCAGCCAGCGGCAGCTGCTTTCCACTCATTAAATCGATATAATATTCAAGCTTTTCGTGCTGGTTGCCTCCGCTGCGGTCCACCACCGCCGCCACACTATTGTGACCGGGGAAAAGCCTGCAACTGTCAAAACTAAACCGCGCGAGTTACGTACGATGGAAGCGGAGTTGAGCTGTAAAAAGTGGATTTTTAAATTAAGGCTATTACTATAATCGAATTAGCCTACGAGGCCTACGTGTGTTTGGTATACGCGGGAAACAAAGTGTGGGTGAGAGCAGAACGACACACTGCGCTGGTTGGCCTCCAGCATGGATGGTGGTTCTTGAAAGTTGAAACTATTTGCTCGGCTTTTTAGTTGCACAAAAAGGCAATTACTGTTTCACGGGCTTGACTCGCTAATTATGAGCACGTTGTTCTATAATTTCCATACAGCACTCCTCAGCTTAAACAACGATCAACGAAGGGAAAGCCCTTTCGCGGCACATATGAACTACTTTCTTTCAGATTCAAGCAAAAGTGAGGGAATACGAACGTAAAATTAAAACACCAAAGGAACTGAACCCCCGATAGTAACGTAGCAAGAGCCATGTGTTGCAGAACATATAACTAACCTCAAATTACTCATAATTTGCCTGCCAAGCTAGCACACATCGGCTTTCGCTAACTGGAATCGCGTGTTCGGTAAAGGTTTGCCCCGGCAGTCAGCCTGTCTGTGAATGCAACACAAAAACACGTAAGAAGGCACGATTGGGGAAGCAATCCAGCGAATCTGATTTCGAAGAACGCCAAAGTAGCTATTTATGATTAAAAACTTTTCCGTCGGTACGAACACTCCGCCGTACAATTTTCGGTGGTTATTTATTAGCGTGAAAAAGCGCTTTCCCCTTCTGAAAACCAGGCGAAATAAAAAAAACAAAATCGTTTTTGGGGAAAACTGCAACATTTGGTGCGCCGGCAAACTTCGGGGAAATTTTGACAAATTAATTACCTCCTGCGCTTTGCCTTGCTTCGTATACCTACATGTAGTTAGGCAGGGAAAATAAAAGTGCTCAGAAAGTTCTGTAATTAAATCGCGTCAAAATGTTTGCAAGGCTCTTCGGGAAGGGAAACATAGTAATTATTGTCATGCATTCCGGTGTTTTTTGGGTTGATTTAGTGGATTGCTTTGTATGCAAAATTGTTAGCTTGAGTGAAGTTAGATTAACGTAGCAAGTAGTAGTTTAGAATAATAACAATAACAAAATAGAGCAAGTCAGAATCCAATATCGCTAACAATCTTATTATCTTTTCTCTTTCTTTCCACTTCAGGAGACAGCAGCGATGCTACGGATCTGAGCGCCTCCCCGGTGGGTCACATCAAAGTTTGCGATCAGCAGCAGATGCTCGCCAAAACGGCTCCGCTAGCGAACCAATACCTGGGCAGTCCATCGCCGGATAAATTCCAGCAGCTTGCAAACTATCAGAACCACATCAAAAACCTCGACTTTGCTGCCTCGCTGGATCCATCCGGACTGGCGGCTGCTGCCGGTCATCACCAGTCGCATCACCATCCGGGAGTTCTGCACCCCGGACACAACACGTTGCCTTCCCATGCCGAGCTGGAGTACATGAAGTCACTGAAGGAGAACAACAAGTACTTCATCGATCGTAACTACCGGGCATCGCTAGCGGGATATGGTAGCAATAAGTACGGAGGTGGCGGAGGAGGACCTGGCAGTGAGGATGGAAACAGCACCGTGAATGATTACGAAGATGAACTTTCCTCCCCGACGACGGGTGCTCTAAAACGTAAGTACTCGGACAACGATGATCACCTTCTGGATGGAGGAAGCGGAGGCGCTGGCAGTGGTCCCGATAGCAACCCAGTCGAAGGCTCCATTAGCAAATATAGCAAACTGCATGACTCAGCCGATAAATCAATTAAGGCTAATAGTTTCGATTATATGAAAAATTTCGATGATCTACGAGCACGACAAGCGGCGGCTTTCGACGCCGAGCAGCACCTTCAGCAGCAACAGCAGCAGCTTCAACACCATCATCAACAGCAGCAACTACATCAGCAAACGCTCCATCATCACCATCAACAGCAACAGCATCAGCAGCAGCATAACGTTCAATCCCAGCATCCTCTCCAGCAGCAGCAGCAGCAATCACAACCTTCCTCCCATGTGCCTCAGCTGCCCGCGGGCTCGTCGATACACGGCACGGTGCTGCCCGAACATAGACCTGATGATTATAGGCTCGGGTCTGCATCTGGACCTGGCGGTGGTGGTGGTGGCGGCGGAGGCGTTGGTGGTGGAGGAGGAGGCGGAGGTTCAGGCGGTCAAGAAAGCCAGGACAAGCTAGGTGGTGAGGACGGTGGCATTAGCTATGCGTCCAGCGAGGAGATGAATCAAACGACGCCCAGCGAACAGGGCGAGAAGATGGGCTCCGGAAGCGATGACGAGGGTGAGTAATTCATTTGCACTACCGTCCGCGGAAGCTACTTTAGTTAATTTTTGGTCAAGATTTAGGCACATTTTTAGTTTTGGATGGTGTTCGGTATGAGTTAATTAAGAATTACTAGTTGTCAAGTTTAAATACGTTAAACAAATATATTTTGTTGTAACCTCCGACGTTTTTCAATTTTTAGAGAATGAGTATTTCTCTATACTAAAATTAAAATGCATTGAACTCTGACATATACAAATTTTTCTCACAAAATATATTCGTGATATATAAGAATAAATCTGTTTTACTCGTATTAGAACCTTAGACATAAGCCATGCTTTGGAAAAAAATAAGCAAACTAGTCCTTCAAAATCTTTTATATAGTAAACGGTAACATCTTATTCCACGTAACAAGTAAACAATAATATTCGCAATGAAACAATTTTTCCTTTTGATTTTTTAATGTAACAACAGTTATTATTATTATTATTATTCTATATTTTAGAGGTTTTCAGGCATATTTTAGAGACCTCTTTGTAACAACACGTCGTGTGTTAGAAGACTGTCATTAAAAAAAATATACCTGTCCCTTCATTATAAAGATCAAGACTCAAAGAGGAGGTTTTATTGGCATTTCAACTTCATGTAGGGTATATTAATTCTTTGACGGCATAACTGCTGTAAATAAGCATCCAAAATTGTCTTCGTATTTTTCTTGTCAGTAATCAACTGCAATTAAACTTTATCAGCATTTTGAGAGTGTTAGCAGTAAAGTAGCCGTATATTTAGCTTACATAGTTCATAAGTAGTATTTGAGGTAACTCAGTTGTGCACTATGGTCAAAAGGTTTAGGTGTGTACATTATTTTGTCACTAAACCAATGCATTTGGAGCTGTTAAAATTTGAACTTCCTTCCGTTGGCAATCAACGATTAGACAAGAAAACGTAACCATATTTCCTTTGAAAAAGGCCAAAACCAAAGGCCGAAACGTCAGGCAGTATAAAAAAGCCGTTTTCAATATAAAACTGATTGGAAAGCCGAAAATCCGCAATACAATATATGTACCTCAGTCGATCTTATCAGCATAAACGCAATGGCGAACATACAAGATAGCTTCTTCATGCATATGCAAATGCTTATTTCATTGCATTTGCAGTGTATCAGTATTGCTTATTGGTTACCTGAAATTTATTTTTTCAAACTAGCAAATCACCAATTATTATCAAAATGTTCGGGGACTTCGAACTAAGATGAATCAGCAGCAAGTTATTTTCTATCACCATAGAAACAGTGTAATCAACGAAGAAAATTTACTGTTGTCTGCATCCACTATCAAAGACCAACTAACTATTTAGAACACATCCCAAGCAACAATGTGAGTTTTATTGTACTCTTATGGCGGTTTTCATTACCTATTTTGGTCTTAAATACCATCATAAGAGTGTAATAAAACCCAAATTGTTACATGGGATATAGTCATCTTTTATCAAAGTCGCAATGTAAAATAACTTGAACCGTAATTTCGCTGTTGCTTATCGATGATCAAAACTTGTACGTATAAATTATTTGAGAGCTCTACGTTAAATCGGTAAAAACTATTACTTCTCTATTTAAGAAATTAGTAATTTCGTTATTTTCATTGTTTGTCGGAAATTTACGATGGCGGAAACTGTTTGAAATTATTATTGTGTGAAGATTTTGCACAAAAACCTTACAATATGAATTATTACCGAAAGGAGGTTGTTATAAATCAAAAATCGAAATTTGATAAAAATTCGAACTATTTTACTGTTATTTAGCTGGCTTTCCGTCTAATGACACATTCCAGCGTTACGGGACACAATTAGCAACCATTTTTACTGTGTAAATGGGCTCTTGTTCCACCAAATTTTTGGCAAACAGCTTGTAAAATTAGTGACTAAAGGGGACTTTACCTTCCAGTTGTATGCCAGGGATTTGGTTCAACAGGAACTGATTTGCGGGGTGGGCATAGTGTCCCGTAACGCTGGAATGTGTTTAATGACATGCCCTGATGGACGTAATTCCTCTGAATCACTTTCAGTTCAATCATCTTGCCCACTGTGTTCATGGTCGTGCTATTCCTACCAGATTTAAAGCAAATATCGTCGTCGTCGGACAACTGTCTAGCATTCTTCAAACATGACCGTTGTATTCCTCCAGCTTTAGCCACCTTTTGAATTGTGGAAAGGGAGAAAGTGTCTGATGAGAAGAATGATTACTTAGATAAACTGGAAAATTTCGATATAGACCAAAAATATATTGGGTTATGCACTGGCAGGTGAAGCTCACACCTACACTCTTTCGGTTGGTACCCGAATGTTTTACTCACTAAACTACTGCCGCCTGTTATATAAGGTTGTGTGATACCTAGCTTTTTCTATCATTCCCGTATACGCACCACAAACTCCTATGCGGCACTTTTTGAATCCTGAGTTAGTCAGACAGACTATGCCTTCTTATTTACTCCTCTCTCCTACGTGCTGCCCAAAATCGACGTGGGAAACCATCTCTTGAAAACTGCACGAACTCGCTGCTCTTTTCCGAACAAGAAAAGCAAACAAAAGCCGTAGCAATGGAGCTACATTCTAATTGAATTTGACCTTATGATTTTTTGTTTGCCAGACTGGCGACTAACGCCTGGTTAGTTAGGCCAATGTCGTATCGTATTCACATCAACTGGGAGGATACGCCTCTGTATCTCACGGTATCTCATGAGGTTCTTAGCTTTCATGCCATCACTTTCTAACCATACTATTTTCTCATTATTAGTAATACTGATATTTTTCTGGTTAGAATACGGAAAATAGGTGAAATCTTTTCTGATATGAATGAATTATAAACTATTGTCAAGCGGCAAAAATTATACTTTATAACCAAGTACTTGGAATATGTGCTCTATTTGCATTAATTAACTAGCTTTGCTGTTTTTACGCATTATTTTTTTGTAAAAAGATTTGGATCACTGCGATCATTATTTAGACCTAATGTGATATACGCAGTATTATTGCAAATTTAAAATGCGAAAAAAAGACAACGAAGAGACGACGAAAAGAGGACGCGTAAACGACAGAAATACGCATAAAGCATAAGATACGCATAAGCTACAAAAATGCTATGATGACGATAAAATGATAAACAGTATGCGAAAATACAATGAAAAATTGACAAAAAGACTAAAAAATACGGTTGAAACAACATGAAAATACGACGAAAAGAGGTCAAAACAACGACAAAATAATAAATTTAAAAAGCGTCAAAAGCGTAACAAAACATGCAAAATAAAGATGGCGAATATACGATAGAAAGATGGATAAAATGACGACGAAAAAACGCCAAACAACAACAAAAATGCCAAAAACAGACGTCAAAACACGATGAACAGGCAACGAAAAGACGATAACAAAGATAGCAAAAAAATCATGCCGAGATGACAAAAATACGACAAATAAATGTCATAAAGACGGCGAAAAGGCGTCAAACAGACAATAATAAGATGATGTAAAGACGACGAAAACACAACAAAAAAAAGAGTAAACAGACGACAATAAAACGATAAAAATGTAGCGAAAAGACATCGATCAACATCGAAATCATGACGAAAAACTGATGACAAGTAGGTCAAAAAAGTAACCAAAAAATCTACCAAAAAGGTCAAAAACGACAATTTAAAACAACGTGAAAATTTTAAATAGATACAGAAAAGACGATAAAAAGGTGACAAACCAGTGGAATGCTAAAAAAGACTTCAAATGACGATAAAACGACACCAATAGTGGCATTTAGAACGCTACACAAAAGAAGGTAAAAAATGGCAAATTGCTGAAAAGAGACAAAAAGGGATGTAAAGATGTCGGAAACTCGGATGTTAAAAACGAAAAACGAGTAGCAGGGGTTAAAAAGACAAAAAAGGAAACGACAGCAAAAGGTGACATACACTCACGTCTTTTTTTTTACACGGGGGATACGTGGCGTGTAAAAAACCTTTTAGAAAAAACCGCGTCAATTCGAAAAATGATGTAAGAACCATGTTAATTCAAAAATCATCGTAAAAAACCGCGTTTTTCAAAAATCATAAAACACGTGTGAAAAGAGACTTGAGTGTACTCTGTTATAACATGACGAAAAATCGAAAAATTAAAGACAAAACTGAAGGATGAAAGACGGAAAAAAGACGAAAGGTGAATAACGAAAGATCAAGAACTAACGTCGGGAGAAGGCGTCCATGAATAATTTAGATATACCTCCTGGTATGAGCATGGAAATTCTCGTTGACGATCTCTTGATGTCATGTTATGAGTAGCGGTTATCATGAGAGCTAGAGGAGGTTGCACCCTTCACTATGAGGGCTAGAGGAGGTTGGACGGTATGACTATTCATGAATTCACGATACCGTTTAGTGCTTCCAGCACACCTCCTGCCACACTGCGACGGATGCGCGACGTTAGGCATATGGACGTTAGGCATACGGACGTTAGACATAATAAATGATAGGCATAATGGGTAGTGAGTAAGGATAGTATATACCCAGTATTTGAGCAGGTCGAAGGTCGCAAATATTTTCTATGACATTCGATCATGTGTGTTTCGGTCATTTGTGATTCGGTCATCCGTGTTTCGACCATTCGGGCTACTACACTATTTATTATTTCATCCAGTTGAGTTTCGAACATTTGCGATACGGCCAGTTGTGTTTCGACCATTCATATGTAATCTGACACCCTATTATGCAATACATTTTTAAACTGGGTCGATTAGACTGCATACCATACATTATGCCTTCCGCATGACCATTTCTTATCGTCCATTATGCCAATCGTCCGTTATGCCTATCGTCCATTATACCTATTGTCCATAAGTGCACAACATCCCTTATACCTAACGTCCGTATGCCTATCATCCGTGTGCCTAAAGGGATACACTCCGTTACCATGTCGAACCATGGCGGTTCTTCACTCGAGCGCTCGAGCGCTCCCTTAAAAGTAAAGAGATCGGCAGTTCCACATCCCGAATTTTCAATCCATGGTCCGTTTTCATCGGGTTGGTCTATTCCAACTGATCCGGTCTGAAATTCCTTGTTCTTCGTTCTTTGTATTGAAATTTTCCTGGCACCGCCTCTCAGAAGGCATCAAACCCCTGTATCGCCGAAGAACCATCCTGCACAGCGCTGTTTAGAATCTCAAACTAGCACGAAAACGCTGATCGGCCGTCCTCTATATGAAGCTCAGACGCAGTTTTAAGCTGCTCCTAACATGGAGAACAGACCCTCAGATGTTCCAAAGAAAAAATATACTGCGTGTTTAGGTTTTTTGCATGAAAACTTACGCAATACGGATTTTTTTCCAATGATGTAACAGTCTGAAATTAATGAAATCAAATAATCAGCACTAGAACCAATTTCGAAATTCAAGATGGCAAATGATTGCATAATTTTGCATGAATGAATCCTTCAGTATAGATTTTTTGAAAAGCTTGATATACCTAACTGTACTGTAAGCTTTGCTCAACTTTTTTCTTCGGCCGGATTTATAGCTGAAATTTACCGAATCAAAGAGCTCAATCATATGGCCCATTAAGATAATGGACCGTATGAATAAAATAGTTTACTTTGCATCCTCCGTAAGGTTTACCCGGGAAAAGCAAAGGAAACTATTTTATTCATACGGACTAATAGGCTTTTTCTTGGAAAAAATCTCTATTGTGCTGTATACTAAAAAACAAAAGGGGAAAAATGGAAGGCACAAGAGGAGAAAGAAAAGTTCAAATGAGAAAAAAGAGGTTTGTGTCTTGCATTATGGGCATTTTTGTAACGGAAACAGATGTACAAGTGACTAGAAGACAAAAAAGGAATGGCCCCAAACAAGACCGTGTACTAAACCAGTTTGTATATATAGATTGCAGTGTAAGTTTGCAAACTTGTAGGCTTCTTTATTAGGGGTTTTTTGATGTAAAAATGTACCTCTAAGAATGATTTAATTTTGTGGGTTTTAAATGATGGAAAAATATATCTGATTTTGTTGCTTGTTCAATAACTTTCATGTGTTTCAGTTCGATTTCTGTGTGCATTCACTATTAAATTGTTAAATTGATAAAGTAGTCTCAAGCGCCACTAACAGCAACTCCTCTAGTAACAACTATTTCAATTACTACCCATATTTACTCCATTACAGGTGGCGAGGATGGTTGCTCGAAGAAGAAACACCGACGGAACCGGACCACCTTCACCACCTACCAGCTGCACGAGCTGGAACGAGCCTTCGAAAAGTCCCACTATCCGGATGTGTACTCGCGCGAGGAGCTGGCGATGAAGGTGAACCTGCCGGAAGTTCGCGTTCAGGTGAGTGAATCTGCTTCTTCCAGTTCGTGTCATGTCGATATCGATCGATTTTCTATACCACCACACATCAGAGCGGCGATTCCGGGGGGTGAAAATCGCGGGGAAATCGCGCAGGATGAATGGAAAGGATAAATTGGAAATTCACATATGAGCTGAGCAGTCATACGTAGGTGCACGACAGGAATGTACTTTTTCATGCTCCACTCTGCCAAGGCAGAAAGCAAATGTTTGGTTATTTATATGGTGGCAAAAGGATAAATGAGGGTCTGCGCTCCAGGTTTCATGAGTGAATATAGTTTGTTTAGGATTTACATACTTGATTTTACTGCCATGTATGGGCGTCATCGTCGGTTATTGCTATCGAAAGGTTAGATGGTAGGCAGAGCATAAATTGGCTTTTCGCTAGCAAACGATCGGATAATGGATAGAAAATAATATCAATTCAGGGGAGTTCTCATAACCCTCAATTCCGCTGAATAGTTTGCATCGTAAATATTGATTTATCGAGTTTTCTGATTGGTACCCCAACATTCCTAGTAACAACTCTCCAACAAAACTCTTCAAGTTGTGATTGACGGCGCCATCATCGCAACAAACCGACAGGGTGGTCTTACCACGTGAAACAGTTCTACGTAAACAGCGGGAGTGGATTTAATTCAAATATGTTAGGTCCAGAATGGAACCCCTTTGTCACAGACGCCTTTAAAACCTGTGCTCTCCTTAAAACCAAATCCCAAAACATGACACCCATCAGGAACTCAATCAACGCTGATCAATCCCGTTTCCTGCCAGCTGGAATGGGCCGGCCAGAGATAATTTAAATCGAAATTAATAGAAATTATAGTCTTCGCATCGTCAACAAAACAGAAATCCGCATGGAAAATCACATTAGACAAGCACCAGGTTTGGATTCGAAGCGATCTCCTGCAATGGTGCATCAAAACTCACCACCTCGACGGTCGGCTACCGTCGTGATGACAAGCTTGATGACGATGATGATGATGACGATGACAGTACGCCTCCCTTTTTGATGGTTTGTTTACTTTGCTCCGCATCCCTGCCTCCAGTATGAGCGCAAATCTAGTCGAAGCTGTGCACACCAGATCAAGCGCACAGAATCAAAGTGAAGAGGGTAAATTATCCTCTTCAGACCACACTTAATAATAGTCAGTCGCAGTTCATATAAATCCCGTCCGCCAACCCCTCGCTTCATCGGTCCAGCAGCGAGATCTCGCTGCAAATGACGGAGGAGTTTTCCGATGCTCGCTCGCTCGCTTGCAAAACCCAGAGCAGGGACGTAGGGCTACGAGGCTGTCGTAATTGAGTTTTCAATTTACCATCATATGAATACAATTATCGCATAGCTGGGGCGCGCACCCTTTCCCAGTCAGCAGCACAGCATAGGTACCTACATGCCAAGCTCGGCTCGGAGAAAGGCGGTTGGGCCGTCCGTTGATGGTGTTGTGATCAAAGCAACCCTCCATCGTCGGTTGACGGCCCGGCCCGACCGGCCGGCCGACTGGCTGGCTAGGTTATGTTGCCTTGTTATCCGCGCAGTTTGCCCCCGGAACGTCACTGTTAATTTGAGTCGTTCCACTGAGCTCAATCGCGTGCCAACGATAGACCACCGGGCAGGGGTGGGTGGCGACGAGAGGGTGGGCGGGATACGACGAGCAGTTATTAAAATTTGTTATAGTTGCGTTTTCGATTATTTCGGAACCGTTTGTTTTTCAGTCAACAGTGGGAAAATTGAACGCGTTTATCGGTTAAACTTCGTTTGTCGTTGTTTTTCCGTAGTGATAACAGACTCAATCATTTTGTCCACTTTGAGCTCACTGTGCCCATGCACACCCTCACCTAAATTATTTTCCATTTCCGGGTGTCGGGGTCTAGCGACCAAGTCGTCAAGTCAATGACGGTGGGTACCGGCTAAAAAGACCGTAAACTGTCATAATCGATTTTTAAACGCACAGAAGGGAGGGAGAAGCACTCGAGAGATGCTTCCAAACGCACTGAGGGTCGGCGCAACAATTCGAAGATTGCTTTTCTTCGGAAAATCACAACGGGATGCCGGATTGGTAACTTTGTTTACATCTGTCACATTTTGCTTTGTAACTTTCGACACAGGTCGGACAGATTGTCTAACCCGTCGCGAGTGATATCGCTTTGTTGTGATTCTCTTGGTGATTTTTTTTATTCAATTTGGCAGTCTAATTTTCCATTTTTCTATTAACTTGACTTTGTGATTTGATTGCATTACTAAACGCTGAATTGTTGCAAATGACAGTGAGGAAGAGAGGATAAAGTTAGCGTAAATTGAGTTTTAAACTTTGATGTTTGATTTAGTGAGCAATTTTCCGGTGTTTGAATAATGCGTGGAACAGAATTTTTTTTTTGGATAGTGGAATGAGAAGTTCCACGTCAGGCGGTATTGATTTTCCAGCAAAAAGGTGGCAAAGGTCACACGAAATTGAGTTCAAAGTAAAATCAGCAGCGTGTACGCCACGAACTTCAATCACGGTGATATATGTTGTATATTGATTTCATGTCAATATTGATTCACTGGAGTGTAGCACAGCGTACAAAGCGAGCAGAAAGATAGGCAGAATTGCAAATCGATTTGCTCACTTGCAAAATTGAAATGCACTGAGTGCACGCAATGCATCAACTACATAGCATAATCGGTGCAATAAGTTACTTGAACCGATTGCTTCTGAATCGAAACCAAACTAAATGATAGTCGTCATATCAAATGCAAAAGGAACACATTAATTTTCCTTCAATTCAAGGGTACATCCAGTTTGGATTGCCACGAGTTGAACTACTTGACACCACGCGTCCCCATTTGCTTTGACATTCGCTACACATGAGCGAGAAAGTAAGGGGGTAACTTTTCCAATTTTCCTCAAACCGCCGCCACTATTTATTACAATGCCGTGTGAAGATATAATTCAATTTCCCACAGCCGCGAGATTGCAAAATCAAATCATCCAAGCCGACAGCTGCGGCGTCCGACCCGTTGTTTTGTGCCACCTGGTTGGTAGGTAATCACAAATTTGAAACTTTTCAAAAAGTCATTTAAATTTCGGGACAACACCGCTAAACGGTTCGGTTACGGTGCTGGCGAACGAAACACGCCTTTAACTGGCTGGCTGACTGACTGACTGTTCGTCGCTCGAATGACAAATGTCATCGAATCATGCGAAAATATGACTTTTGAAGTCGAAGCCAGCCAGCGTAGCAGCAGCAGCGGGAGGTCGGTGCCGCCAAATAAACAAATGTTATTTATTTCCTCCACGCTTCGCCTGGCCTGGTCGATCCCGGCATACCGAGCATATGTACTTCGCCGAGACGCCAAGCAACGTGAAAGTTGACACCTGTAAAATGGGTTTTGTCTTCTTTCGGAACCTGTCAAATTAGTGCCAAAGGACAAACCGTATAGTCAGATCGCCAGGTGGTACCAGAGAGGGGTTACAAGTTAATTACTTTTCGTTTGCATTTGGGAATGGGAACGGGAACGTGCAAAGGAATGGATCCTAATCGTGAAGATTGTCGTCACCTTGTACGATGGCAGATAATAGTAGCGTGTAGCGTGCGCTAATTGGTTCCGCTCGATAATGATGTCTTTCGGTTCGATTTCGATCGCGTGCGTGATTGATAAAGGCAGTTCCGAGGGAAAACACAAAACAATTCTACACGGAACAACGATGGAGAACGGTGGTGCTCTTTCCATGTAATCCGATTTGAAAATAGAAGGAAGATAGAACGGAACGGGATTTGCTTTCTCAGTGGAGATGTTGCACGTCAATATGACAGCGCATCTTGACTCGTCCCCAGCACCGTAATACTTGGGTAGGATTTTGTCTATCGAATGGCAGATTACAATTAGCTGGGCTGTCACTGTCACGTGCTGGTAAGATTTTAGTGGGGCGCCGGGAGGATAGTACAGGTTGAAGGTTTCTTGCTGATGTAGCCACGTACTATTTTTGACCTTGTCAAATATTTCGTTTGGTAATTTATTTTGAAATGGATGACAATAGCACGGTGTTCAAAATACCGTTATTAAACAATAAAATAAACCATTTGAAGGGCAAATGCCAGTTGGTTTGTATTGCTATCCTACACCTCTGAGCTAATTTAAAAAAAAACGTTCGACGAAATTTTTGAGTTACGCCCTTTTGAAATTTTAAAGGGTAGATTGCTCATATAAAGTAAATGGAAATCTTCAATGACACTTGCAAAATGAACGTAAATCACAGCCGGTATTGATTTTTTATGCAACATATGCCCATTGGTGACCATTTTAGGAGTTTTACGGTGTATTGGGTAAATGGCCAGTACCGAACATGAACAGAAACTTATCATGCAACACCTCAAATTACGCCAGAATTTAAAAACCATATCAATCGAAGTCAGATCAACTACTTAGTACTACATTGGTTATATCTGGACAAGTTCTAGACACTTCCGGGAACAGCCAGGCAAGTGACTAGTTTCGTCCATAAACAAAAACTTATCGTGCGACACCTTAAATCACACCAGATTTCACTAACTAGACCAATGGAAGCCCAATCTGCTACCTAGGGTCAGGTTTGGTCATATCTGGACATGTTTGGGTGACTCCGGGAACCCCTAGGGAAGTCAATAACACAATGTGGGATATATTTGATAATAAAACCATGTCCGGAATGGGCTCTTGTGGTTCTAGGTACTCAATTTGGCATACATGGATCTACTTTAAAGTTTTAGTGTGATTTAAGGTGTCGTATGATGAGTTCTTGTTCATCTTCAAAACTGGTCATTTCTTAAAGGTTCCCGGGGTCATCCAAATACGTCCAGATATGATTAAACCTGACCCTAGATAGCAGATTCGACTTACATTGATCTAGTTATTGAATTCTAGTGTGATTTAAGGTGTCGCACGATAAGTTTTTGATCATGATCATTCCATCGTGTATGTAAAAAGCACTCATTTTTCAAAATAGCATGTTTCGCAGCATGGCCACACGGCAGCGCTCAGCTGTAGCTTCGAGTTTTCAGTATAAAACTGTACTAATGTGAAACCCTATAGTTTAAAGCCCTAAAAATATAAGTTACTCCGTAACATGCATAACACAGCTTGTTAGTGTTACAAGCAAAATAAGTTGGACGATGATTTTTAAAGGATTTTATTCTATGTGTCATTTCAGTTCGCCAGTGGTTTTATTTTTTTATATTAATGCCACTGTAGGGCTGCGATACCGATATTTTAGTAGTGCTGTAGGCTTGCGACCCACCGGGATAGCAGCCATATAGTAAAGTTCATACAAAAGATTCAGCAATATTATAAACCAGTGGTTCCCAACCTTTTATGTTCCCGAACCCCGTGGCAGAATTCCGTATGTACCCTTCTAAATGCTAAATGACAATAACCAAGTTAACAAAACCCCAACTTTTTCGATTTATGGGATCTGTTTAGAATAGCTATGCCTACTAGTCTGTGCTAATATAATTTATGTTTCCTTTTATTGTTCAAACTTAAACATGAGAAATGTTCAAGACGATAGAAATAATTAGAATGATTGAAGAATGAAGCCCTGCAACTTGCATTCATTCGTGGGACTTAAAACGCTTAAATATTTACAGTGTTGCAAAACCGTGGTACAATTTTCGCACACACGCGTACTCATTCTAACGAACACGCCGGCATAAGCATTCCTTTCGGACTCTCGCTCTTATTTATCCATGCACTGCGACGAGTTTTTGCGAGTGCGAGTGTGCCTACATGTGTAGGTATGCACCGTTTGGCTCCGAGCAGCATTTATCACAAGTCTGCCTCACGTGCAGCTGATTTCTCACGAGTTATTTGACTCGTGAGTAAGCTATGCAGTAAGATAATATGAGGCTGTGCTTTCGCGAGTGTGTACGTACCAGAATGTCTGCACACAGCAGCGGCAGCTATTTGTTTTACGCTTGCGTGAGTGATGAATTCTGTGCCACTCATACTTGCTCGCGTGAGAGTATGCATTGTTGACTTCTCGCTCGATTCGCATCATTTTCCTCACTTATCACTTCTCATTTCTCTTTTTTTTTGTTTTTCGTAAAGTGTAAATGTGTTTTTATCTCATTTCTCACTTCTTACTTTTCATTTCTCACTTATCGCATCTCATTTCTCACTTCTCACTTTCCGCTTACCTCTTCTCACTTACCCAGTCCAACTAATACTACTCACTTCTCATTATTCGCCTCTCACTATTCGCGACACATTTCTTATTACTCACTTCTAACTACTTATGTCGCATTATCGAATTATTAGTCAAATTTAGTTTAGTCCCGAATCGCAAAAAAGCGGACATTAGCAATTGGGTAAAAACGCATAATTTTTCAAGGGTGGTGCCTTTCGAGAAGTTTATTAATAAAATCGCGTCTTTCTGCGCTATTAGGGTGACCATGGATTCACCTATAATGGTGATTTTAAATAAGGCCATTGCAAATCATTTTCAAAGTTTTTGTCGTCCCCTTGGAAATTGGCTTGAAAAATCGGGAGGCAAAAAAATAATTTGTAGGATATGAGTTAAATTTTTTTTATAAAATCATTTGTCTGTGGGTTCTACAGCTTGAAAAACTCGAAAAATGAGTGTACGAGTTGAGTTAACGCTTCTAGCACGAAATAGGAATGGATGTTCAAACAGTGGAATTTCCGAAACTCGGTCAAAAAATTTCTTTCGTTTTTGTCTTTTTGTTCGTAGATTTTTCCATGAAAAATAACTACGTATTTATTAAAAGCAAGAATAGATTTGGTTTTCACGTTTAAACTTTAAGTAAAAAATGCTTGAAATCCATATTTTTTTGCTCGATTAAAAAATTCTCTTTGTTTTTTTTTCTCCCCCCCCCTTCAGTGGCCCAACACCGGAGGGACAAAAACTTTTTTAAATATTTGTAATGGCCTAATTTCAAAAAAAAAAAGTTCTTCCAAAACGTTACAGAACATAATCAATTAAGCAACTTTGCTGAATATAATAGCTATCTATCTCTTACTGGTTGCGAAATATAATGATGTGCTTGAAAAGAGCACTTAAAAGTCAATTCTGCTCAATGACTTTGCACAGGATTTTTTCATTGCTTTCAAACGCCTTACAAAGTTACTCAGTATGTTAAAATACACATTTTCTCTGAAGAATGTTTTTCACTAAGATGCTTATTTAATGAGTTATAAAGTATTTCATCAAAAATTAACACAATCAAAAATCATTTTTCTAATAGGGTAGTTGATCCAATAGTTGTGGTAGTACCAATAGTTGCGCTACTATTCATTATTAATGCATATTTTCGTCACCGTAGCATTTAGATAAAACAATTACATTCATTATATAAAACAGGTTTTTAGAAGTATTGCTAGTTAGACTACACCATTTAAAATTAAAGCATTATTTGCTAAAATGCCAATTTTCCAAAATCTATCGCGCAGTTGGAGCGCACAACTATAGGCGCTCATCTTTAGTTTTGCTACGATGTTTTTTCACTTAGCAACCTAGCAATGTATATGGAATAACACAATTAAAGGAACATCAAACTTAATTAAGGAAACATTAGCGCAACTGTTGGTACAATATAATTGAACCGTAAAATTCATTTTTTCTTTATAAAGCTTCTCGTACAACGAAAGCAATTGTCTTGCCTTGTGACAAATACCTTGTATTTGATAAATTTATATCCCACAAGCATTAATTGAAGCATATACCTCAATAAACATGCAAAATGAAGTTATATTGTGCTTAGTGGCGCAACTAATGGATCATCTACCCTAATTTTTTCGAGGATGGCTCGGAGATCTCCTGATGGAAATATTTTTTATGGACAAAATATAGTCATCTAATAGTTGTGTAGTTTGCGCGAAGCTGCCTGAAATTGATTTATTTTGAATAGTGAGATTTTTTTATATACAGGCTGTTAAGTAGCTTAGTGCAGATATTTCAGGAGGTAGTAGAGAATCACATATGCGTCCAGCCATGTCCGTCGCACGTGGTGATTTAGCGTGCTATGCGTGATGTATGAGTTTGTGCAGTTTTCAGATACTGCTTCAACTCAACTCAAAATCATGCGTTTAGAATTAAATTGCAACGAAACTTAAAGAGATAGACGTTTTACATCAAAGAACGAATTGGAGAATGGTATCAGAGCTTAAAGTTGGTGAATAAAAGCAATCAGTTTATTACACCTTTTTAGGAGAAATTCGTTAAAAACGCCATGGGAAACGCTTATTTCAAAGATTTTTGCTTCTGAAGGTTACTACATTGTATGAAGTAGAAAGTTAAGACCAGTTTTCAGTACAAAACTTTCGCAGCTTTCGAATGAAAGTAGAAGAATTGAGCTAGCTAGCATAGTTTTTGCACCAGAGACCATAGAGTGTAAAAATATCTGCACTTAGCTACCTAACACCCTGTGTATATATTTTACAACTCATTAAATATGTGTCCTAGCGACAAGTAGTCTTCAGAGAAAATATGTATTCCAATAAACTGAATAACTGTGCAGGGCATATGGTAGCAATGAAAAAATCCTGTGCTAAGTTATTGAGCATAATTGACTTTTAACTGCTCTTTTTAAGCACATCATTATATTTCGCAACCAGTAAGAGATAGATAGTTACTATATTCAGCAAAGTTGCTTATTTTAGTATGTTCTGCAACTTTTTAGAGGATTTTTTTTAAATTATATACCAAAAACATTGTATCACCCTTATAGGTGAATTCACGGTCATGGTCTAATCGCGCAGAAAGATGCGCTATATTTTATTAATAAACTTCTCTAAAACACCAGCCTTGAGAAATTACGTATTTTTTACCCAATTGCTAATGTCGGTTTCTTGCGATTCTGGACCACTGTGCGCCGGTTACGACCCACCACAGAAACGCATTGCAAAATATGAGAATATAAAGCCCGTTTTTGGGGCATTCAAACCGAACAAGCGATGGTCTTTTGCGTCAATATTTACAAAATATTTATTGGATTTTAATAATTTTTTGTGCACTAGCAAGGAAAATAACCTAAAAATAAAAAATAAGAAAACTTATCCAATTTAATTATACTATGTGTATTTTATTCACGACAGATACGTATTTCGCCTACGACTTGCAGGCTTCCTCAGTGTCTGTTTTCGAACTTCGAACTTCGAGGAAGCCTGCAAGTCGTAGGCGAAATACGTATCTGTCGTGAAAAAAATACACATAGTAGAATTAAATTGGATAAGTTTTCTTATTTTTTATTTTTAGGTTTCATATTCTACTAAGACGCTCCAAAAACTTCAGTCAAGGAAAATAAATTCAAATTCCAATAACCAATTCTTTTTCCTGCAAGGCTTCAATCATTTTGCGAGAGGTGAATTCGAGCTGGCCAATGTTACATTCGGGCTAGTGGTTTTCGGACTAGTTACGTTCGAACTAATGTTATAGAATCCACTATTACTTGTCACAAGCATAACAAGAAATTCGAATTCCTTTACTATCTTGTTCGAATTATTCCCCATCTACAGTCAGTCCGTCATCATGGGTCACACACAATTATGGGTCTTCTTAGCTTTATGATGCATTATACTAATACAATATACTAATTGATTGATAAACTTTTTACACATAAGTAGCACTAATAATTTGATCAATCATTTGGTAATATTTAAACGGAAATTAGCAACAAAGCGAAAATGACCCGCAATTGTGTGTGACCCATGATTATGGATTGACGTAATACCAACGCCACTTCGACTTTCACACTCTGCTCGCGATATTAAAGACCTTATAAGCCACTTCTACGGCTCTGCGATTGATCTCAATAACATCGACATCATTCGCAAAACCAAAAAATCTTACAAACGCTACATCTTTCAAACGCTTTTCTAATGCCTCATTCGGTACAGCTTATTCAGTTTTGTCGAACAAACACACCACAGCTCGTTTTGATTGACTGAACCGTACGTCGCCTTAAAAGTCATGAACAGATAATTAGTATGAAAGTGGTTTGCTTTATGCGTTTTTTCAACCCAAGTGTAAATCTATATTATATCTTTAGAGCCGAAAATGAGTGACTTACCATACATATTTTCGATATGAACATATCATCATACGATCAACATAATGATAATGGTTGAACCATAATATAAATGGTAACGCCATTGAAAAATTCTGTTTTTAGAATTTACTGCAACCTTTGATCTTATGGTGATTATAAAGGTTATAATGTCGGGGTCGATCCCGGTGTAGTAGTTAGCATTCACGCCGACGGTGCGGGTCTAAATCCCAGCCCAGCAAAAGTCACGAATGACCCAAGCTGTTAAAGTGAATATAAACAAATTAAAAAAAGGTTTTAAAAATGATATAGTTATGACCATTTTCACAAATGGTTCCATTTCATTTGTTTCTTCAACAATATCTTCTACATAAAATCCAATATAACAGGGAGTTTGCAGTGATTGTAATTTCACATAAAATAGCTCTGTCGTATTATAATATGAACAGTGTTATGCCAAACAATGACATTTGGAATTTGCGCAGTTTATTTATACAATATTTTTATGAAAGTCAAAATTTACGCGATACTTTTTCAACAATTCATCTTATTGATCTTATGACAATTACATTTTCTGTTTTGCATTATATGTAATCCAGATGCATAGCTAGAGAAAATCTCAGTTCTTGTGGTTAAGAAAACCACATTCTTTACACAAAACACTATTCAACCCCGTGAAACGCTTTCTTCTAGTCTCCGTTTTCCCCATTCTACCCTGTAGGTTCGTGAAATCAACGAAAAATTAAGCTTAAATACGCGGTAACTTCACAAAAAAGGATTCGCAGTTTTCTGCAAAAACGTGTGTTTTGAGAGCTTCGATAATTGGCTATTATATTCTAGCAAAATGCAACTAGAAAAAAGTTTGGTATGGAAAACTATTTTTTAAGGAACTTCCAAAGAAAATATTCAACAACTCTGTACCCGTTGGAGATAGAAATTTCGTTTTACTACGAAGTTACTTGCATTCTTATTTTCTATGCATTTGTCGAAGAAACTATAGCTCTATCGTCTAACAGAAAGAAGTAGTTTATTCATGCAAATAAATGTTTCGAAGACCTTATGGATTTCACGTCTACCTGTATATCCTACATGTAACAAAAAGCACAAATTGGCGTGATCTATACTGATCTGAAAGCAGTATTCGATCTTATAGCCATAAAATACTGTTGCAGAATATTTCGCGACACAGCGGCTCTGGGAATTTCACGGAATGGCTTAATTCCTAAATGTGCGGCAGAATTCTACACATGCACCTTGACTACTGTTTTCTTCTCACTTTACCAACTGCTCGGATCTTCCCCAAGGCAGCAATGTGGGACCTCTCCTATTTATGATGTTTTTCAACGATATTGCTTCGTAAGCTTGGAATTGGATGCAAATTGATGTATGAAATTATATTCGATTATTCGTACTATAGATTAGAAAAAATATCCCCTTTCTATCGTTTTGGACCACAATGCAATGGCGAGTCGCCCAATGAGCTTGAAGATACGATTCTAGTCTAAAAGTATTACCATTTTATGTTCGAATCTCAACTGGGCAATGCTTCTGGAATCAGTTGAATTGTTGCACTAGCCTCGTAATTGTCTTGTACTCTAATAACCGGTTGCGAAGTCAGTGTCAATAGAGAAGGGCCAAGTCTTAAAGACGCTTGAACCCAAGGCTTTGCTTTGCTTTGAGTTGCAATTGCGAGCGTACTTTGATTCACTCTCGGAGTTTATTTTCGATTAATATTAAATTTCTTTATGGTCTGCTTCAAAACGGCGTAATTCACAAACCGCCGTAAAAACCCATCTGAAAACAAATTATCTCACTTCACTGATCTTAACGCAGGCTCCAGCCTTCACCGGAGGTAAAACTTGATAGTTGAAAGATCTCAGTACAATTAAATTTGCATGTCTCATCATTTGTAAACGAAATACTTCCTTAAGTAAATCCACACCGCACCGAGGGAAATTGGATCAACCAGCGACAATAAACCGACTTTATCGGCAAGCAAATTGATACGATTCAATCAAAGAGGATTGAGAAAGTTCCACAGCAGCAATTGACTACCACCGACGACATAGCGTACGGTTCGAAGTCTCGGAATTCCACCCGTCTATCTCCGGCTAGCCGGGGAAAGATCCGGAAAAGGGAGAAAGAATCCGAACCGACACGAGACGTGGATTAAATTACGCTTAACGCGGGTGAAGCGTTTTCTTTTTCCCTTGCCGTGGCGTCTTCTTGCTGTGTGGGTGCGACACGGTCAATCGCTTCCCTACACCACCCATCCATCCCCGTGGTTGTTTCGGTTTAGTGGTTTATACGTCAGGACAGCACGACGGCTTGAATTTCCCTATAATTGCCATAGAACACATGTTTTCTCACATCATTATCGAGGATTAGGATGGGATTCTCGGTTGATTCGATTTGGTATCACCCCTTTTATAATGCTAGGGACCGACCGACCGACACGACGGTTCCAAAACGGCCGTTGGACTGATCGGCTGCAAGATGTTTACGATCCCGTTGCACTTGGGCGTGAAAAGGGTCGGGTAATTAGTTTTGGGCAGAGAGATGAACAAAATTTTCCCACTTTTAACGGTGCGTGTAAAAGTTTGTTGTTTTATCGGCGAAGCCGGATTATTGTGGTTAATAAAAGATTAAACATTGTTCCAGTTGTTTCCTAATTGTGACAATACAATTCTAACCTAGTTTATAGCTAACGTCTGTCACTAAAATTAACGAACATACTAGCATGATAATCACACTGCGGCTTTCCAGGCTCTGGCTGGCAGGAGGCAGAACTGTTCTAACTGCGAAACAATGTGCGAGCTAAAATGACGATTTGATAAAATAATAAACACTTGTCGTGCGTCGTTCTCGTCAACGTCCACATGCGAGCGAGGGTCAAGGTATCGTAATCAGTAGTCACGGTAGGTTCTTCTCATTCCTCCCCAGCATGCACCTTTGGTTTGGTGGATAAAATTACGCACGCAAACTGCGGCGACACTAATTAAATTAATTATTTCAACTAATGTGACCCATTTGCAGATGCTATCTTAAGTACAGTATGGCTCGGCGGCCAACAAAGCGCGACTAGCTACTAAGTTACAGTTAATGTGCAAGTTATAACTGACCGGCAGTGAGTATAGATGGAAACGACTTTTTAACATGTTATTCCACCCGGGTGCGGTGGGTGAGACGTGTGGTTACCCCGATATGTCCCGTTTTTTCTATGAAACATGCTATACTTTGAAACTTTGTTTTAACAAGATCCATGCTCTAATTGCTTTTCCACCTGTGCGTGAGGTAGAACAACTGACGAGGGGAGACGCAATATGTTATGTTGTAATGGTAAATTACATAAAAATGGCATTTATTACACAGATGCTATAGCACTGCTACCAAAATGCAATGATATTTGAATATCAGTTCTGCAGTGTTTATAATTGATCAACCCCCTGATCATTTCGTGCATTTTGCTTCTTATCGCACTTCGGCTCCAACTGACCCAATGGCAATGCCACTGTAATACTTATGTGCACTTAATTTCTGTACCAATTGCAATGATTTAATCAAACAGAATCATCAATCCGAGTGAAGGTGAAGTAAATAAACAACAATCAATGAGGAAATTTTTGAATGCCGGGAAAAAATATGAGCTTCGCAGTACGGCCATTAAAAACAATCTCGCTTTATGTCACCTCACGTGACGGTGGCCCTTTGCACTTGTTAGTAAACCGTAGCCCGACTGACCGCCGGCCTGTAGCCGGCCCGCAACGGTCTGAGCCAGCAACTGGACCACATCGCTTCCGAACAAGGTTTTCCGTCAGTCAGTGTGCCTTGGAGAAAGTGAGAAAAGTGGAAAATTATGTAAATGAAAATTATTTGCATTGCAATTAACAATTTTCATAATTGCGACTCAGTGCTCGTATACCCGGCATGCACAGTAGGTTTGTTGCAACTCCGCGGACTGAAGGAAGTATAAGTATAATATAAAGTTGTAAATACTATTAGTTAATTGTTTAGCAGTCTGCGCTTGGAAAATTTTAGAATTACTTTAATACTTTAAATTAAACAGACTTGCAATATTTTTTGAAACACGACTATGAGTAAGCGTTAATCGCTTACCGAGCCACATCGAATCAATTAGTTCGAACTGCAAAAAACAGCGACAATCTGATAGAGATATTACTTTAATCATCATCAGACGCAATACCAAATCCAATGTTGCTCCGGCCGAAATAACTAGCGAGGCTAACGCTTTTAAACAGCACCCTAATCATCATCGCATCGCCGGCAAGCAAGCAACAGCAACACGGACGGAGGGGTAAAACCGGAAAATCAAGCCAAGCATCCATCGCACAGAGCGGTGAACGCGGCGACGCGACACGACGGTACGCATGGGGATGATGATGGGCGAGAAAAGTGGGATGGAACACCATCACCATATAGCCTGACTGAATCATCAACATCGTTTCTGTTTTGTGGTTTCCATCCTCCTATCTCTTCCTACTTGTTGTTGGTTGTTGTTGTTGCTGTTCACTCGTGCTTGCTCTCGCACGGGTGATGATGTTGCGGCTATGGTTTCGAAGAAAATGGCTGCCGAGGTAAATCGACTGGTACAGTAGTGAATGCATGATGTGTACGTAGAGAGGAGAAACGATCCATCTCTAGCTGGAGAAGCAGCGCAGCAGTGGTTTGCTCACACCAACACCGTCACGGGCACTCAATTCATCGTGGGCAGCTCACTTGTTTGCACATCGTAACGCATCGAATGATTGGTATTAATTAAATTATTAGACTCTGACTGGTTGTTCGATGCACGAGTAAAGCAGGCTCCTTATGCTTACAAGTTGATGTAAGCAGCACTTCATAATTTGATGGATTTACTATTACTAAACAACAGGGAAAATCGAAGTTTTACCCTTTTTCTATGAGGGGAAATTTCCAACTAAAAAAAATTGTCCTATTTTCTCAGACATTGCCAAACTTGAAGTTTGTGTAATTGGGTATTTTAATTTCCCCAAAAAAGTGGATTTTTTCACCTTATTTGATAGCTCGTCGTTTTCTGCATCTAACAGTTCTTTTTTTATTTCAACTAAGTCAATATTTAATGAAAAAATTAATAAAAATCAAAAATAGAATGATTTGCTGTTTGACAGATATCAACCAAGCTGATTGATTGAAACACCCCATCGACATCTCTATAACAAGGGCATGGTGTGTTGCTATCTCTTTCTCATGTAGGAGTGAAGAGAGCAACTTTCAAATGGTCCTCGGTAAAGGGGAATTCCCAGCAAATTTTTTGGTTCTTGTCAAAATTAACATTTTGGTACCTATGCGTGGGACATCGAAAATGTATGAATTTGACAGCCACTTCACCCCGTAGCTCTATAACGAGCTGCAGTGAACGTCAGCGACAGGATGTCCTGGGCTCAAAATTTGACAGCGGGCCCAAATCAGACTGCTGGCAGTTGAGTGAAACGCAGTGCTGACATGCTATCTATCTATTATACTATTCGCACACACGAGATGTTGGCAGCGAAAACATGGTTGCCTGCCGAGGGGGTGGATTGAAATGATGTCAGAAGTTCTCTCCCTCTCTTCTATCTTTCTGATAAAGCTCTTCATTTTGACCGAGCTTTTGACAGCACCCATATGAAGCCTGTATCGTCCGATGACCATAGTTTATCTATTCACTGTGTTGTCTGAGGTGAGCTGAGAAGAAAAGTGGGTTACTTTTCAGCTATCGTCTTATTCCAAAAAAAATTTTAAATTAAAAAAATGCTATTTTTATTACTTTCACTCGTCAAATTTGAAAAAGTCTTCATGTGACGATACAGTGACATCATATGTTACCATAATATGTGAAAATTTATATACCGCTAAAATACCCAATTGAAACCTTTATATAAATTTCTGGAAAAAAAGTTTCTCTACATTTTCAAAATAAATTTTTTTACAAAATGGTTTGCGGTTGAGAAAATTGCAAAAAAAGGGTTGAACACGATTCAACAAAATTGTAAGCTTTAGTTTCAATTTTGGACAAGCGTTACGCCTACTCTATTTTGAACTATTTTTAGATTTTGTCGTAAAAATCCAAAATAGAGTATGCGTATCGCCTGTCCAAAATATATAATTCACTTTACTTGTCTCTACCTCAAAACTGTTTGAGTTTTGGAGAATCAAAATATTCCCACCTGCACTATTTTTAAAAATTTATACTTTCGACTACTTTTAATCGTCTTCATTGCAAATCAAATAATGAAATAACAAATGATAAATTAAATGTTGGCGAACAGTTCCACAAAAATTTAAAATTCCACTTTTTGAGTTCACGAAGGCTGATTGCATATGTGGGACGAAAAAAACAAATCTATAATTTTACAAAGGACTGTGTACAATTCGAAAGTTGAGCAATCTGGTGGAAAAAATTGCCCAAAATTAACAATTGTTACCAATTTTGGGTAAAACCTCAAATTTAGTGAAAAAATATTAAAGGAATAAAAAGTTACAGTCATTTTAGTGAATTTGTCTGGAAAACTTCAGTACGTGTTCGTAGGATTTTTTGAGGCATATCGTGCCAAATAGTGAGCAAAAGTTACTTGGAACTATCAAGGGATTGAAATCCGGCGATAAAACAGCCTTTCTTGTGGCGATATGAAATGAGGTACATTTTGACGACACCACCTAACCTAATGAGAAGGAATAGAATCCTTTACAAGAATTTACAAGAAACCCTATCTCTAGATACAGCTAACATAAAATCAATCCTTTCCCTTTTCTTTTGCAATAGTTTTCTTTTGAAGAGAATATACCTATTTTATACCAACAGCAAAGCCATGGGTATAAACGTTCTTAAGAACTTGACCCTTCGCTGTCGGTTATTAGAGTACAGGGGGGGTAGTGCAACGATTCTACTGACTCTATATAGCAGCACCATCCAGCCGAGATTCGAACACACGACGACTGGCTTGTTAGACCTCGAAGCTAACTGGGCGGGTAATTTTATGCCAGATGAACCCAAGTATCTGGACTTATGCAGCTCCTCTCCCTTCTCCTCTAGCAGCTTAGTCTATTCCTGATACCGACGGGATCACTGAAGAGAACATATTTTGCTGTACAGTAGTCCGGCATCCTGGCGGCATCCTTTTCAAATAGTACGATTCATACGCCTACGCCACACTCCGCTTTCCGTTTGAGCTCCGCAAAAAAACAGTCAGCAACACCTTTCATTTAGAGACGGTAAATGTACGTACCCTACATCTTCCTTAAGCAAAATTACTGATTCAAATTTGTAAAAAAATAGCATTATGATTAGCGCCTTCCGTATCGTCTTTGTGCGGCAACGTACACTCGTTGATCGAAACGTCTAGCCGAGAGAAAAATAGACCCGACTTCCAAACTCAATGCGTTGTTGAATCGTGTTATTATCGGCGGTGACCTGAGATACCAAATATATGAACTCATCAACCACTTCAAGTACATCGCCGTCAATAGTCACTGTCCATGGGCGTGTACGGGGTTTTCTCTGACCCTCAATTCCTTCCTACAATATACGGTAGGTAAGTTTTCGACGCATTGATTTGTAACCCAACCCTTGCAACCCCCGTTTTGAGCCTAGCGTATATTACCACTGCTGTCCCAAGGTTTCCAGTGATGATATCAAGGTCGTCTACGAAGGCTGGGATTTGGTTACTTTTGCCGAAGATCGTTTCTCTCGTTTGGATGACCGCTCGCCGGACCACTCCTTCAAAAACGATGCTAAATATCGTACAGGAACCTCCATTCGCTTTCCGCCACCCTCGGCGTGATTCGAAGGGACTTGTGGGTGTCCCCGAAGCACGTACGTAGCACGTCATTCGCTCCAAGGTAAATTTAATTGGCCGCGTCAGTTTATCCGGAAAACCCTTTTTGTGCATTATCTGTCATAACTGTCCGCTCTCGATTGTATCGTATGCTGCCTTGAAATCTACGAAAATATGATGCGTGGTCTATAATTCGCTATGCCATTTCACGCTTCGGTCTTCGGCGCGCGTGATCGGCAGTGATTTACGGGATCAAATGGATACCGATGAACAATGTTGTCCAGCTATCGATGCGTATGAATAACGATGATGGGTGGCAGATGAATTCACCTTATGAAACTGAGGGATGGTGTTGTGCACTTGTGTGAAATATTTATGCTGCCTGTGCTCTGTTCGTAGGCGTAGACTCGAATGGTAGATCGTAGACCGCGTCACCAAATATTCCAACCGTTCCAACGTCGGATGTCCGCGCCTAAGACAGTGTACGGCGCTCAATGAGGTGTTCAGCGGAATTGTGTAGTAACCGCTTTCGGGATCATCAGTCAGCTTAAGCCGCACGCGGTGTACACGTGGGATCGCGGACACTTCTGTATGTGTTTCGTGTGCCCCAACCTGGCACCTGGTTCAATTGATAGTCACATTCATTTGTACATACAGATTTACCTGCTAATATGCTAACTATTTTTCCTCACGTTTTTTTTTACAATTTTTTCACAGTTTAGTTTTTTACACTACACTACTGACTCTTAGAACGACCCAAATGGAAATGTCTTACACTTAGCCTTTTGTATTTAGTATAGCCAACATCTACCGGCTCGAATAATACAACTAACGTGTCCATCGCTAATTGGTTGAGATCCCAATGTGCGTTAGTGTGCAAAATCTTTTATTGAGCTACTGCCCTTGTAGCACAGTTGCTATAAACTAGTTGTGGTAACCGATTAATGACTAGTTTCAGTCATAAATAGGTTGTAGCAACCAGGAATGACAAAAGTGTGCTATTTGGGTACGTTCCGTCATACTAGCGCTCTCGACGGGCGCTAACCATCAATTCCGACAATTTCAATTTTCGAATTTAAACTTACAAAGTTTTAAGTAACCCCGTTACAGGGCTCGCTGTAATCCCGACATTTCTTGCTGTTTGGGATAGATGACGTGGCAAGATCTAGGAGATCACCTTACAAGCGGCTAAACATAGAGCTGTGCATGTTCATGTAATCCTCCGCCTCCATACTCCGTACTCCTGAAGGTTGCCGTAGATCATTCTTAGCACTCGTCTCCTGAAGCCTCCTTAGAAAGCACCTGTCTAATGAGCGTTTTGAACAGGGTGCCCTTTGTACGAAAATTTAGTCTGATCGACTAGAATTGCTTGTGAAGCTCATTGAACCCTTTCCAACACATCAGAATTTCTGCTTTCGGAATCCAGAAGATTCCTATTTCATTGTACAGGTGATTCCATTACCGAATTATAGATAGCTTGTAGATTCCTACTGTTGGATTATCATACAAGAATCCTGGTTTTATAAGCAAGGCATTCTGTACGAATCTTCTGCAGAGTTCCTCCACACTATTCCTATGTGATGACCCACAGTGACTCTCTATGAATCCTCTTTGTTCGTCCGGCTGAATGCAACTTCCGCTGCTAATACGCCTTCAGATCACACGACTGGTGTTATTAATCGCAGTTACCAGTGAGATAAACAAATTCGTTAACGGTCTCGAACTCACCACCGTCGACCGTTTCACTACTACTCGAGCGAAGCGGCGTCGGATAGCCTCGATTCCGCAGGCAAGCATATACAGTAGTCCCCCCAATAAGGACGCTAATAGGGACCGCGTTAATGGAAACCGTGTTAATGGAGTCTATGTAGCATATGGGAATTGACTTAATTGGTTCCAACATGGAATAACTCGTGATCCTGACCGTATACACGGTTGGTGTCTTCGACAAAGTTGTTCAGTACATCAACGGGTTTTCAGTAGATTATAGTATTGCGGAATTGTCTCACTACGTGGCGCTAGCGTATATGTAATATTTTTGTATAGGCTGTATCTGGCGCTGCAGGCTATCTAGAAAGTTGCGGCCTTCGGGAAGGTTGCTCAAATGACTGCCACCTTCAAGATGGCATGGAAAAAAGCGCAGAACTGACTCACTACGTGGCGCTAGTGTATATGTAATCCTCTTATGCAGGCTGTATCTCACGCTGCTGACTATCTAGCAAGTTGCGGTCTTCGAGAAGGTTATTCATATGACTGAGACCTTCAAGTAGGGATGGAAAATATTGCAGAATTAACTCACTACGCGGCGCTAGCATATATGTAACATTCTTGTATAGGCTGTATCTTGCGCTGTTGACTGTCTGGAAAGCTGTGGCCTTCGGGAAGGTTATTCATATGACTGCCACCTTCAAGATGGTATGAAAAATATTGCAGAATTTCTTCACTACGTGGCGCTAGTGTACTTGTAACATTCTTATACAGGCTGTATCTTGCGATGATGACTATCTGGCAAGTTGTGGTCTTCGGGAAGGTTATTCATATGACTGCCACCTTCAAGATGGTATGGAAAATATTGCAAAATTGTCTCACTACGTGGCGCTAGTGTACATTTAATCCGCTTAGGCAAGCTGTATCTCGCGCTGCTGGCTATCTAGTAAGTTGCGGCCTTCGAGAAAGTTATTGCAGAATTGTCTCACTACGTGGCGCTAGTGTATATGTAATTTTCTTGTGAAGGCTTTATGTTGCGCTGCAGTGAATACAAAATATCTGATAAAACCATGCAACCAATTCACATTCTAATAATAAGTTTAATAAAGCTTATACAAATTTGTAAAACAGTTTATGCCCTACTAGCACAGTTGTTATAAACTAGTTGTGGTAACCGATTAATGACTGATTTCAGTCATAAATAGGTTGCAGCAACCAGAAGTAACGAAAGTGTGCTACTTAGGGGTCCTGGTCTGGAATTTTTTTTGAAGAGGGGGGCAAGAAAAAGATAATAACATCAGACCGTCAATAACTAAACAAAAAAGAAAAAAACCAGTGTTTATTTTTCCATATATTAAAAATTAAATACAAAAATTTTGTACATTACTTAAATTTTTGTTGAAACCTAACAAAGCAAAATTTTTCGACTCATCCTGGTAAGCATCCTGGTAGAGATGAACCAGTTTCATAATAGTGGTTCAACGGTAAGCACGAAATAGTATCGTGATCTAATCATCTTTTGAAAATGGCAGTTTAGGTCCCTACAACTTTTTTACATGGAACGCATCTGCTCACCGGCGTGCCCAGAGGTGGGGCTCCACAATTGCAAATCAATGCTGACCTTTATGTTTATGCTATTATGTTCAGCATGGTTTTTTTAGAAGAAACTCGTATATCTCCCACAGTCCTCGCAAAAATAATCCATGGGTTAGTCTACCATCCATCCGTAAATGCTACTTCCTAAATAGCCAGAAAAATCTCACCGTCATTTGAATTACCTTCTCGAAGACCACAACTTGGTATACAGACAGCAGCGCGTGATACAGCCTGCTTAAGAAGATTACATATATGCTAGCGCCACGTAGTGAGGCAATTCTGTAATATTTTTCATCCCTTCTTGAAGGCCTCAGTCATACGAATAACCTTCCCGAAGACCGCAACTTTTTTAGATAGCCTGCAGGGAAAAAAACAGCCTGGTTAAGAATGTTACATATACACTAGCGCCACATAGTGAAGCAATTCTGCAATATTTTTCATACCTTCTTGAAGGTGGTAGTTTTATGAATAACCTTCCCGAAGACCGCAACTTTCCAGACAATCAGCAGCGCGTGATACAGCCTACTTAAGAAGATTACATATATGCCAGCGCCACGTAGTGAGGCAATTCTGCAATATTTTCCATCCCTTCTTGAAGGTCGCAGTCATATGAATAACCTTCTCGAAGACCGCAACTTGCCAGATAGTCAACAGCATAAGATACAGCCTGCATGAGAGGATTAAATGTACACTAGCGCCACGTAGTGAGACAATTCTGCAATATTTTTCATACCATGTTGAAGGTGGCAGTCATATGAATAACCTTCCCGAAGGCCACAACTTTCCAGACAGTCAACAGCGCCTATACAAGAATGTTACATATATGCTAGCGCCACGTAGTGAGATAATTCTGAAATATTTTCCATCCCTACTTGAAGGTCTCAGTCATATGAATAACCTTCTCGAAGACCGCAACTTGCTAGATAGTCAGCAGCGTGAGATACAGCCTGCTTAAGAGGATTACATATACACTAGCGCCACGTAGTGAGTCAGTTCTGCGCTTTTTTCCATGCCATCTTGAAGGTGGCAGTCATTTGAGCAACCTTCCCGAAGGCCGCAACTTTCTAGATAGCCTGCAGCGCCAGATACAGCCTATACAAAAATATTACATATACGCTAGCGCCACGTAGTGAGACAATTCCGCAATACTATAATCCAATGAAAACCCGTTGATGTACTGAACAACTTTGTCGAAGACACCAACCGTCTATTAGGTCAGGATCACTAGTTATTCCATGTTGGAACCAATTAGGTCTATTCCCATATGCTACGTAGACTCCAATAAGGACGTTCGACCGCGTTAATGGAATCACTCGAGACCGTCCTTAATGGAAACGTTCTTATTCGAAACCGCGTTATTCGGGGGACTGCTGTACTTTGTTTTGGACGTATTAACCCATTATGTCCTAGCGTATGATATATCATCCAAGAATTGATCGCAGGATCTTACGCTCAAAAAACACCAAGAGTCGGTCGCTAGCTTTCAACGTCCACGCTTCGTGCCCGTAGAGTACTCCGTAGAGCGTAGAGAATTAGCGTCTTATATAGCGCGAGTTTTTTGTGGAGTTGCATGCGGTGGAATCTCTGCTAGCTACGTAATCTGTAGAAAGCCCGGTTCGCAAGGCTCACATCGTTGTCACAAGTTCCTAACGACTAACGAAACAAACGTAAACAAATTCAACGACCACTTCAAAAGTATTTTCATCTATCACTACCGCAGTTTCAACTCCCGAAAGGCTACTACGATCTCTGCTAGCCACCAAATACTTTGTTTTGGTAGAGTTTTATGATAAACCCTATCCTCGCAGCTTCCACCTTAAGATGCGTATACGCCTCTTCCATAGCTCTACGGTTAACACCTATGATATCGATGTAGTCCGCAAACCCTAGGAGCATGTGCGATTCCGTGATGATAGTACCGCTTCTTTGCACGCCTGCCCTTTGAATAGCACTTTTCGATGCAATGTTGAACAGCAAATTAGCCGGTCGATAGCCCGTCGCTTTGCTTCTAACGCCACAAACGAGTCCGATGTTTCAAGGGCAGTACCTATCAGCGTAATCACTTTTGTGCCGTGATAGCCACAGCACATTCCATTTAATTGATCGTACGCCGCCTTGAAATCTTTAAGCAAATGGTGAGTTTAAAAGGTGAATATTTGGTCTGTCGTGGAGCATCCCTCTTGAAAACCGCACTGATACTCGCTAAATAAGGTTTCATGCAACGGCCTCAGTCGGAGAAACAGGATGCAGAAGAGAATTTTATATGCATAATTGAGGAGAGTAATGCCTCGGTAATTGCTGCATTCGAGTCGATGGCCCTTTTTGTAAATTGGGCATATTTTACTTACTTACTTACTTATGTGTCCATGTCCGCCGGTCCGGCAGCACAAAGGGATGAAATCAGAGATCTCCACTGCTGACGGTTACCCGCCATGGCTTTTACCTGTCGCCAGGATAGGTTCTCGTCTACAGCCCGGATGTCGTTGGCTAAGCTCCGTCGCCATGAGCCTCTGGGTCTGCCTCTTCTACGCTGTGCTTGTGGATTCCAGTCGAGTGCTTCTCTGCAAACCTCGTTCGCTCCTTTCCTCAAGGTGTGTCCACCTACGTTCACGAATTTCTGTGGCTATCGACCGTTGATGACACCGACGATGGAGTTCCTCATTGGATATCCAGTTATCAGGCCACCAGGCACGAATGATGTATCGCAGGCACCGGTTAATGAATACCTGCAGTTTTTGCGTTGTCTCCGCTGGGACGCACCACGTTTCGCAGGCATACAGCAGTACGGATTTAACGTTAGAATTAAAGATTCGGGTTTTCGTACGTAGAGTGATCTGGTTTGAGCGCCAAATGTTTCGCAGACCTGCAAAAGCACCCCTGGCCTTCCTGATCCGTGTGGCTATATCAGTCTTGGTACCACCATCGGGCGTTGTTTGGCTACCAAGATATTGAAAGGCGTCTATCTGCTCAACTTGTTGTCCCGCTACTGTGAAGTTGGTGGAATTGTCAGTGTTCACTACCATAGACTTAGTTTTCGCTACATTGACTGTGAGATCTGCTGCCTGGTAGCTCTCGGAGAGGTCGTTTAACTTGCTCTGCATATCGTTTCGGCGTTGTGCGAGCAAGACAATGTCGTCGGCTAGGTCGAGGATATTTAGCTGCTCCATCGTGAGAGGATTCCAAGGCAATCCTCGATTTGGTCTACTGTCAATTGCTCCAACTAGTATCTCATCCATACCTATGAGAAGCAGAAGAGGTGATAAAATGCAGCCCTGTCTCACACCCTTATGGGGTCGAACAAAACGCCGTCGTACAAAACTTTGCACGAGAACGCCTCGTACTGAGCCTCGATGGGATGGACTAGCTTATCTGGAACTCCTCTACGCCTAAGTGCGCCAATAGCGCAGTGGTCAATAGCTGACCAGATCTGTCCTTTAGCGGCATCTTTGTATTCATCCTGGCATCACTAAGGTGGCGAGAAATATCGTACAACAAACGGATATCAGCATTGGCGGCGGCGGTTTCTCCTTGTTCGGCTAGGGAGTTAGTCCAGGCTCTCTTGTCCCGCCTACAAGCACGTTTAACAGCCCTCTCCAATTCGCCGTATCGTTGACGGGCAGCTGTCTTAGCCGATCTGGATCTTGGGCATATGAGACCTTCCAACTAGTCCGTAGGTAGTCCCTCCCTAGTGCATACCTTTAGTATAACCTGATGGATTGCAAAATACAGCCGGCCGCTCCCTCTCTCGCTGCTTTTCTAACCTCGTCCAAAGTTGTTGGATCCACAGCTTGTCCTTCATCCATAAGCGTTATCCTATTTCTGTTGACCGCTCCATCTTGTTCAATAATACTTCGAACTATGGACCATCCATAGTAAATTAAATCAATTTGATCAGCTTCCTGGGGAAGCCGTTCTCCTTATTGATTTTCCACGGCTCTTTTCGGTCGATGGTATCATACGCTGCTTTAAGGTCAACAAACATATGGTGCGTGGAAACTCAGTATTCACGTCCTTTTAGAAGATCTGCCGCAGTAAAAATATTTGATCCATCATTGATAGAAACTTCACATAGCCACACGAAAAATAGTCCAATAGTTAAATTGCATGTTCCTAGAGGCCAATTCACGAGTTCAGTACCTGCCGAACGTTTCTTTCAATAAATCAATCATGGCACGCGTGGTATGGGCATGTTGTTTCATTTCGTTGAAACCACAGCTCCACCATATTTTGGGCACTCACTTGTGGTACCAAAAAGATGATCATGGCAGTTCTTGTCGGCATTATATTTAAAAAAAAAAGAACGGACCAATGATTCTTCAGGCCCATAAAACGCTCCAAAACAGTAACCTTTTTAGGGTGCAACGGTGTTCCGGCACGAGGGTTCTCTTCATTCCTAATGCGGCATTGCTGATTGAGGAATCCATTCAACAGAAAATGAGGTTATTGCTGAACAAAAGTTCTTTGCAAATTTTGGAAACAACAGCAAATAAGTTTTGAGATTGGGACCATTCACTAAATGTATTCCTTAACGACATGAATTTTGCAAGCACACAAACCCAAACCTTTCCGCAAAATCCACCATAAAATAGATAGGCACAGCTACAATTGTTTAGTCAAACTAAACACGAAGCAAGTAAAGCAGGATTTTACTTCGTTGCTTTTGATGGCCTCTTAGCTTGGTTACATGTTGAAGGTTCTTTAATTACCAAGCCCATAGCCTCAATTATGCAATTATTTTTTATGAGGCGAACCAGCTGCAGGCTACAATCTAATCTAATAATTATTTTCTGCTTATCAAGAAGCCATCAGTCTCCTCCAATTAGTTCTATAATAATTGTTGCTACAAACTTGCCATATCTACGGTTCGTTTAAAATGAAATTCCAACTGAAGTCGCTATCAGTGCAAAGGTGCTAAGCCCAATTGTTACCTTCCAAGGGGTATCCTTTGTTTTACTAAAGCCAAAAACCCATTCCTCCTACTTGATTGTGCGTGAAAATACCTAATTACAACTACAGCCATAGACATTCATTGCATTAACTAGAGTTTGAGACTACAGGAAACTTTCGAATTTTGGGCATTTAAGATTCACCGAAGAACCGCCGCTGGCTGTTCAGCCAGCTACGTTATCTTTATTAATTTCCATATTTATAGGTGAATAAATTTAAGATATGATAATCGTGTGTTAGCTGTTTTTTCCTCGCAACCACAAAAATATAGCAGGAATATGTTCGCCCATGCTTTCTTGGCACAATGAAAACAATATAAATTTGATAGATTTATTCAAATTGGAATTTTCACCGCACTTCGGGGGCACGCAATACTGTGGAGGTGCGTGAGCGCGCGACCATATGTGCTTGACACGCGTGTTTACGATACAGGTAGGAGGTAAATTTATGAATTAGGATTATTATCGGAACTACATGCAAGCGCATGGGAAATTCGTAGGCAAACTGCGTGGCAGAGGTAGAATTTTCCCGCGTTCCGATCGTTGGACTGTCGGTTCAGTTTGGCGTGTCATAAAGCGGCTGGTTTTATATCAAGTTTTATTCAAAGCCATTCACGTATGTCAGATTTTATTGGAAAATAAAAACAAATGATTATTAATGCCCTGCCGAGGCAGAGACTGGTTTTGGCTTCTTTATTGGCGGTAATTGAAGTGAAACTGTTTATCGATCTAGCGTTTGCGCGTTACGTCAAACCGTTTCCTGTTGAATTCGATAAACATATGACAAACCACCAATTACGCAATTAGCTTAAATCATTCCCTCAACAACATTCGGTTCGGTTCGGTTTCTTTTGCATTTGCGGTTCCTTGAATTTTGCCGCTCAAGCAAGACACGTTTGAGCGGCGCAATCCTTTTGTTGCCACAGAGCCAACGCAATGCTGTCGCTTCGGAGATGCAAGCACAATCGTTGGATCATGTACTGGTAATTTGAATTTTAATTCAATTAAACCCTTCTTTTTTGTGCGGTCCAACCTGCGCCAGGGAACGAACAAACGATTTAACGTAGTGCCGAAAAACCGGTGTAATACACAAAGAACCGAAATTATATGTTATTTGATATTTTCCTTGATCCGAACCGACGACGACGTTCGCTTCCCTCGCGCGGCGCGGCGCGGCGGTAAGTTTAGTGTAGGACAATTGAATACCGGGAACGGTTTGTTAGGCTATGGCGATGATCTGGTTGGTGCTTCTGTATGACGACAGACTATTTAAACAGAAACTAAAATAGTTAAAGTTTTCAGGAACTTTTTCTGAGAAAAATGTTTTAAATTTTAAACTACCTAAAACTTTGAATAAGCATTTTATTACGTTGCTGCAATTCTGTAGTTAATTAAATTCCACCATTGTTACAAGATCGCACCCAAATCGACATAAACTTCCAAAGTCATTACTACTTGTCGCATCGTAATCACACTTCATTTTACCGGGCTGGGTGGCAATCCTGGAAAGGAAATGAAAAGAAACCGAATAACTCTGCAGCTGCTTGGTTTTAATTTTATTAGCGCCTATCACGGAACCATCTCCCACCGACCGGGCTCAGCGCAAAGGTAAACAAACTTACGGTGCCATCAGCCAGGAACCAGTCAAAATAATTTTCATCCTTGGTAGAAACGGAGAGCGTGAGCGCGACGCGAACTCAATTTGATTAAACCATCAAAAAAATAGCACGGACTAGTTCCTGTTTCGGACCGAGGAAAATTCGGGAAACGACTCGAGGTAGGTGACAGGACACAGCTCACAGCACAAATAAAGCTTCCTGCTACTGCCGCCTGCCTTCGTTCGTGCTAAAGAAGGTGACGGGAAAGAGATGAAACAAGTCCTCAAGAAGTTCGGGTGCCGATTCTGATGTTAGCATGCACGGAAGTAAACAGCCGTAAAAAGTAAATTAAAATTGTTCGAAACTTTCGTTTTCCATCTGATGACCGACAATCCTTCGTTTTTTTGTGGTGTTGTCGGTTGCTGCTATAGGGTTAAACTGTCGGAGGTAACAAATTAGCAGCACAAATGTGAACGAAGTTATAATTGTTGGGTCGATAATGACCACAGTTTCGCACCGTCTTTCTTTCGAGGTTCGACGATTGAAGAAAGTTTTCTCCTTTAAGTCAACTGTAATTACTTTTTGTCTGCAGATTCTTTACGAGATTTGATTCAGAGCCTTCCTCCCAACGTCCTAATTAAACACAGAAAAATGACTTTGCAGGGTTGATGTTCTTCACAATCGAAAGCAAGTTTCTATCCATCCTAACACTACTAAAGGACACACATGACTCAAATACTAAAATCAATACCAGGCACTCGTCCGATTATGGAGCCCAAATTCAGATTGGAATCCAAGCAATTGCTCGCACAAACAAACAAAAACCGTTTGTCTGTAGAAGGGATTCACCTAAATCAACACTTTCTTTCGCCTCAAGAAGAAACAGACAGTCACACCCGTCCGTGCCCGTCGTTGCCGTCGGACATTTGCATCTGACAGATTGATTTCTACCTTGCAGAAGCGTCCGACGACGTTCGCCCGGGAACCGTCGTCGTCCGGTATCGCCCGAGGGCTCTTGGGCTCAGCCGAACTCTTTAATTATGAGAACATCAAAAATCAAAAAGGTGAACGACACGCGCGACGCCAGAGTTGACTGTTTAATTTGGACCGAAGAAAACAAGTGGAAAAATAAACGATTTTTCATCTTTTCTTTCCCTTGGCATCGTGTTGTGCAAAAGGCTTCCGGATGCAAAGCGTCTTTTTGTGCTGCATTTAGGAAAAATCAACAAAAAACCATACCCGACAAAGCAACATTTTGTCGCTTGGGATTCGGTTCCTTTTGTGCAGGGTATCGGGTGCCACACGGTATGTGACAGGCAGCCTCTTGCACCCGTCGCTCCTAGTCCAGGCAGGGTTATGGTGACATTCGGTTTCCCATTTGTCCGGGCTTTTCCATTTACCGCTGTGCAGGAGGACATCCTGCGCGCACCCGCAGGCCAAATTGCACCCGTCTGTCCCGGAACGAACGAACGAGCGGCACGCTTCCCGGCTAGATTTCCACCTCGAAAACAAGTCAATCCATTGTGTACACACGTGCCAAGTGTTTAATTAGCCCTCTAATAACTATTTTACGAATCAACAACATTGTAGTTTCTCACCCGGGGACGCGCGCACGCGGGGGCAATATGCTACCGATTGAACCGTATGTCGTTCAATAACGTCGCTGTCGTCGACGTCGTCGTCGTCGTCGTCGTCAGCCAATCTGCCACCGTCAAACACGACGGTAAACATTGTTTCCTTTTGTGTCGGGCTGCATAATCAGCAGATCTGACAAGGATGCTATTGCCACTGCCAGCGAGCGGCCTAGTTTTGCGGACCTTTGGATGTCCCAGAATAATTACGGCTGCTGTCTCTGCTGCTGCTGCTGATGTTGACTGTGTGACATCGGGGTTAATAAGGTTCAGGAGACCCTCCGCTGGGAACAGCCAGCATGTACGTGGCCATGTACACCCAAGGACCTTCTAATTGCTTTGTAGCTTTCTGCAGCTGTATGCGGAACAAAAACGGTTACACCAGCATCACCTCTGCCTGCTCCGGTGCGGTGATGATGATGATGATGATGATGATGTTGGTGGATGCTGGGTTTTATACTCAACTTGCCTTGCCATCGAAATGGAAGCAAGGAGTTTCGCTTTCGGAGAACGCATGCGCCTCGGTCAGACCGTAACGTTGGTTGATTCGATCGGGGAATCAGCTCCAATTGTGTCTGGAAAGGTACGCCTTGGGGAAGCATTCGATAGAGCTAATTGAAGATGCTGTCGGGCGGTGTGGTACGATACGGTGTGAATGAATTCGTTCGGTGGTTTGGTGTGGACGCCATTATATCTTGTTTCTGGTTCGTTTGTGTGAATGTACTCGTTCGGTTGAAGAAAACCAAATGGAAATTGTTTATTCCAATTATGCCTGGCATTAAGTTAGAACGGCTAATTTTTCGGATAAATCAAAACGACAGCAAATATGGCATTCCTTTTAAACGTTTTGTAAATCTTTCTCAGCTATAAAAAACTGAATTTCGTACGCTAGTGAGCTTTGAAAATTATTACAAGAAAACAAACGGATTGCGAAACGCATAAATTTAAACTGAATTGTTTCTGTTTGTTGATGATTACTCATTGCTCATGCATTTTTTTGTAAATTCTTGAAACTCCGAGAGGAACTTACTTTAAAAAGCACTCGTGTTTAAAATCTAAAAGGAAATTTTTAACTCTAGCGAAATCATTTTCTGTGGAAAGAATTAAAAAAGGCACATGAATATCCACCAGCTACTCGCAGGGCTAGTTTTACGATTCTATTGACTCAAAAAGCCTCTCCGAGCTGTGAATCAAAAAAATCAGAGGGGTTGTGTACAAGACACGACCGCATATATAGGTGACGCAGGACTACGTAAGTCTCTTTGTAGTGATAGTAGCATGTATCCATGCTTGTAATCATTCAATTCTTTATGTATACATGCTATATGCAATATATATACATGCTACATGCGTTGTATGTAACATTAATCAAAGAATAGCATTGCATACGTTCAATCCTCAAAAGGTTTCAGAGTTTTTGACGTAGGACTACGTCTTATGGCAAGTTTTGAGATAGGGTGTCATTCCAAAAAATCGAAAAATGCGAGCGTCACGAAAAATGAAAGGTTTTGAGCGCTAATAGCTCAGCGGTTTTCCGATCGATTTTCAATATTCTTACACCAATCGATCGGAAAATCTTCTAAGAATTGACCCAAATGAAGAAAAGTATGGATTCTTGATGTTGAACTATTGAAAAATTGAAAATAATGAACCTATGTTTACCAGAATTCTCGCTTCGTGTTTGGCTGGAAGATTCTTTACGATGATCTAAACCTATACCAATTTGATATCTGTGCTTGGGAAGTAAGCAAAAACAAGTGACAGTTTCCTCATTTCAACAAGATTTCTTAACACCGCGGTTCAACCTAGACCATTTTGACGTCCTTGCTTGATAAGTACGCCAGAAAGAGTAACAAAGCCCCCTCGTGCCAACAGATTTCTTACGAACGCGATTGAAGCTAGTCCAATTTGATGTCTGTGTTAGGGAAGTGTGCCAGAAAAAATGACTCAAGTTCATTATCCCAACAGATCGCAAATTCTTTACTGCGAGACGATTAAACCTCGGCGAACTTGATATCTGTGTTGGAAAAATGTGTTACAGCTGTAGTGTTCGGTTATAATACGACTCTGTATGAATCCGCATGCTTCCCGTTTCATTAGAAGTGTATTGAAAAGATGTGCTGTTGATAAAATAGGAGTGAATTGGTAAAATCCCTTCAACGTGGGAAACCATGGATAATAAAAACAATCTTTAATTTCAGTAAGGTAGCAGGAAAGCAATAGTTTGTGTTCTTGATTTTGTTAAATTGTTTTCAAATGCACAATCTTTTGAGAATTGAACGTATGCAATGTTACTACTTTGATAGATAAATGTTACATACAACGCATGTAGCATGCATATATGTTGCATATAGCATGTATACATGAAGAATCGAATGATTACAAGCATGAATACATGCCACTATCACTACAAAGAGACTTACGTAGTCACCTATATATGCGGTCGTGTCTTGTACACAACCCCTCTGATTTTTTCATCAAAAATGCTCAAAATCTCCGAAAATGCAGAAAATCGCGTATCATAATGTTCTACAAAAACGTTGATTTTGGCAAGATAAATAACTTTCTAGAGCACTATGCACACGTAAAAGTTGACCAGAATAAGTCAGGGTTTGAAAACTGTTTTGAAGGGTTTGTCCACGAATAACGCTCCATAGACAATTTCCATGAAGAGATACAAGTATGGTGTCTTTAACAAAGTTGTTTGTATTGATGTTTACTACAACTTTGCTGAAAGTACCAAACCTGTATCTCAAATATACGAGAAAATAAATTTCGTATCTCACTTTTAAGGAAATTATTCACCCAAAGATTTCTCTCACAAGAATGGGCTTGTTAAGGAAATGTTTCTATGTGCGAAAAACTTCACGTTTCGGCGCTATATCAAAGGATCACGTATTTCGCTGTTTGGACTACTGTGCATCGGAAAGCTGAGAAAAAAAATGCTATGATCTCAAGGTTTGCTCATAATTCAAATTTTTTTTTAAACTGTTAGGTCCCTTGGTGAACGAGGGGTCCACTATTTCGAGGTATCAAAAGTGTAATTCTTATTTTTTCAACCATTTTCAACCAATTAAGCGCAAAAATTCCAATATTTGAAGACCTCGTGTCAGTAGTGGCCCCGTTTCAACGAGAATTACTCCATAGTCTTTTTGTCTCTTTTTACAGCAATTTGTTATTGTCTTTTGTGGCGTTTCTCTCGATGGCGTCTTTTGTTGTCATTTGTAGTATTTTTTGAGCTCTCTTCGTTGCCGTCTTTTCGTTATTTTTTCTGCGTCTAGCCTTCGTTTTTGAACCATTATTGTCTTTCTTGTCATTTTTTAACGTCTTGTCATCGTATTTTGTTGTCTTTCGTGTTTTGGCGAACTTGCCATCATTTTTTTGCCATCTTTCCGTCGTCCTTTAGCTGTCTTTTCGTCGCTTCTTCGTCGTCTTTTCGTCATCTTATTGTTGTGTTTTTGTTTGTTGTCATTTCTTTGCATTCGTCGTCTTTTTGCTATTTCTCTGTCGTTTGTTTGTCGTTTTAGGAGACTGTTTTTTGCATTATTGTCAGTTTTTTGTCGTTTCTTTCGTCTTTTTGTTGCGCTTTACGTCTTTTCGTAGTCCTTTTATCATATTCCAGTTATTTTTAGCTAGTTTTTTTGGTACTGTTTTGATGTCTTTCCATCGTTTTTCGTTGTCTTTGTACGGTATTTGAATGTTGTTTTCGTCGTATTTTTATCGTCTTTTCAGCGTATTTTCCCCATCTTTACATTACGTTTTCGTCGCATTTTCGTAACGGGAAACGGGCGCACAGTGGGACTATTCTGAAAAAAGACGGTCAAAAGTATTTTCTCGCCTTTCCTAGCGTTTTTGAGCTTAAGTGTCTTGGGAGAAGTTACTTAAAATATTCTTTTGCATCTTTTCACTTTTTATTTTACTTTTGGGGATACAGTAATGTTGTAATTTTGTCAGCTCCCGATTTTGTCTATACCCGATTTTGTCTACCCCCGATTTTATCAGCTTCTTATCCCAATTTTGTCAGCCTATAAATTTTGCTTAACTTTTGTGCTTTTAAACATTATTTGTAATACTTTTCACTTTTTCAGCCTGCTTGAAACTATTCTGATTCTCTGGGGAGACTTTTTGAATAAAATGATGCCTTATTGCGAGTTATTCGGGGTTAAAATTAGGGTATTTTTATAGTAAAAGTTCTATAGTTCCTAAACAAGCAAAGATACAAGTGTACTATATTCAGCAGTGTTGTGTATTTTTACTATTTGTACAACTTTGTAAAACAGTCAAAATTGTCAAAATCATATAACAACTATCAAAAACAGCTAAAATAGAAAAATTGATTTTAACGATTTTTCATCAATAAGAAATAGTTTTTTTCTATCTTTGCTGAAGAGATAGAAGGTTACTGTCTTCAGCAAAATTTGTTGTAATAATATGCTGTAAAACTTTGCAGAACACATCTATGTGTTATATGGAAACTGAAGAAAAATAAATTTTTTATTGCACTTTTAGGGGAATTATAAATTTGAATTCCGCTGGGCGATAGAACTTTTAATTTTGAGAAACTCTTCTGAAGGTTCCATAAACCTAAAACCAAGTTTTCCCGCTCAAAGCTAAAGTGCACCAAAAACGGTTCTGGATCGTTTAGCTTTCGGTTGACCAATTAAGGGTTAAAATATAATTTTTATTAGTCTTCGATATTGCAAGGCCTTATATCTTGAACTTTGGAAAAAAAATTCGAAAAATTTTTCCCGATTTTGTCAGTTTCCCCATTTTATCAGCCCAAAATTCAACATGGGGCTGACAAAATCGGAACATTACTGTATCACACTTGAAAAAATTAACTTTTTATAGCAACTTCTGCTATATTCTATAACTATTCAAGCGGTATTAATTATAGCTACCAGTAAGGCTATTACAAATTTGGAACAAAGTTTATGTCCTGGTCTCGAAATATTGTTCAAGGGGGGGGGGGGGGGGAAGAAACCGAAAACAAAGGAGTAGAAACCAGTGTATTAATGCATATTTAATACAAAAATGTTGTACAGTACTTAAATTTTAGTTCAAACCGAACCAATCATTGAAATGTTTGGAGAGATAAACCGTTACGACTGCCTAGCAGTGAAAATGTTATTCCAATTTAATTCCAGTTTCGCACATTGCCATAATCCATACTAAAACTCCATTTTTAAAGCAGAAGAAGATACATAGTACAAAAGCAATATAACTTAACATGACTTGATTTGATGTTAATGTCACAACATGACAATAGTCCGAAAAGTTTCGAATAATTCAGTAACATCCTTTCTGCATGCAATCAATGCATGGTAAAATATTATATTTGTAAAGTAAAACTGTAAGCTTTATGTCCCCAACATCCAAAATTAGGGTTAGTTCTTGGACACTACGGAAAAAAACGACCAATTGGAGCCTCGAAAGCAGTGAAAGCTGATATTCCGGAGTGTCTAATTTGTTATACTTCTATTTTTACCGATGACAGAATAAAATAACCCTCCTGCAATTCGGAATATATCCGTCAAAAGCGGTACCAAATTTCACTAATATATTGTTTAGTTTATTGATGCCTCAATCTAATTCGGTTCTTTTAAAACAAGTTAAAATAAAATGGAATAAGATTTAAAGTAAATGGAGCCAAAAGTCTGATTTCAAACACATCCAATTTTCGGCTTTGGGACCGCCTGCGACTTGTAGCAGGAATCAAAAAAAGTTGGTGAAGGAGAGTTGATCGAGACTAAGCGGATAATTACTTTAACTTTGCACATATTGGGTAATTTAGAGACGTAACCTCGGTAAAGTGTAAAAAATCTGCTTATCACTAAAGAATGCAACATAATATATATTACACTTTATTTTTTTGCCCCTTCAAATTTCGAAAATCTTGGAAGGGGGGGGCGACATAAACTTTTTTTCAAATTTGTATAAGCCTTGTGCCTAAAATACTTGTAAAAATGATAAAGTTTTTGTTTGAAATCAGTTTATAAGGCAAATAAAGCATGTACAAGGAAAAATTACAAGAAAAATATTCTTCGTTTTTTCTGATAAATTTTCGAACTATTCGCATTTTCTGCGCAGTGGCATTGTCAATCATTTATCTGCTATCTTATTACAGCACTTTTCCATACGAGATGGTGCTTTGCATGTTCTAAACAAATCTAAACAAGCTTGTCAAGCGTCAAGCCCAATATTTTTCGATGCGACGAAAAGCTGGCCAGTTTGGTAAATTTGATGAATTATATTGGCAAACTACCCTTAAAAATGCTTGAATTTTACCGAGTTGTTTCACATTGTTTCATGATTCAGGTAAATAAATTGCCTCATCTTAAACGATGAAAAAGTGTTACCATTTGTCACTTTGCACCGGATATGTCCTTTAATCATTGTCTGCGTAATCGTTAAAAGCCTTCCTGAAGAAAAAGAAATAAAAACGAAAAATAATTTCTTTTTAACGCACGCAAAAAAACTAACCCTAATGCACTACACCTTCCCAAATAGACCGTACCTTCGTTTCCAGCCTGGTAATGGAACAACAATACCCGTTCCGATCAAACAGTGTTGATAGGAAAACAAGGATTTAGCTCTATTATTACCTCTGTCTGTTCGTGTTTGATTCGGGTAATTACGGTACAATGAGTTTCCCAAATGAATTGTTAGATAGACAACGGATTCATGATTTGTGTGTGCGTATGATTGGGGCAAAAACAGCCCATGCAAGGGTTCTTGCAGGATTTTCGGCTAGCAATGAGCAAAAAAAGAATACAAGAAAATAACGACGGCTGTGTTAAACTACTTGAACTCAACTTCAACTACACTTGAAGGAACCGGCCTGGTGGTAGCATATGTCCGATCGCAAACGGCAGGAGGTTCTACAGGAGGCGGAAAACAGCACATGTCGAAGCGGAGAAAAAGTGCGCCAACTAATTAGAATCTTGACGTGCACTCTATCAGTCAGCCTTCTAAAGGAATCTTTGGGCTCGTTAGCTTAAGAAGAGCAATCTGTGCGCGGGATTTATCCGCTCGGAAGAGTTCACTGGGAAGTTGTCGGCGTAATCGTACACCGCAGGTAATCCGAGATGCTTGCAATCGACGAAATCATCCGACAATTATCCGGGGAATCTTTGAGATCGCCACAAGCGTTGCTGGTATGTGCAGTTTGCTGCCTTGACCGGTACCGGTGATACTGTGCGGGAACCAGTGAAAGCTGGAACAACTCAAATTTCAATTATTTCTCGCTGACAGTCCTAAACAAACACGATCCTCGAGAGGTGTGAAGCGCCGCCGCCGCCGTCTCGGGCTGATCCCGTTTCATGGCATTCGACGTGACAGGGTTCGATTGATCCCTCTTTCAATGAGGATTTAATTTGTAAGTATTACGCCTTTATGTCAGCTATCCCTTCGGGATATGTGCGACCTTTGACACATTTGTCGGTTCGAATTTCACTGAGCATGCGACTCACCTCTCCTCACACCACCAACCAACCGATTCGATTATATGGGAGCGTGAGCGTCGAGCACATTGTGCGTTAGTCCCCTTTTCCATCAATCTTCGATTACAGCCCATTTATAGAGGTTATGTTTATAAATAAATGACTTAGGTTAGACCCTCTTTCGATGATAGCTTTCTTTTTTCCCAACTTGACTGTTTTTTGTTGTCATGATGCTTGAATCCAAAGAAGGAATGTTCTGAAGGGGAATCCGTCCGTCCGGAGGACGGTGAGAATTTGCAAACTGTTTCTGACGGGCGAAACGAAAACGAACGGATTCAGCTTCCTTTACGGGGCGGCTTGAGTGCTGTCGAATCGAGTTTGTATGGCTTTAATTGTTTGGTGATTTGTCTTCTGAATAGCGGTTGGATCAACGCATCTTTGCAACATAAATCATGCCTAATCCTTGGGATCAATAAATTCTGCTACCATTGAGTTACGTTTTCCCGTTCCAGTCTCCATGATTTAATATGAACATCTACCGGAGCGTGTAAACTGGCTCATAATTGTCAAATTATTCGTTAAATTAAACGCAATAAAGCTTGGCCGTACCTTGGTTCAACTTCGTACAGCTAGCTGCGACGGTACGGCGGCACCAAAGAAGCGGAACCTCGCCCCGGAGGCGACTGCTTTGAACTTCGTCAGTCCGTGACGGTGCGCGTTGCTCACTTTAAGCCCCGTCGCTGTCGTCGTCGTCGTCATCGTCCTCGACTGCTCTATTTACACTGGGTGGTGTGCACCATAGAGAATAAATTTCAATTTGATCCTTGTTGGTAAAACAAAAACAAACAGCATTGAGACGAAATAACTTTTTTGTGCCTGCTCCTAAACGAAGGGATTTTTCCGATGGCAGCCGTCTGTCGAGAAAAAATAGATATTCGAGATAATAGAATATTGGTCGGCCGCCGGATAAAACCTTTAAAGAATGTCTGTCTCGGTTGAAATGATTGACAGATTAGGGCTAGTTTGTTGCCAATGTAATCATTCAAATTGATGAATATCTTAACGTGTCTCAATTAAAAAATTTGCCTTAAAATTATAACAAACCAGATTTGGTTTAGAAAAATCTCAATTTTACAACTCAACAAAACTTTTAAACTTTTTCCTCCACATAATATACCTGTCCTTCCGGTAGCAAACACCACACGAAATTACTCTTCGCACCCTCGCATTGCGGCGGCGTTCCGCACGACCTATTCCTATCGCTTCCTTAATCGGGGGAAAGAATCAATCTGCAGCACACGACCAATAGATCAGCACAGCGCGGGCGGACGCCGTCCGGTGATGTGAGCAGACCGGGAATACTCCTCCCCGGGGTACGGGGAGGGAACAGATTTCGAATCATGCTTTCTATTAACTCCTAATAAAGTGCGTCTGCTGTTGGCTGTGTCTGTGTGGCACGCTAGACCCAGGCGGAAGGGGAGGCAATTCCAACCATCAGATAGGAAATTGTTCAAATTCCCAACGGGTTAATTAAAAACCGATTTACCACAGCCACACATTTGTCCCCTGCACTGCAAATTGAAACACGCGGTTACGGATTGGGCTGAGTATGGCAACACTGGCACCCCTTCGATTCTGACAAGCATCGTTTTGACAGTTCAAGGTTAATAACTCTTTCAAACGTGAACGCATGGAAAGGTAATGCAGAAACAAAGAATAAAATAACAACAACCGTAAAATCAAAACAGGAAACAGCAGATGGTTCTATTTCTTTTCTAGTGTAATTTAGTACCTCACTCGTTGTCGGGCCTCCGTCCGGTGTTGGCAACCGTTCTTGCTGCGAGCCTTGGCCCAATCGGCATAGGTGTGGTGCGCGCTGCGCTTCGGTCTGGGTGTAATTAGCAGCAATTTAAAATTACCATAAAACGTGTTCTTTTATCCACGTGTTCGCGCAAAAGTGTTTCAGCAACGCGTTCGCCAGAGGAAAAGTAGAAATCGATTAAAAAAGATGATAATTTAGAGCTTCTGGGCAGTGGCTGAGCTGCTGGGATAATCAATATAATTTCTGATATGATTTCCTTCGAAATACGAACGAGCCTACGTCTGATCGACTACGCTGTTGCTCGTGGGTCCAAATCTTGGGCCTGGGCGATGCGAAGATTAAAGAAAACCGCGCGCGTCCGCAACACGCGGAGATTTCGCGCAGATGGAGCCTTTCGTGCTGGCGATCCGACGCTGGTGGTTAGCATATGTGCGCTCTTTGCTCCCGACGATAGTGCGCTATTAATTTCATCGCTTTTGTTTTGCTTTAGACCTCCAATCAGTCGTCCATTCATACTTCATCGTCTGCCAGCCGTACAAACCACATAATATAGCTTACACTCGGCAGTCTGCGCTGCTGGCTGGAGGCCGATGATGCAAGCAACGGAACGGATGACGGGTTGCGCCTTTAAATCCCGGTCCTCCCCATATAGGAGGAAACTATTCACATTCGCATTCGCATTGTTGTGTGCCAGAGGAAGGCAAAACAATACGCTTCCCTTCAGCAGTCGTAAATGTCGTTAATTAGCGGTCTCCGCCGCAATGGAAGGCTTTTGTTGGCTGATTAAACAATTAGCTAGGTCATTTCTGTTCGGGGCAAGATTGCCCTCGAACGGGAAACGGCGATGCAACGACACCAGCCAAGACCCCAGCAGCTCAACGATGAACGACAGTTGGCAAAAATATCACCGGTAGAGTCAATGACGGATTGAACTGCGCCGTCAGAAGCGGCGTCAGTTGAACAATGTTTTGAAAGTTTTTCCTGCTTTGACATGCGATTTGAAGTAACAATGGGGTCCTGTCTGCAGGGTCCGCGTGTTCACTTGTCGGCAGTTTGGATACGAAACCACCTTTCAATTCTCTAGAAAAATCGTGCCGATGTTGAGGGGTTGGGCGTTGTATATAAATGTCTCCTAACCTCGATGAGATTACAAAAGATTGATTGAAGAATTGTGTAAAATGAATTAAATAATAAATTAACGATAATTAAACGTTTTAACGATTCTACAATGTTAATATAAAAATGGCATGTTTAGGTGGAAATAACAAACACTAGGCAGCAGATAAAATTAGGTTGGGGGGTTTACAATAGATTAAGGTCAAATACTTTTCCATCAGGCCTAGAGTTTGGTTTATCAGACTTTTTTTACGCAATATCATTCAGGAATATATATTTTATTGTTTTTGTTCGAGGTACGATACCAGCAATGCAAGGATTCCAATATTGGACAACTGACTTTTTAGACCATAGTATCTGAACGTTAACTTCTAGTCTAAGTCACTGCCCTACTAGCACGCTTGTTACAAAGTAGTTGTGGTAACCGAATTATGACTAATTTCAGTCGTAATCGGGTAGTTTCAACTAAATTAATCTAAAGTGTGCTACTTGGGACCTAACTCTTTTACAACTTCTGGCCGCTTCATGATTTCCAAATTAATAGTTAAAGCTGAAGATTTCTCAACTCTTTTTGCGATGAAAAAATAGAACGACGCACTTCTCTGCACTAAGAATCATTCTGTTGACTTCATACCATTCAGCTCAACGATGCAGACGGGGCTGGAGAACGTTTTGAAATCATGTATGTATGTACCAAGTAACAATTTGGGTTTTATTACGCTCTTATGATGGCATTTAAGACCAAAATCGGTCTTGAATGCTGCAATAAGAGTACAATAAAACTCACATTGCTGCTAGAGGTATGTAGGGTATAGCCACCATCACCTCAAGGGATTCCCATTGAATGAAAGTATAATATGAATATAAAGTATAATTGAATGAAAGTATAAACTGCAGAATCTAATATTTCTACCCAGCAACTTTCATGTTAATGCTGTTCGTGAAGGACCAAAAGGGGTTTGGGTAGATCTATAAGCAATGTCGTTTACATGATTCCACGGGAATATAAGACACTCCTTCCAGCATAGACCTCCGGTTTCTAGATACACAACTTCACTTCACTTCACTTCACTTGCGTGATGGTTTATGTGCTAGAAATGCGCGTCTAAATCCTCTCTGACCTTATATATGACTTGGGCTGGTACCACATCCCTCATCCAGTCATCGATTCATTCGATACCCTGATGCTCCCTCCCCTTGTCTATAATGATGGTTAATAAAATATGTGTTATATGAGTACAGTAATGTTCCTATTTTGTCAGCTCTCGATTTTGTCTTCCCCCGATTTTATCAGTTTTTTATCCCTATTTTGTCAGCCAATACATTTTGTTTAACTTTTGTGCTTTTAGACATGATTTATAAAACTTTTCAACCTGCTTGAAACTATTCCGAATCTCTGGGGAGACTTTTCAAATAAAATTATGCCTTCTTGCGAGTTCTTCGGGGTCAAAATTAGGGTATTTTTATAGTAAAAGTTATATAGTTCCTAAACAAGCAAAGATACAAGTGTACTATATTCAGCAATGTTGTGTATTTTTACTATTTGAATAACTTTGTAAAACAGGAAAAAGTCATACAACAACTTCAAAAATAGCTAAAATAGAAAAACAGAGTTTAACGATTTTTCATTTATGAGAAATAGGATTTTTCTATCTTTGCTGAAGAGATAAAAGGTTACTGTTTTCAGCAAAATTTCTTGTAATAATATGCTGTAAAACTGCATAATGCTGCATATGCTGTAAAACTGTAAATGTGTTATATTGAAACTGAAGAAAAATAATTTTTTTATTGCACTATTAGGGAGATTAATCAAAATTTAAATTCCTTTGGACGATAGAAATTTTAATTTTAAGAAACTCTTCCAAAGGTCCATAAACCTAAAACCAAGTTTTCCCGCTCAAAGCTAATGCGCAACAAAAAAGGTTCTGGACCAGTGTGCTGTGCGCGGTTCATTCAACCTTCGGTTGACCATTTCAGGGTTTAAATTTAATTTTTCGTAGAAGTCTTCGATATTGCAAAGTCTTAAGTCTGGAATTTTGAAAAAAATTTCGAAAAAAAATGTCCCGATTTTGTCAGTTTCCCCATTTTGTCAGCCCAAAATTCAACATAGGGTTGACAAAATCGGAACATTACTGTATACAATATATGAAGGTGACTAAATATAGCAACAATGATTTTACTATTCAGAAGAAATGAAGTATATATGGGCAAGAATAGAACAATCTCACCAGCAGCACGGTGTTCAAAATACCGTTATTAAAAATAAAATAGACCATTTAAACGGAAAATGCCAGTTGGTTTGAATTGCCATCCTACACCCCTGAACCAATTTTTAAAAAAATCGATCGACGAATTTTTGAGTTACGCCCTTTTGAAGCTTTATATGGCAGATTGCTCATATAAAGTAAATAAAAATCTTCAATGACACTTCCAAAAAGAACATAAATCACAGCCCGTATTGATTTTTTATGCAACATATGTCCATTGCCGACCATCTTATCGCTGTGGGAAATAGCTAGTATCGAACATGAATAAATACTTATCATGTGACACCTCAAATTACGCCAGCATTTCAAAACTAGATCACTGACAGTCAGATCAACTACCAAGCACCACATTGGTTATATCTGAACAAGTTCCGCGGACTTCCGGGAACACCCAGACAAGTGGCCAATTTCGTCCATGAACAAAATCCTATCGTGCGATACCTTAAATGACACTAGAACTCAATGACTAGATCAATGGAAGCCAAATCTGCTACCTAGGGTCAGGCTTGGTCATATCTGGACATATTTGGGGGACCCAGGGAACCCCTGGGAAGTCAATAACACAATCTGGCACATTTTTGATAATAAAGACATGTTCGGAATTGGCCATTGTGATTCTTGGTACTCAATTTGGCTGACTTGGATCTATTTTTAAAGTTTTAGTGTGGTTTTAGATGTCGTGTGATGAGTTTTTGTTCATGTTCGAAATTGGTCATTTCCAAACATGTCCAGATATGACCAAACCTAATCCTAAATAGCAAATTTGGCTTTTATTGATCTAGTGTGATTTAAGGTGCCGCACGAAAAGTTTTTGTTTATGGACAAAACTGGCCACTGGTCTGGGTGTTCCCGGAAGTCCCCGGAACTTGTCCATGTATAACCAACGTGACGCTAAGTAGTTGATCTGACAGTCAGTGATTCTGGCATAATTTGAGGTGTCGCATGATAAGTATTTGTTCATTTTCGATACTAGCTATTTCCCACAGCGATAACTTAATTCGGAACATTTCCGGTTAGTCCCAATACAGCATAAAACTCCTAAAATGGTCGGCAATGGGCATATATTGCCTAAAAATTCAATAGCGGCTGTGATTTACGTTCATTTTGGAAGTGTCATTGAAGAATTGTATTTACTTTATATGAGCAATCTGCCCTTTAAAACTTCAAAAGGGCGTAACTCAAAAATTCGTCGATCGATTTTTTTAAAAATTGGCTCAGAGGTGTAGGATGGCAATACAAACCAACTGACATTTTCCGTTTAAATGGCCTATTTTGTTTTTTAATAACGGTATTTTGAACACCGTGGCAGTCCTTCTAATGGACTAGAGTTGCATCATTTGAGATTCCATAAGGGCTCCCATTATTAATGTTCAACACGTTAATCGTAAACCATCAGCAAATAGTTGACTTTTCTCGGCGCTCAACGTAGTCTCAACATCTCCAGGATTATGTTCGCAGGAACCATTCCAAGCAACAATTTAAGTTTTATTACGTTCCTCTAGTGGGTTTCATGACCATAATCGCTAATTTTGTTGTCGTTGCGTTCTATAATACGGAATGCAAATTTAGGTACCATGCCATTGGGTTCGGGTAAAAAAGAGGAGTGTTATCTGGAAGGAGTGTCAAATATAGCCCCTAAATAGTGTTTCCTCGCAGATCAAAGATGATGACGAACGATAGCCGTGCTTGGTAATGCTTTATGAACATACTGGACTAGCTAAACGAGGAGGTGCGAACTCGAGTGTCTATTCCCCAGGTGAGGGGCGGCTCAGACAGCGTCTGTCTCGATTGATGGCAGATGGCGGAAGATGCTAGAAAGCTGGATCAACGAATCGCGCAACAATAGGGAGAAAAGGATAGATATATAAAGGGTTGTGGAAGAATATCCATGGTGTCGTTGACTCAACTGCGAGAGAGGTATTAGGTATGACACGTGGAAAACGTAGTTTGATGGTGAATGCCAAAACGTGACAGATGAGAGGTTTTGTATGCGCGCTTCGGCCACACGTCGTAACAGGAAAGGTATAACAACCCAAGTAACAATTTGGGTTTTATTACACTCTTATGATGGCATTTAAGACCAAAATTGGTCTTGAAGACCACCATAAGAGTACAATAAAACTAGCATTGTTGCTTGGGAAGGCTATAACAGGGGAAAAAGAACTTCTCGTCTAAAAAGCATGGGCATAAGGAGCACTTGGTCATCGGCGCAGAGAAGTGAATCCCCAGGAATAACCAATTTCGTAAAACCACTAATAAAACTATCAACTCAACTAGAACCTTCTGATGTCCGCTATAAAACTTCCTTCCGACGGACAGACCCACTCTTTCCAAGGTTTCTATAACCTCTTGAAGAGTCTTGCCATAAGATTAAGTAGGTTTATTACGCTCAGCTGAAAGCAACAATAAAACCGAATATGCTTTTTGCTGCTTGACGGCCAGCGAAAAAAAATGGATTTTAGATATTTTTACTTAACGTTTAAACGTGAAAACCAAATATATTCTTGCTTTTAATATATACGTTATTATTTTCCATGCAAAAATCTACGATAAAAGAAAAAAACGAAAGAAAATTGTGTTGGCCGATTTTCGGAAATTCCATTGTTCGAATTTCCATTTGGCCCATTTATTTATTAAATCGTCATCAACAGACTATAGTCCCAATGATGGATAAGTAGCTTAATCTAATAACAATCACAGTCAAGAAATTACAATTACAAACACTAACAATTTTCTTAGTCGTCATTTGTGGGGAAAAAGCATAGAAAAGTTACGACGGATCGTTTCACGTGACAAATTAAAATCAAATGCGAATGCAACCCGATTGAAAACTCGCCGTATATCAGTCAATGAGCTTTTTCGTTCGTAGTTGGTGCGTTGAAAAGGTACCCTCAGCATTGAGTTGTTCCGCAGTGCCCTGGGCCGCACGTTTAGATCAATCGCCCCAAGAATGGCAGGACTATCAAATCTTCCCTGCAACGTGCGACAGCAAACAGAGCTCTTGCGATGTTTCTCTGTAGTGTCTCCAAGTGTATTAATCGTCATCGACTTTCATAATTCGGCAACTGGAACGGATTTCGCCATGGTAGACGACGGAGAGCAAAGCGTAAGAAGCGGCGTTGAACTGATTCAATCCTTTGCATCCCGTTTTGGTAATATGGATGCCAGACAACGGAACCGTACTCAAGAGTCGAACGGACGAGTGCACAGTATAATGCCTTGAGGCAGTGATACGTCAGTGAAGCTCTTAGCGATACGGAAGACGAATCCTAATGTTCTGGATGCCTTGTTCACAATGTAAGAAATATGCCGTTTGAACGATAGCTGGCAATCTAAAATAACGCCGAGATCCTTTACCTGGTTGACACGTTGGATTTCTGTATCGCGTAGCTTATAGTTAAAAATGACAGGTTGTCTGATACGACCAAAGAAATAATGGAACACTTCTCAGGATTGACGAGCATGCAGTTCAGATTGCACCAATTCGTAAACGAGCTCTTGTTGAAGACAAATTGCATCGTCCTTGGAACGTATCTTAACGTACATCTTCAAATCGTTGGCAAAGGAAAAACGAGGACCTCCGAGTACATAGTTGACATCATTGAAGTACAATAGGAAGATTAACGGTCCTGAATTACTACCTCGTGGGATTCCAGATGAGGATCCGCATTTGATTGAAAACCCGTACCTACGAGGTACGAAATGAACCAACGCAACATACTGCCGCTGATACCGAGTCTTTCCGATTTAGCAATCGCAATAGCATGATTGATTTTGTCAAACGCCGCAGACAAATCAGTATAGATGACATCCGTTTGAGTACGATCCGCTAGAATTTCGGTAACATATGTTGTGAGACAAAGGAGGTTCGTAGTGGTTGATCTACCTGCGATGAATTCATCCATGTTGGTCGTCATTCAAGTAATGTTTACAGTGCGACAGCAGCGGAGCCATGACTACAAGTACAAGCTCAAATAACTTGGAAAAGTCCTCGATAGTTGTTGACATCTTTCTGATCCCCTTTTTTGTACACAGGGAACATTTGGACGGATTTCCATGCAAGCGGAAATACCTACGCCGAACTGGAGAGGGCTGTTAAACGTGCTTGTAGGCGGGACAAGAGAGCCTGGACTAACTCCCTAGCCGAACAAGGAGAAACCGCCGCCGCCAATGGTGATATCCGTTTGTTGTACGATATTTCTCGCCGCCTTAGTGGTGCCAGGATGAATACAAAGATGCCGCTAAAGGACAGAGCTGGTCAGCTATTGACTGACCGTACAGAACAGCTTAAGCGATGGACTGAACATTTTGAACAACTCTTCCGAGTTTCAAATGTCAGAGACCAACAAAACCAGCAGCGTACGACGCCTACAGTTCGTCGAATAAATCGCGTGAACTCGGAGGCGCCATCGCTGGATGAAATTGTAGCAGCCATCAAGAGTATGAAATCCAATAGAGCGCCAGGGATAGATCGTATTTCAGCCGAAATGCTCAAAGCTGACCCATCTTTGTCAGCCCAGATGATGCATCAGCTTTTCAGCAATATTTGGGAAACCGCAACTTTTCCGGTGGACTGGATGCAGGGCATATTGGTCAAAGTCCCTAAGAAAGGAGACCTAACGGAATGCGGTAACTGGCGTGGCATCACGTTGCTCTGTATTACTCTCAAAGTACTCTGTAAGGTAATCCTCAACCGGATCCAGGAGAAGATCGACGCTACTCTCCGGCGGCAGCAAGCTGGATTCCGTGCTGGTCGATCATGTGTAGACCATATCACAACGCTCCGCATTATATTGGAGCAGATCAACGAATTCCAGGACTCTCTTCTGCTGGTGTTCGTTGACTTCGAAAAGGCGTTCGACCGACTCAATCACGAAAACATCTGGGGCGCACTTAGGCGTAGAGGAGTTCCAGATAAGCTAGTCCATCTCATCGAGGCTCAGTACGAGGCGTTCTCGTGCAAGGTTTTGCACGACGGCGTCTTGTCCGACCCCATAAGGGTTACTACTGGCGTGAGACAGGGCTGCATTTTATCACCGCTTCTGTTTCTCATCGTTATGGATGAGATATTAGTTGGAGCAATTGACAGTAGACCAAATCGAGGATTGCCTTGGAATCCTCTAACGATGGAGCAGCTAAATGACCTCGACCTAGCCGACGACATTGTCTTGCTCGCACAACGCCGAAACGATATGCAGAGCAAGTTAGACGACCTCTCCGAGAGCTCCCAGGCAGCAGGTCTCACAGTCAATGTAGCGAAAACTAAGTCTATGGTAGTGAACACTGACAATTCCACCAACTTCACAGTAGCGGGACAACAAGTTGAGCAGGTAGCCGTCTTTCAATATCTTGGTAGCCAAACAACGCCCGATGGTGGTACCAAGACTGATATAGCCACACGGATCAGGAAGGCCAGGGGTGCCTTTGCAGGTCTGCGAAACATTTGGCGCTCAAACCAGATCACTCTACGTACGAAAACCCGAATCTTTAATTCAAACGTTAAATCCGTACTGCTGTATGCCTGCGAAACGTGGTGCAACGCAAAAACTGCAGGTATTCATTAACCGGTGCCTGCGATATATTATTCGTGCCTGGTGGCCTGATAATTGGATATCCAATGAGGAACTCCATCGTCGGTGTCATCAACGGCCGATAGCCACAAAAATTCGTGAGCGTAGGTGGAAGTGGATCGGACACACCTTGAGGAAAGGAGCGAACGAGGTTTGCAGAGCAGCACTCGACTGGAATCCACAAGGACAGCGTAGAAGAGGCAGACCCAGAGGCTCATGGAGACGGAGCTTAGCCAACGACATCCGGGCTGTAGACGAGAACCTGTCCTGGCGACAGGTAAAAGCCATGGCGGGTAACCGTCAGCAGTGGAGATCTCTGATTTCATCCCTTTGTTCTGCCGGACCGGCGGACATGGACACATAAGTAAGTAAGTAAGATGCCTCACTTGCTTAACTAGTGGCGACGGAGCGAGCGAAGCCACTGGAGCAACATCCTGTGCGCTGGTGAAGCAGAGATCCAGACAGCGAATGTTCTCGTTGGTCACGTGACTGATCTGTCGCAAAATGGCAGAACTGTAGCAGTCTAAAAGCCGTAATGCTGCACTGCGCACAGTGGAATGATCGGGATCCGGATGGAGAAAACCATTACTGGATGGTTGCCATAAAAGTCCTGGTAGGTTGTAATCACCGATAATAATGAACTCGTCGGTTGCTGTTGCCAAATTGATCACTGACATTACCGAGCGGGAGTGAACGTCGATCAGACCTTCGTTTCGTACTCGATCGGGGGGAATGTAAATTCCACACAGGAACAATCTGCAGTTAGTTGGATTAACTAAAAATTGGAGTATCAAGTACCGGAATTTCTGTTTCGTGCTAGAAGCATTAACTCAACTGGCACACTAATTTTTCGAGTTTTTCAGGTTGTAGAGCCCACAGACAATTGATTTCATCAAAAAAATTTAATCGTATTCTGCAATTTTTTTTTGTCTCTGATTTTTTAAGCCAATTTCCAACGAACCAATTTATATTCGAAAGAACGGAAGTCAGAAATCTCATAGAATTTATAACTTTTATCGTCAAGTTAGGCTTTTCCAAAAACCATATCAAGTTGTATTCAAAAAATCGCTACATGATTGATTTTTGGCACTTATTTACCCATCAATGCACACCAATTAACTACCGGAATACGGACGGTTCAATAATAAACCGCAATTCCCCGTCAATTAGCGCTGTTTGGAATCATGTACTCATAAAAACTGTCTCTTCCAACTAGAACAGACGATCGGCAGTTTGCCGACGGCACTGATTGCCTCCAACTGGCTGACAATTAGTGCTACGTACAACGTTACATATATCACACCCAGCCTAACGAGAACGTAATCCGTCATCCAAAATGAAAGCAAAACCGGAATGAGACAGAGACAGGCGAACGGATGGACGGATGGAGAGAACGTGTCGCAGCTTGTCCGCTCATTAGTAGCACCTTAATTGCTCGCCTAATGCAATAATTAATCTAATAATTTGTCACAATTAGTCGGCCGCCGACTAGAAACGGTTTCGCTGAGAAAAATCGATTTACCGCATAAATTCCCGGCATCAACATCACAACAAGATGGTGGCCGGGCGGTTCTTAAGTCTCCACCACACCCCAGAGCTGTTCGCTAACCAAACATCACAGCCAAAGCAACGTTGTCGTCGTCGTCGTCGTCGTCGTCGTCGTCGTCAGCAAGAAACCTTGACAGAAGATTAAACGTGAATGGAACATGCTGTGCGGTGCTTATTTTCCCTTTCAGACTGCAATCAAAACATTTATTATGAATGTCGTTTTCCTCTGGCTGCTGGATCCCAAAAGGGAGGGGGCGGAATCTGGCATAATGGAGAAAAGGAGCAGATCGTAGAAACCTCCGTAGCCAGCAGCAGCAGCGCACCGTACCGTTTTTCGGCAAGTAAAGTCGAAGTTGGATTTTGGAAAGTTTCTCCTTCCCGTGCGCGTTTATTTGTGTCCCTTAACGAACGTAGATTGGCTGGTTGCTTGCCGACGGGATTCGATTGAGAAGAGAAGAATGGTTGGGCTCCCTCCTCCCACCCGAAAGCACTGTAAGGTGAGGTGAAGGCGGTCGTCGTCGGTAGGTTTTGCTCGGTGGCTGGACGTGACAGTTTTGTTGAAAAGAAAATTGGCTTGACAGCCGAACGGTTTTCGAAGAGGCGAATGTCTCCAGGGTTTCGGAAAAGTAGCAGCCATTTAACATTTGACAGGCCAAAGGCGGTTGCAAACCGACGACGTGATGGCGGGCACATTGTTTATATAATTGTGAAAGTTTCATCTAGTTGTTGTTGTTTGCTTGATTCTTGCGACGGCTTTTTTAAAATTGAAGCAAATGTTCAATTTCTTAAGTTCTGTTCTGTAACGCAAAAATAGAGAAAACCGAATTGCAACATTAACGCTTGTGTATCCGATTCACTCGAAACTATTTCAGCAGTTCAGTTGTCTGGTATCGAAACATCAAAATGGAAAAATCAATTTTGTCGTGGGAAAAACCTGTCACTCGTCCGGTCTCATTCCGGACGGGGCCACAGCGATTGCTTCCATTATGGTCGCAAAAAATCGCCATTTATTGCTTTGTTTCAATCTAAACCCACGGTTCCCGACAGTTTCGTTCGCTCTTCACTCAAACATCCGACAGCAGCCGGCTCCGGCTGGTGGTTTCAACCGGCCAGTCCCATCTTCTGCACGGGCACGGACAGTTCGGCCACTACAGCACTCACGCATAGCGCCTGTGATCTCTTTCCGCACGCATACGATGAAGAAAATAATAAAATTGAACGAAATTGCAACGACTCTACAGTGCCAGAGTGTCCTGCAACCAGACCAGCAGGGGTATGAGTGCAATGAATGATCCACCGATATGACAGGATTCTGTAATGAATTTTCGGGCCCAAACGGTTTGGAGTCCTGTGCATAGAATCACTTGTCCTCCATTTTTTCTCTGTTTTGTCAAACTGGGTACAGTCGATGGCAACGGAGGACTTTTCCTGTCGTTATACGCCTGACGCAATAAACATCAACCAGTCGAGAAAAACCGTCCAGGGAAATATTTTTTTTTAACCGTCGGTCTTCTGTGATACACAGTAAAAATCATAAAAAAATTCGTCAACATATCGGTCAAACCTAAAATATCAAGCCAAAAATGCTTCTCGCGATGTTGTAGTTTTTGATTGATGTGCATTTTTTGGCGTTTATTTTTGATTTAAATCTATCAAAGGATCGTTTCGCCGTGCCAATAGGACCAGAATCCAAACACAAAAACCTAACTGACAGTTTTCAATCAGGGCGCAGCGATTTTTCCCCCACACTCGCGAGGAGGGGGCGTGAAAAAACGCGGACCCGAAACGTAGAGGTTCGCTCGCCTGACGATAAAAGCGCCTTAATTGAAACCATGGCATGAAATAACTGTTTTAATTGAATTTACCCGCAAACCGGTGAGGAATCACTTTTCGGGGTCCAGCACCGGAGTTGCGTTTCCCCTCGGGGGGTGAAGGCACACCGAATCGACGTGCATGTTGTGCGCCGCGGATTCGGTCTCCGAGAAAATAGATTACTTTGCATGAGATGGGATCCGGTGCAGGTGGATTCGCTGATGGAGACCGAAATGAGAGGAAAAAAAACTTCTAACCATTTTACGTGGACAATGGCCGTAGTTTAGCAAATGACAACGGGCAATATTGGAAAATAATTCGATGTGACTTAGAGGAAATATTCCAGCTTTGCTGGTGCAGTCGGTCGGTAGGCTGAAAATATCTCTTAAGTGTTACCAAATTGATTTCTTTTGAATGTACTGAAATTTTATCTGCTCGCATTGAATACTTCCGTCGAGCCCTGCATTTTATCGTTAGTGCAAAGCTGTTTACAAAATCTTCTTCTTAGAATCGCCCGCCATGTTGGTGCAGTGCAATGCCATATGTAATTTTTCTGACTCTGACTCTTTCAGAAACGCGACTACATTTGAAATAGTTCTAAATCAAAATCCGAACCCTATTTAAACACACATAAAATCCGCACCCGTCACATCAGGATGCTGCGAACGATTTGCCAATCAAACCAGTCATCTGCGACATCGTGCGAAAACCGGAAACGATCAACGTCTACATATATCGGGAGTGCAGTAGGTACGTACCGTAACAACTCGTAACAACCGGGCTCGGTTCCCGCGTGTAAACATCGCCGCTTCCGGACGGATCGTCTGTGTGCCCCAGCCAGGCAGGAAAACTCTGATTTCATTTAATTAAAGTTCTGTGTAAATACCGATCGAAAAGTTTTAATTACATTTGCATAATAGTTTATCGGAGTCTATTCGCCATCGTCATCATCGGGAACGGAACGGAATGGAACGACGAGACCAGGCTGTAGCACACTGGCACCGGCACCGGCACCGGCTCCGGCACCGGGGACACGATGTTAGTTTTCTCTATAACCCTGAAAATACAGTCCTTGTTTTGCTAAAATTCACGCAGCAGAAATAACCAGCCAACGAGAGTGTAGCAAAACACAACATTCACATATTGGAAACTGCGGCACAGCCAGCATATCACTGCAGTCAGACCTGCCTGCGATTAGAAACTGATTTCTCCTTCCCCAGATGACTGAAGCGAGACACAGAGAGAGAGGGGGTCATATATTCCATTAACGTGATTTGTATTTAGTACAAGCGTTTGGAAACATTCCGGACCAAATTAAATGGAAATGAAATCAAAACCCGTTGACTGGATTAAACCCTGCGGTTGTGAGATTGCCGCTTGCTGCAGATACCGTCGCTGGGTGTGGCGTTGGCTAGCCCTGTTGGTTGCTCAACCTTTCGTTGAAAAGTTTGGTCGAATGGCGTTTCATTGAAATACGGTATTCACGGTTGGGGAAAACAAAAACATCTAGATTTGTCCTCACCACTAACTGTTTGGAGTCGAAACCATTAGTGAATCATGCCCAGCAATAATCCAAATTGTTTATTCAAACTAGGCACAGAATCAACGAATACAATGATTACTGCAGGTTTTGAAAAAAAAATTAGACTTCCTAACGCTCTTGATGTAGCTTTCGTATTGCATACCTCGTTCTACAAGCATGAGCATAAGCATAGCCATAGAATTTCGCCCGTATGGACCGTGGACTGGTGAAAATTAAAAAAATGATGACTGAAAAAAGCTTACTTGGAATAGCAAGCCATCCGTTATTGTGTAACACTATCAAGTCCCTCATGCTGGTCAATATCGACACCGGTCACGTCTGAATACCGAATGCGGGACTTGGTGTGATGAAAAGGATAGCTCAGTACTAAAGACCAGGGAATCCTTTGCGTCTTAGCGAGCATTTCGGGAAGGAATTGTTGTTAGTTAAAAAGGCAATAAATAGATCAGGTTTCATCTTATTAGATAATGTGATCTGTCTACGAAAGTTTCGCATGAAAACGGAGCAGTTTAATTGAAACGACCCAGTAAACATTTTCATATGCATATTAGAGCAACAAATGAGTTATATGTACCTATATATACCCTGAAAAATCATATCTGATGCATAAAACTCGCATATGCGTACTAATTTGGAGGCCATATACGTACTACAAAATATACGTTAATAATTCAACTTTATGAGTCTTCGTATGCGATAAGATCCGACTCAAAGCGATTAGTTTTATAATGCTATACAATTCTGCACTGGAAATCGTAGGTAAATTACTTGCTATCGTCAAATACGACAGAATGTGAACTTGTGTGGATTTCATTAAGCTATATTTACAATCCTGAATTTATTAAAAGTTATCAACGATCATTTTCGGACATTGATATACGAGTTGGTGTTTGCTGGGGAGTACGATGCCTCTTGGCGATTATCATGGATATTCGGTTTCATGCTACAGATATCGTAAGCTGTATCGTCTATGAGTTGCTTATTCGTAACAGTCCATGATGCTATGCCATAAAAATAATATTTATGTTGGTCTCCTTCCAGCTCCTAGTACTTATTGGATCACATCAATCCTTGAACATTTTCAGCGCTCTTGAAATAGATGAATTACAGATCATCTTCGTTTATTTTTTCGAAGAAGCATGATAGAATAGCTCCGGATTTTCCAGATAAGCGCTCAAATTTTTTTCATGCGTCTCCACTTGACTCGATTCCATCTTGATTGAATTTGCGCAACTAGAAAGATTTACCGTCCTTGTGCATTAGCTGCCATGTCTGATCACGCGCACGACCGTATCGTATGCTGCCCTTAAATCCAGGAAAATATGATGCGCGGCATGGGTCTAAAGGATTTGCCGGAGAATGAAAATTTGAGTTTGCAACACCAAATTACTAGCCGCAGAAAATCGCCCAAGTCTCACTTGTTTAACTAATTGCCAGTTGTGGATTGGATTACGCTCAGCAGTCAGAGGTCTTTGAACGCGCGTCTCTCCTCTTCACAAGAGGAGTACGTTGCCCCCAGCTGCATTCATGTGGAGTGAACGTTTATGATGATGTGATTGAAGAAGCGGCCCTTTATCCTCAATATACTCGATATACTCGATACACGCGATCCTGTCCGTTCCCAGTTCTTTGGTTGCTTCTCTGATCTGATGAGATTGGGCCTCGCAGCCACGGATACTCCACACCTTCTCGCATTTACCACAGATATTTTGCAGTGCCACGATGTCGAACTTTCGGGGTTCTAACTGACCGAGCAATACCCTGTCGCCACCCATTAAATTCAGCGACTGGCAATTTCTGGTACCTACCAAGCATCCATTCCGTGTCCTTATTAATGTTCCGAATCGAATGTTCTTGATTATTCGTTTTCCGTAAGGCGGTTTTGGATACTTACTTACTTAATCAGCTCCAGGCCGTGGTTTCCTCCGCTGTACGAAGAAGTCTTCTCCATTCCACTCGGTCCATGACCGTAATTCGCCAGCCACGAGTGCTGCGTAGGGTCCGCAGGTCGCCTTCCACTTGATAGATCCATCTTGCTCGCTGCGCGCCCCACCATCTCGTTCCAGTCGGATCATTATTGAGAACTTTTTTAACTGGGCTGTCGTCCGGCATCCTCACGACGTGCCAAGCCTATCGCAGGCGACCGATTTTTGCGGTGTGAGCGAACACCTTCCATTCGAAAACACTAAGAGCGCCTTGGTCCTCCACTAGCATAGTCGATTCCTCATGGTCGTAAAGGACTACCGGTCTAATTCTCTGCTGGTGTCGTTGTCTGCGGTAACCAGTGAGCCCAAATACACGAACTCTTCTACCACCTCGATTTCATCACCGTCTAAAATCCGGGGAGGGAGGTCAGCATTCACTTCTCTAGAACCTCTTCCTTTCATTCGGCTTTAGATAGGTTGCCTTAATAGGTTCTCATCATAGGGCTACCATCATAGCGGTTGTATCGAGACAGTGCATTTCTTAATTTAGTCACCCTCTCCGGGTCAGACGCCGTAATGAGCCGCCCATAACCTGAAGTGAATTTGCGCACTTGGTTGAGGAACCATCCAGTCAATGTTGTTGTACTAGTTCTAACAAAATTTTATTCACGAAATGAATCACCTTCTCCAAAAAATGTAATGTACAATCAGTCACAATCATGGGTCACAGAGAATTGTGAGTCACTTAAGCTTTAACTTACGATTCAGGTTGGATTATACTAGTTTCCAAAATGTAACAAAAATCGTAAACTCAGTAAGTTGGAGGTGATTTTGCATGTAAAATTAGCCGCTGAATCCGAAAACGAGGTCAGAAAAAAGTGAAGTAGAATAGTTTTTGAGATACACGCAAAATTTGAAATTTTTCCTACAGAACGAAAGTACATGTACATAAATGCTAATATCTCCGGTTACAGTGCATCAGTTTTAAAAATCTTTTTTTTTCATATTAAAGGTGAGAGAATTTGTATCGATCAGTTGAGCTTCACGTTTTTGTAAGAATAAGAGTATAGTTGATATTTGTAAATGTGCTAATAACAAAACAAAAAAAACGCAGTTTTTGGAACATCAACTTTACCAAAGACTTTAGACAAGATATAAGATATTAATGCTCCAATTCAATACATCTATCAACAATCTATGATTTCTACTTAAAAATTTACTTAAACATTTTAATTGGATGGAACACAATTCGCCCTGTGTTAAATCTGCGTTCGTGATTCTAGACGCTCTAACTACAGGTATACCTCGATGGTACGTACCCTCGTTAGTGCGTGTCCTCGATAGTACGTACCCTCCATAATACGTACATTTTGCCTCGATAGTACGTATCCTCGATAACACGTATATTTTGCCTCGATAGTACGTACATTTTCCAACAACACTTTATTTGTTTCATTCCAAGTTTCACAAAGGGTAAAATCATTGATTTAAAAAAAATTAAAAATTAATTGCTATATTAAATCAATACCACTAAAATATATAGGGTGACGGATCCATATTTCGCCACTTTTATCCTAAAAATTTACTTGAAACGAAGTAGATCAAGGTTTTAAAGGTTCATATTTTTGATAACATGTGCACAATATTAATCGGACATTTCTTTTACTGATTCAGTACTCATATTCTTACTGAATTGCGTATTTTGCTCGTTATATTAATTATCTAGATGTATTAGCTGAACCCAAATTTCGCCATCCGGTGGCCAAATTTCGCCAGCCTGCAGACCCAAATTTCGCCACTTTAGAAAATCCTGATTTATGCAGGCTTAAATGCCAAAATGATAATTGAATTCTTTATATTCTTAATAAATCTAGTTCGTTAATAGATTTTGCTTCGTTTTTAAGTGATTGTTTATGAAACGTTTTTGAAAAACGATAAAAATAGTCATTCAATAACCGATGCTGCGAAAAACACCAAAATTGTAGAAATATTTTTACATTTTCATATTTGCTTTGTTAGTAGGATCTTGGATTGAGTAAGATTTACCCATAAAGTAGTATAATTTTCTTGATCTTATTTTCCGGTAAATATTACTAATTGCAAGGAAAATTGTCCAATCAATAAGTGCACAATCGCTCATAAAAGTGCTATTTCAGCTTAAATCGTTCCGGTCTCTTCGGCTCACTTATTGCTTGGAATGTAACGAAAAAGTGCGCTGAAGATACCGAAATGATTTGATGTAAATTAGCACTTTCATGAGCGATTGCGTACTTTGGAAGGTACAATTTTCCTTGCAATCAGCAATATATACGAAGGGAAATTCCGATGAAATAGCATTTGTATCATATTGGCCTGAACAAAACGACAGCATTTTATTCAATCCACTAATTTAAAAAGCAATCAACACGTTTTCTTCTGTGTTTACGCCATTCATAAATTAAAAAATATTTGTTTTAAGCTAAAGAAAGAAATTTCGTTGCATTTTGCATCAATATGCTTTCATTTTATATATTGCGAGAAGTATAAAATGTATAGTATAGATGATAAGTATAGTATCATTAAATTTTTTGTTACAAATGTTGCCGACGTCAATTACACTTTATTCTACTCCTGATTTGCGCTACCAAGCTTTTCGTCTAATTTTGAAAACGTGCTTTGTTTTGCCGAAAATTCCACAATATTTCACGTGTTGTCTCTTTGGTGATTAAAATAGCAATATATTTCGTGAAGTGAATGACGCTGAAATTCAACTGATGAAGTCCTAAAACTCTTAATCCACTGTTAATACTTTTTACAGTTAGGAGAACTGTAGTATTCAATAAACGCTGGACGGTGCTACTAGAGTCAACAGGATGCACTAGCCCCGTAATAGTCTTGTACTCTAATAACCAGCTGCGAAGTCTTTCGATAAAGAAGTGTCAAGTCTTAAAGACGGTTATAACCCAAGGCTTTGCTTCAATATTCAACATAGATGATGAACATTTAGTTCATCAATTTTATAGAAAAAATCATGTGGCGAAATATGGATCCATGACTAAAAATGAATACCATATTTCGCCACTTTAATTTTGGTGAATTTTTCAAAATTATCTGAAGTTCAAAGTGAAATTGGTATAAAATTAGTTGAAATATTGTACACAGAATCATATTAGTCAAGAATAATTAATTAATGAAACAGTTTTATTACATTTTTCCCCAATTATATTTTCGCCTCTCGTTTTGATTTTGTAAACAATATACCCCGTTTATGAGATGGTGTTTTCAAATTCTGAGTACTATCTGATAATTTAGTAAAAAGTGAAAGGTATGAATGATTTTTGCTAGAATAGTTCCTACATTTTACCAATTCGTTAGATAATTTCTTCTTAGTGTACCAAAAATATGCAAAAAGGCTTTGGATTCATCAAACTGGCGAAATATGGCTCCTGGCGAAATATGGATCCTCTACCCTATTTAAACAAAAGTGTATGCAAATTTGCAAATTTCATGCAATAATAAGCGTAATACAATAATGCTTCAAAACCTAAAATTGTGATTCGATAGTACGTACACTTCGGTAATACTTACGCTAAACGAAGCAAAGGTGTACGTACTATCGAGGTATACCTGTAGTGATTTTCCAATGATACGCAAATTCCGAAATTCGCGTAAAAAACCGCGTAAATACCGAAATTCGCATAAAGAATCTCGTGAATTTCAAAACTTACGTAAAAATAGACTCATAGAACACATGTGTGTAAATTCCGAAAATCGCGCAAAAAAGACATATAAAGCGACTGCGTCATTTCCTGCGCTTTGCATAGTCAATGTTCAATAAGTAATATGTAAATATACCCAACTGAGTAGTGTGATCCTATAACTTAAAAGAAAATTGAGAGCATTTAGAGCACATAAACAAACTAACTTCTGCTTCTGCCGTTCAACAACAAAACATAAACGTTTTATCGTAAACCCAACGGAGTAGAAAAACTCGCTGTTTACAACCCAGTCCAGCTTTTCACGAGCGATAATAGCGGCTGATGGGTACAACTTTCTGAAGGGTACAGTTCGGTTTTGACATTCATTGCTGGAGCGCACGCTATGTCCGAAGGTACTTGTTAATTAACTTTCATGCACCTCAGATTTTTCTTCACAGTTTGTTAGTATTGGTCAAAACAATTAATTTAGAGAAGGTGTTAAAATATTCTATCTTGGGTTTTTGACAAAATTCAATTTTCAAGGTTATATAGAGGTCATTCCCTCTCAAGTGATCATATCCGTTATAATCAACCACCTCCGATTTCAACCAAATTTGATATAATTGCTCATTCCGACCCCACATTCAATTTCCTGAAGTTTTGTACAGATTGATCAATCCCCCTTGTAGTAACATGCAATTAAAAATGAGTTTTTTCGAAAATCTAAGAAAAATGGAGAAGCGTCACTACAAGGGGGATTGATCAATCCTTACAAAACGTTAGGAAATTGAATGTGGAGTTGGAGTGAGCAGTTATACCAAATTTGATTAAAATCGGAGGTGGTCGATTACAACGGATATGATCACTTGAGAGGGAATGAGCGCTATATAACCTTGAAAATTGAATTTTGTTAAACACCCAAGATAGAATATTTTAAGACTTTCTCTAAATTAATTGTTTTGACCAGTACTAACATCCTGTGAAGAGAAATCTGAGGTGTATGAAAGTTAAATAATAAGTGCCTTTGGACATAGCGTGGAGCGGTTACTGCGGTTACTATGGAAGCCACTTCGGATGTTTGCCGGCTGAGTTAGTTTTCGCAGACCAGCCGAAAAGGACTTTACAGTAGTTATATGGAAGCGCAGTTTTGTGGCTATTCTTTGATGAAATATTGTCACATTTGTAGTAGATAAGGCATGAATTGGTATAAAGTCGATATAATTAAGTTGCAATATGAATAACCACAAATTAGAGTATAGAATTAAACTGCTCGAAAAGTGTGCTGACAGCACGGTTCGAGTGTTCGCGCAATATCAGTGCGCTAAGTTCTGAGTCAGACTGAGATAGCGCGACATCGGAAAATGATTGATAGTTCGTCGAGTAAGCGAGCGAGAGATATGCGAACCGAAGAGAATCGAACTCGGTCTCAAATACAAATAACGAGTCAGTCTGTTGATTATATTAGCCGACGTAACACGTAACTCGTGTTTACAAGTTGCTTCTGAAGTCGAAGAGCAAAAAGCACGACAACATTGACCCAATGCAAAGAATATTTCACAAAATGATAGCTAAGAAAGCACAAAAATTCTCTTCCCTTCAACTAAATTCCTCTTCGGCTGATCTGCGAAAACTAAACAATGTTTACGTTTTTGCACTCAACCGGCAAACAAACGTAGTGGCATCCATAGTAAAGGCACATTACATCCTACATTGAATGTCAAAACGGAACTGTGCCCTACAGAAAGTTGTACCCATCAGCCACCATTATCGCTCATGGAAAGCTGATATTTTTCGAATCATTGCTCAAAAAGAAAGCACAAGTAATAATCATAACATTCAAGCATTCGGAAACAATTTAACAAAATCAAGAACAAAACAACTGCTGTTCTGTTCCTTTACAGAAATCAAAGATGGTTTTTATTACCAACGCTTCTCCCACGTAGAAGACATTTTACCGATTCGATCCCTTTTTGTCAGTAGCACATCCTTGCCACAACACAATACATTCTCATTTTACTACTCATTCAATGAAATGGCAAACGTACGCATTCACATAGCAGCGTATTATTGGGAGCTTTGCTTAAAGTTACCACGCTTGAAGCAAACACCGCGCTAGAACTGCTGCCAGGCTTTTATAAACAAGCGTGTTGTTCACATAACTGTGTTGCCAAAAACAAGTAAAACTTTATGATTTCTGTGTAATTTCTTCCAATAACATCAAAATCGATCCAGCAACTAAGTAACTATGTAAGGGTAGTGATGTCCGTTAATCGTTCGATTAATTCAACTAATCGAATAAATATAAAAATATTCAAATAATTTTTAATCGAATACTGCCAGCACGAGTAGTTGAAATAATCGAATAGTTCAAAGGAAATAATATGAATGCGAATAATCCCCGAATAATGCCCGCTAACCGTTCATAATCGTTCGATTAATCGAATAAATGAAAAAAATATTCTAATATTTCTAATCGAATACCACTAGCACGAATAGTTGAATTAATTAGTGCAGACAACGCTCGCCGATTAATCGGTAATCGAATAATTGAAAATTTCGGACATCACTATGTAAGGGCATTTCATTTTTGAGTTGCGTGGTGAATAACTTTCAATGAAACTGACAATACAAACGAACGCTACAGCTGTAGCGCACTTCCTCAACACAAATGTCAAATTGGCCTAGGATTAATCGTCGTAGAGAACCTTCGACCTGTTGAGACAAGGAAGTTTTGTCACTTTTTACGGCGGGTTTGTTTTTGACGTAGGACTTCAGGAAGGTAGCTGGTATAGGGGATCATTCCAAAAAATCTCTCTCGAAAAGTGGTCAGGTTTTAAAAGCTAATAGCGTAGTGGTTTCCCGATAGATTTTCAATATTCTTACTGCAATCGATTGGAAAATCTTCTAAGAATTGGTCCAAATGAAGAAAAGTTGAATTGCAAAATTGAAAATAATGAACCTATGTTTTACCAGAATTATTGTTGATAATGACGTCATCAAAGTGGAAATGTATTTTCACGCTTCGGCTTATAATTCAGTCAATTTTCAATAGATTTCCAAGATATTTCAACCAATTGATCGGAAAATCGATTTTAAAATATTGAAAATATAGAAAACTATTGATTTTTAATGCGCGTCATTGGAAAATTGAATTATTTTCATAGTTTTGCTTTCCCTGGTCGGTGCTTCCCTAGCACGGATGTCAGAAATATACACGATATGAGCTATGGGTTTAGCCTCCTTATGATTGTATTTAATTTACGCCCTAGAGAATCTGATCGAAAATTGTTGAGCTACAGCTGTTGCTGCTTCCCGGATAAGGCAACGAAGACATCCAAATTCACCAAGCGAGACGCCACAACCACAACAACAAACCGAAGAATCCATTGACTTATCCGCCAGTGAACGATATGGTTTTGGCTGCTAAGTCTTCTACTGCGCGTCGTCATTCGGTCAGCGGCTTCCGTTGGCGACACATTGGCAAGCAGCTAGCTTGCGACACATCGGATTGGACAGGCAGTTTTCGAGTCACATCCGTGGCATAATTTTAAAGGTTGTATTTGAAACATTGTTTGCCTTACGGTGCACATCGTCTTCAGTTAGTCGTGTTCATCTGCTGCTAAGGAAAAGAAAGTATGTTGAGCGTGTTGGAGCTGGAGCGCTTGTCTCGATGCCGTGATGGAATATCTGGCTGCTGAAGTTCTGGAATTGGCAGGAAATATGCTGCTCGCGACAACAAAACGACCAGAATTATGCCATGTCACTTGCAGTTGGCCACCTGGCCTGGACTGGTATTTCATCGTGACTCATGATCATACACGAACGACTTCATCGTGCTTCATAGCTGCTGAGGCTTTCTGGCTGGTCCGTTGCAACAAGCCGTGCCTGGTTAGCGGTTATCGGTACTCCAATTTACCGAAAAGAGAATTACGTTAGGTGCATTAGTGCAACTTTATTGCAAGCTAGAGTTATGATAATCAAACAATCAGTCTTTGTAAGGATCACACAACGATTAAAGAGTTTATTATATTTTCTTGTCCACTTAATACCATAATAACACAGACAACGAGGGAAAAGACGACCAACAAATGGCGGAAATAAATTTTCTGGTCATGGGCAACATTTTCTGCCAATTCCAAAACATCTACAGCTTGTAAATGCTTTATTATTAGTGTTATTCTTTTGTAAACTGCAAAAGCTTTGCGCAAATTTTTTAGCTTTTTGAAAACTCGCGTATACCGTCTACCGATTACCAGAGGAAAAGCACTACTCAACGTAGAAACAGATCATGAAAATTTATTTACTGTTTGGTTTAGTGTGACTTCCGTTCGTTTTAATAAAATAGATTCAATTAATTCATGGATATAACTCCAAAATCGGTTGAGGATTGAACGTATACAATGTTACTACTTTGATAAACGTTGCGTATGTAGGTTATATACATAAAGAATCGTATTATTACATACATGGATACATCCTACTATCGCTACAAAGAGACTTACGTAGTCCTACGTCACCTATGCGGTCGTGTCTTGTGCACAACCCGTCAGATTTTTTCTAACACAGACATCAAATTTGATCTAAGTTCTATCGCGGTCGTAAGAAATTTTATTGTGATAAGACGGTTTAGTCACTTTCCTGGCGCATTTCCGTAACACAAACAATAGTTTGGTCTAGTTTTAATCGCTGTCGAAAGAAATCTTGTTGGGACCAAGTACTTCCCAAGCAGAGACGTCAACTTGGCCTAGGTTAAATCATCGTAAACAATCTTCAACCTTTTGGGACGAGGAGATTCTGTCCCTTTTTTCTAGAAACACGTTTATTTTTATTTATTTACGTAGTAAGTTTTCCGATCGATTCGTGCACAAATATTGAAAATCGATCAAGAAATTACTATGTTATTAGCATTCAAAACCTGCCCACTTTTCGAGTTGACGCCCTATCTAGCCCAAACTTACCGTAAGACGTAGGCCTACGTCAAAAGTTTGCATGGTGGAACTCGAAAGTTTCAAGTTTTTAATCTAATCGGCCAGTATTTGCGTTAGTTTATATAGTTTGCGTTTGAACGAATTCATCTTCAGTGTTTTGCCCATATAAAATTGGCAATTGTCGAGGAAAGTTAATATACATTTTTAAAACTAATTCTTCAACTTTCATATAAAAATAAATTCAATAGCTTCATTTGGCTTCTTTGATGCTTAATTGCTTTAAAATTGCAATTTTTTACCTTTTTCCGGGATATTTTTGATTTTTGATATATAAACAGATCAAACTGCAGAGTTCTTATCATTGAGATGGCTGAGAAAAAGATTATTCTGCATGTTTATCATTACCAAGTTTTAATTATTTATATTTTGTTAATGCACCGAACAATCACGTGTTTTATTTTTAGTTTTATTTTGGAATTTAGTGTGGATTTAGGAATTTTGAGTGACCAAAATAAGCTGACTTTTTTCCTTTTTCGTATGTAACAACTACCGTTGTCAGTGACTTGTCACTTAAAACACTCTTGTTCTACAGTATAACGAAATTCACATCGAATGCATCCCAAGCGGTTGTTTTTTTATGAACGAAAGATGAAGCTCCTAGTTCTAACAGCCATCGCTTTCTCGAGTGCGGATGTTCACCATTTTCCGCTTTAGTCAATCTTGTTTAATTCCAACGCTGCGGGATAACGTCATCATCTCGTCCTCCAATATCGGCACAGAAAATTACCAAGAATAGAGACGAGAAAAGCAAACCTAATGGTTAAATTAATTATATAATTCAGATATTAATTAGGTTTTAATTTACATAAAAGTGGGTGGCCACCCCGGGGCTAGTCCGTCTCGCGCAGTATTTCAACAGTAGTGTCTATTAAAGTATTTTTTCTGGAATTATTTTATTAGTACTGTTTTTCTTTTCCAATTCCAACGAAGTTATGCCCTTTGTTTCGAAATAAATATATTTCACGCTAACTAAAACTACTACCTATCCTGCTCTGGTAGAAGAGCAGGCATCCTAGTTCCCAAACACATACAAAAAAAATCACCAAATCCCGCCCACACGAAGACAGGCTGCCCGGTTGCTGCAAGCTGGCTGGCAAAGCAGAGCCAGAGCAAAACACTGCAAAACATAAAATACAAGGCTAATTGCATTTTAATCTTTTCTCTTTCGCTTAATTATTTCACCGAGAGAAGATCCTTTTCTGCCCCCGACCACCAACCATGTCGCAACACTGCATAATTTCCATCCGCTGTGGGCTTCCACGCCGCTTAAGGGTTCTTCATTTTTTAATTAAAAGTTATATATAATGAAAATTGAATGTTTTTCGCGTTTTCTGCATCGCGACAAATTTTCTTTCCACTTCCGGCGGCTTGCATTCGACGTCAATCCGTCGTAATTATTTTCTCACCCGCAACCACCCATCGGAAACGGTCGCTCTGATGAAGCCCTCGAAATGTAATTAAACGTTCATAAATGAAAAATAATGTCATTAATTTTTCCTTCACTGGTTTTTCTTTATTTTTCCTTCCATCCGTTACAACATCGACAGGTCTGGTTCCAGAATCGACGGGCGAAATGGCGCCGGCAGGAGAAGTCGGAAAGCTTGAGGTTAGGTCTGTCGCATTTCTCCCAGCTACCGCATCGATTATCCTGCAACGGTGCCAATCTACCAATGGATCCGTGGTTATCACCTCCTCTACTCTCCGCTCTACCAGGTAAGCCCTACTCATTATTATTGCAATTTAATGAACATTTCTAATCGATTTTAATTCATGTTTTAGGTTTCCTCTCGCACCCGCAGGGTGTCTATCCCAGCTATCTAACGCCTCCGTTGAGCCTGAATCCGTCCAATCTTGGTATGGCGAACCACGGTCTGGGGCATCCGAACGGACCACAAAACCTCAGAATATCCCCGCAAGGGATGCCTACGATGTCTTCGCCAATGGGTGGCCCAAATATGCGCCTTTCCCCGCCCCATCCTAACGGAGCCATCGCTCCGCAGAACCTATCGATGGCCCCACAGCAATCGCTCACCCCCCGACACTCTCCACTCGGTGGACACGGTGGACCCCTCGGCGGGCAACCGCCACCCCCGCAGCATCCCCCGCAGCTCGCTTCTGTAAATATACCCATAACATCATCACCCCAAAATCTCTCACTAACGCCACCTGGTTTAAGATCGCCGCCAAATTTAAATAGCAGTACCTCCAACAACAACACCAATAACAACAGCAACAACAACAACAATATCGGCGCTGGCCACCCAATTAGCCCGAACTCATCCTCCTCGGCATCGTCGCCCACTTCGTCGTTGGGGCTGAAAATGGGCAAACTAGCCAACTTGGATCAGCCATCGCAGGATAGTCCGCTGGATGGCAGCCTGCTAGGACTGGGAAAGGATGGCATCGCCGGCGGGGCGGCAGCCCTCAACATGACTGTGAATCATTCGACCGACATGAGGACCAACTCGATCGCTACCCTGCGCATCAAAGCCAAGGAGCACCTGGAGAACATCAGCAAGGGTATGACTACGATGGTGTAATAGACGATGGCACACGAATGAAACGAAAATGGTGAAAATGTTTCCTATTTATTATGATAGTTTTCGCACGTACACTAACACACGCATGCAGACACATACATGGTTAGATAAGCTGAACAAACAAATAACAATAGGCGCAAATGATCTCCCGGGATATTAGAGCTGGCACCGAACATGCTTGATCACTGACAGAAGTACTAATTAGATAATCGATATTTAATAATTAAACTGAACCCACTCAGATATGCTTAAATTGTACATAAATTATCTAGAACTATTGAGAGACCACACAGAGTATGTGTAGAATCCTTTTTTAAAACTATAAATATAGAGTTAACATACTGTAAATACTGAAACCGAAACCAGTGGAAGAAACTATGATGGGCCGAACTGAAACTAAAAAAACTAGCAGCCAACGTTAATCTTGTCGGCAAAAAAAATCATCACTCTGTACATAGTAACATACTGCGAAAACAAAAACGATCGCAACTGTAGTGATAACGATAGTAGCATAATTTCGATGACGGATGACGACGGTGGAAGGTCTCTTTTGTATAAAAAACAAGAATGTGTATCTCTAGCAAACGTTCTCGCCTGCAATCTGAAAAAATTGCTATAATAAAAATAAAAATATTATAAGTTGAAAGTGAGCTGACTTTTTGAACAGTACTATCTCCGAAATCCTTGCAAGAACACAGTGAAGTAACGGTAATTAGTAAGGAAAAGTTCTAATAAACCTGCTCTGCATTAACCAAATATTATATCAAATAATTTTAAAATAAATTGACGATATTGAAACTGGCTTAATTCCAATCAAACTGTTTTTGATGCATTTACATCAATCGATCGGAAAATCTTATATGCGTAAACTCCAATAAAGAAGGCTATTAACTTTGAGGCGTGCGCTATTGTAAAATTAAAAATAATAAAGTAAGGTCTCCTCACTTCATGATTGGTTGGAAAAGTTTTCCTAACCTACGTTACAATGGTAACGAGTTGATACTCGGGGTAACATTTTACATGTTTATAACTCAGTCAATCCTTAATACATTGCAAAGACATTTTTTGTATCAATAAACTGGAAATTTTTCAAACTATCTCTAGCAATCTGGTTATACAATGTGGTGTATAAATTTGCTAACTAAATTTTCAAAGAATTGAAAATATTTGAGCAATGTTTAACTAGAAATAATCGCTCTGTGGTTGGTTGGAAACATTATTAATTTTAAACTATTTTCGCAAGTCTTTCCTGTTTATAATTTCATTTTTGTGACGTACCTTCAAGGGCAAAACAAATACCTAGTAATACGATTTTATATTTTAACAAAAACTGCTAGGCCAGAATCTGAAAATTTCTTTACGATCAATAGAGCAAAGGAAAGTCTTTTATATTTTCATATACAAAGGCGTTTGTTCTAAAAAGAACGGGTTTTGTACTTGATAAAACATTGTTACAAATTTGGGGTTTCTTTTCGGTTTTCTTTAGCAGCAAAACGCATTGAATGTTTGGCAATACACCACCTTCGGCAATGGCAACCACAGTCAGAAATTTCTTCTATTGTTTGTCATTACGGATGGTCAGCTGCAAATGACATAGGATGACTCTAGACTTCTTGTTGACACGAGCGGCATAACTTGTCAAATCTAGGTGCTTTATCACTAAGAAATTGGTGAACCCGCTGCACCAATGCGTTCAGCGTAATTTCCCTTTCGTTGCTTTCCACTGGTTTTCAGTTTTCCATAGCCATTTCGAAGACAATTTACCGGCCACCGGGTTTGCAAGTGCAAAACCGGTCGGGCCGGCCAAAAACCAGTTTCTTGGCAACCTTACAATATATTGTAGAAAAACAAAAATGAACTGTATCTACGGTTCAACTGCAAAAAGTACTACAGCTAAGGTTGCCAAGAAACTGGTTTTTGGCCGGCCCGACCGGTTTTGCACTTGCAAACCCGGTGGCCGGTCAATCCTGCAAAAGGCGGGTTCTCCGACATATGAAGCCAGATTAGTACTTTTTGCCTGATTTGTTAAATTTTCTGATAATTTTATTAACAATCCTGAGCAATGGATCATTGAAGATAGCCAGTTTTGCAGTGACAATACTTTGCTTCTGGCGGTAATATACATTAAATTGTCACCACCACTAGCACCAGAAGCAAGTAGTTGTCACTCTGAAACTAGTTATCTTCAATAATCCATTAAATTTTCGTTGTGGTTTCGACTGTGATGTCCTACCGTTCGCTATCTACAACTGACTGATTATCCCATTTACACGATAAACTGTCAACCGACTTCCGGCGTCTACCCAAATAATTTGTCATGAACGCACATTACACACATTCCAGACAAATCCTCTAATAATATATTGCCCTTTGCATTGAAAGTTGGATTTTGAGCACACTTATTCAGTCACACATTTTGTAGGTGAGAAAAGTTGCCAAAATTTCGTGGTAAAAACCCAAGAATCTTGGTTGATTCCTATTTCAATTCTAATGCTCACGTAGAGTTGTTATCGACGCTACGAATAATATAAAAATAGTTTCTAAATACATAATTCCGCGCATAATTCATAATTTGAACAAATATGCAGCATATATGAAATAAATGAAAAATTAAATACTATTTGCTTTTCCTACAACTGGTACTGGCGCCACTGCTAAATCAAATGTCAGCTCAGATGGGAAAGTTGCAATGATGGGAAATGTCGATCAAAATCTATAACGATTATTGATAAAATTTTCTTATCGTTAATAATTAATAACGATAATATGAAAGTATAAGCAAAAATACGTAAGAAATAGAACAAAAATGTTAAAATAATAACAAGCCAAGAAGAAGATTTCACTTTAAACCGTCTAATTTTCGATACTCTTCCGTGACGATAAAGTTTGATGGTATTATCGATATAAGATTACTAGCGATATTATCAGTAGCACACTTTTCATCACAGTTTTGAAGGTTGCACTTTATAAGTGTGCAGTCCAATTGAGTGTGAAGAGCGCAATACTGCCACAACCCCCCATGCCTCATGCCCAACTATTCGGAATTTTTATTATTATTGATACATAATTTTCTGTCATTACTAACCAGCAGCGCCACTTTGCTAGCAACGCATAAAACATCGTGTTTAGCCTGGACACAAACTCACTATGATGGTTGCTACTATTCTCCGCTAGGGGTACAGTTATGCTGACAAGCTTTTTTAGTCTGGACTCTTTATGAGCTTGAACTTGAACTAGGACAGTTTTTTTTTCTTTTAAAATTGTCTCATTTTTGTCAATCTCTAATGCTACTAAAGATTTTATAACGTCTATAAATCTTCGTTTCAAATAAAAAACCAAAACCTACTGTGTGCCGTTAAAATTAATGCGAAATTTTTCATTATTCAAACTTTCTCAATAGCTGTGAAAATATTATCCAATTAAACATTTGAATTACGCTTTTACACCGATGGCTCAAAAATAAACAAATCTATAGGAGCCGGCATCACCGGTCCTGGAATACATCAATATGTTCCCATGGGAAACTGGTCGACTGTCTTTCAGGCAGAAGTGTACGCTATCTTAGAATGCACCCATATCTGCCAGAGGAGAAATTACCGACATGCAAAAATTTGCATTCTCTCTAACAGTCAGGTCAGGCAGCACTTAAGGCGCTAAAGGCCGCAATGTGCAATTCCAAACTGATGTGGGAAGGTATTCTCTCACTGCGACAGCCAGCTCATAAGAACCAGGTCCAACTTTACTGGGTTCCGGGCCACTGTGGAATTGAAGGAAATGAAAAGGCCGATTTACTGGCACGAAAAGGATCATCGACAAGATTTATAGGACCAGAACCATTTTGTGGAGTCTCGTCAAGTACCTACTATAAAAACGGAACTTGACAAGTGGGTTAGAACGACCATTAAAGTGAACTGGAATGGCACAAACGAACTACGACAATCAAAAAGGTTTATAGATCCTAATATCAGAAAAAGCCAAACATTCCTTGGGCTCAACAAAAAAAAAGACCTAACTACAATGACAGGACTAATCACTGCCCGAGCAAACATCATCTCATGAGGATGGGCAAGCTCAATGAGGAGACTTGCCGCTTCTGCAACCTTGAGATTGAGACCTCGGAACACCTACTCTGCGAATGCCGAGTATTGATACAACGCAGACTGCGTATCCTCGGGAAGGGAATCCTAAAACCTTCCGATGTCTGGAATAAAAATCCCATTGAAGTACCTAACTTCATACGAAGTGCACTACCGAACTGGGATACATGTGCAATCTGACTCGGCCGTCAACTCGCCAATAGTGATGAGCCAAGAGTATGCACTTAGATTAAGGTGGAGTATACCACAATAGATCTCTATTATTGGTCGCAGTGGTTCATTCTCCTACAAGGAAAAAAACATTTGAATTAAAGATTAGGGTTATAGTTTTAATATTCGATTGTAATTTATGGGGGTCAACATGGAACAAAGAGGGAAACTGATCAAATGTGTCGCGAAAAACAATTCAAAAATTGGGTGTACTTACCACCATGCATAAAGTTGGGCGTTGAATGCATAACATAGGCAGGGGCGGACTGGCCCACCGGGCAACCGGGCAAATGCCCGGTGGGCCCCAGTAAAAATTTCGTTGTTACACAAAATGAGATTTTCCAAAATTTTTATTTCAGCTAAACTCTTTCTACGACTCACGAATGTTCAATTCCTGGGGCCCCATGATTCATGAAATCAACCGATTTGATGATTGAAAATTCAGCTTCAAATGGGACTGTTGGGGCCCCGAACTTCAAACCAAAATTTCTCTTTCAATTAAACTTTTTCTATGACTCACGAATGTTCGATTGTTGGGGCCCCATGATTCATGAAATCAACCGATTTGATGATTGAAGATTGAAAATTCAGCTTCGAATAGGACTGTTGGGGCCTCGAACTTTCCAAAATTTCTATTTCAAGTAAACTTTTTCTATGACTCACGAAAGTTCGATTGCTGGGGCCCCATGATTTATGAAATCAACCGATTTGATGATTGAAAATTCAGCTTCGATTGGGACTATTAGGGCCACGAACTTTAAACCAAAATTTCTCTTTCAATTAAACTTTTTCCATGACTCACGAATGTTCGATAGTTAGGGCCCCATGATTTATGAAATCAACCGATTTGATGATTGAAAATTCAGCTTCAAATGGGACTGTTGGAGCCCCGAAGTTTAAACCAAAATTTCTCTTTCAGTTAAACTGTTTGTATGACTCATGAATGTTCGATTGCTGGGGCCCCATGATTCATGAAATCATTAAGTTGAGCTGTTGGGGTCCAAGCTCCGAAAATATTACCAGCTTCAATTCGAGTATTTAAAATTAGAATTAGTATTTCATCCGCAGTTATTTGACTACTTATAAATATTGAACTGTCGGCTTAAGCTCCATACTCAGTTTACTTCAGTGGCGACGGTCCGTTATCGATCCTGCGCCGAATGAATTATGGTCCTACCTTTCTTCAAACCTCTCGAACACCAGCTGAACGTGCATCATCCTCGATAGCACACATCTATAAGTGCGATGTCTACTCCGAAGTTTACAGCCTCTTCTTGATTCTCTGCTTACAATAATTTTGGCTCCTCTTTCGACGGGCCTTCTAGACACGTGACCAATCCAGCGCAGACTGCCACACTGTGCTATCTTCATTATAACAGCATATTTGCATTCTTAATATAGCTCGTGGTTCATGCGTCTGCGCTACACTCCATTTTGGATTTTGCCAAATTATACGCTAAACCCCAAGCATTCGTCGATCAGCTTCTTTTAGCGTCCATGATTCATGTCCGTAAAGGGCCACCGAGAGGATTAGTGTTCTCTAGAGCGTCTGTTTTACGCGAATTTGCAAGCTACGGGACTTCAGCTACAAAATGTAATGCCTGCGTAAAGGCCTATTCGCAGCTGTAATTAGTCGTTTTATTTTGCGATTTACATCGTTGTCACATGTCACGAGCATACCAAAATATATTCAGTTCCTCTTCGACACCGACACCATTTGGATTTCCACGCCATGTACTTCGTTTTGGCGGTGTTAATGGTAAGTCCCAATTTCTCAATAAATGACCTAAAGGCTTCTTTCGCTGCTTTACTTTTGATTTTGGTATATCGACGTTATCGGTCTCATCTGCTATTCTGACTCATAATTTTTACTCATCCAGCGTCACACGAATCAACGTAACTAGTCCTGTGGGAAAACCATGTCCTAGCGTTAACTGTTACAGCTCATTTCGTTTGACTGAATCGTATGCCGCCTTGAAATCCATAAAAATATTATGAGTCTGCAAGTTGTACTCCCGGAACTCGTCAGTTACTAGACGCATGGTAAATATCTGATCCATCGTGACCCTCATGAAAACCAGCTTGATTCTCGCCAACGAAGAACTCAGCTAACGAACTCAGTCTAAAACACAGAATAGGGAGAGCACCTTATAGGCAAAATTGAGTAACGTAATGCCTCGATAGTTTTTACTCTCATGTCGATGTCCGTTTTTAAAATTATGGGAAATGAGGCCAATCAACCACTCCTCCGATATTTATTTTCCTCCCATATTCTGCGCTCGCTCCCCGTTTTTAGAAGTTCAGCCAGGATACCATCCTTTACAGCAACTTTACCGTTTTTCAGCTCACTGATTGCTCTTTTGGCCTCCTCCTGTGTTTGCGGCTCCACAGCTTGGCCTTCGCTCAAAATTCTTATCCTGTAGCTGCTGATCTTCGTGTTTACTTCTCTATTCAACAGCGTCTGAAAATACTCTTCCACCTGGCTGCTACCGTCGTTTGGTCAGTAAGCAGGTTGCCAGCACTATCATTGCACATTACAGGCATGGCAAAATTCTTGCACCTGACCGTTTTGTGGAAACTCCGTGTGTCGTTGCTGACGAACCTCTCCTCTGGACTGGCAAGCACGTGCTCTTCGTACTGGCGTTTTTAGACGGTGGGTTCTTTTTTCCGCAGCTCTACCAGGATGAACCAAAAAGATTCGCGTAGAGTCTCGGGCATTCCTCACATTGAAATCGTGTGAAGAAATTCTACAGAGGATTCGCACAGAATACCTTGCTTATAGAAGCATGATTCTTATAGGAGAATCCAAGAGTTGAATCCCAGGGATAGCTATAACTCGGAATGGGAATCGCCTGCACTATGAACTGTTCTGTTCTGACGTGTAGACGCAGTAAGCTACTCATATATATTGAACTATTGACATCATATCATTTATCACGCAAATCAAATCAAATGTTCACGCTGTGGCAGATCCTCCAAAAAGTCCATGAATAGAGAATTCAACGGACAATTATTTCATTGATTTCAAAGTTGCGTATGATACCTTCGACCGTAAATTATGGCCATTCTAACCTCGCAGGGGACTTTCTCAACGTAATGGTTCCTTGTGTGGGCTGTTCAACATGCCGCTACAGGATGTTATCAAAGGAGCAACACACAGGCGCAATCTTCAGCAAATCTAGTTAGTTCGTCTGTTTTCCCAATAAAATGCATATTGTCGATAGAACAGAATCTGGGGTGGTGGCTGAACAAACTAAAACTCAAAGCAGCGAAGATTGGGTTGAAGAAAAATGCGTCTAAACTAAAGTACCGTGAACCGCTAATATGACGCACATGCTAAAAGCTGGTAACTCGGTCCTAATAACGACTGAGTTTGTTTTGTTTCGAGCATTGAGCCGCTATGCTGCCCGTTCTCCCGATACTCGACACTCGACAGTGCCTGAGTCGAGTCGAGTTGCACGACATGACTTACAAAATAGAGCCCATATTCATTCGATTTACTGTCCTTGTAACGCTGATGTCTTTAGAGTAGATGTCTTTTTTTGTGTTAATTTACTATCATGAGAATATTGCAAACTGGGGCCCCTAATATCAAAGGTCCGGTGGGCCCTTTGGCTCCCAGTCCGCCCCTGAACATAGGGTATGTTGCCGCTTCGTTGTAATTGTCTATTACCGTCCTATCCAACACAAATTATTAAACATATCAGGGTTTTTATGACACACAATGTAAAACTAGTTATTCCCTAATATTTTAGTTTGTTGACTATCATACGCGCTCAATCAAAGTGAGCTGAAATCTATTTAAATGCTATTTTTCATTAAAGACTTCCTACCAGCCAAAGTTCCTACACTCAAAAAAATCGGCACGTCAAGTTTACGTGAAAACATAGGTAATTCTCATCCATCACACTTTTCATGTAACATTCACATGGATTGTTGGTAACTTGCACACATACTAACCAGCTTACGTGCAATCCCGGTAAATTTTATCAACTTTCCCATTAACTAGTACATGAAGTACATGTAAGTTGCTGTACAGAAGTTTACATGATTTTTCATGTGGATGCGACGTGACGATTTTTTAGAGTGTAGGTTTTTTCGTGCGACGAAGAAGAAAATGTTGACTAATCGTTGCCATACTGACTGCCAGAAATGTACTCTGACGACTGTTAGGTAGAAATTCACTAAAGAAACTAGGTAACTGTTAAATATAGTTTTAACTACCGACCAAAGTTAAATCTTACCTACGACGGAGATAAAAAGCGACTGGAAAGCACTTACACTTCATTCAGAAGTAACCAGTCGATTTGAGACAAAAGGTCACATCACCCATAGCGGAATCAAAGAGGATTATAGCAACTACAATCCCGTTGTCTAAAGTAACCAATACCATGCGCTACATAGTTCAAAAGATCCGGATGCTTTTCAGTTCAGAAAAGCGTAAAACTGATAACAACAGCGGCGGGAAAACGAGGACTGAAGATAAGGAGGAACGTATAAAGCAGAATACACGCCGATATGGAGCTCCCCTTCCTACGGACGGGGCAGTCCTTTATTTTATAACACAGAAATAAAATGTTACTTAAAATTTTACATAGAACACAGAATAGAAATAAATAAACTTAAAAAAAATTGTATTTCATTATTTCTCATGTTAAATTGTAAAAGTACAAACCCGTGTCAAACATGATGACGTAAAAAATATGCCCACATCTTAATGGATTTCATAGCAGCATACGATACAGTCGATCGAGACCAGCTGTGGCAGATAATGTACAAACATGATTTTTCCGATTGACTGACGCGACTGATCAAAGCTGGATTGGATCGAGTGATGCGTTTCGTTCGAGTCCCTTCAATACGTGGCAAAAGTTGAGACAAGGTGACGGTTTATCATGCAGCTGTTCAACATCGCTCTTGAGGGAGTAATCCGATGAACGGGCATTGAAACGATAGGCACGATTCTCATCAAGGGTAGCCAACTCCTAGGCTTTGTAGAAGGTTTTGATATTATAGCCAAGAACTGCAATCTATACCAGACTGAAAGCGAAGTCTAGGAATGTCTCGAAGGCCAAAGCTAGATGCTCAAAGGAAACAAACGCGTGCCTCCATAGGACGTTGACGGCAACGAACTAGAAGTAGTAGATGAGTTCGTGTATTTGGGATCGCTGGTGACCACGAGTAGCACTAGCAGGAAGAACGAACGGTGCATTCAAGCGGGAAATCGGGCCTACTTTACTGCTGTATAAACCCCTTATTAGACCAATAGCTCTTTATAGACATGATACCATGACGCTGCTCACGGATGACATACGATTGCCACTTGCCATGTTCGAACGGAAGGTAGGGGAAGACGGGCCCCCCTAAGCGAACAAATTGCTAGCATAAAATGTGTACGAAAATTCACCTTTTCTTGTTCCACACATGGAAAAGCATTCATTTATCTACCATTAAAAATTATATAAAGAATTAATTAGTCTATTTTTCCGTGATTTTTCTTCAATTTTCCAAACGTCTAAAAATTACTCGTTCACAACCAGGCGGGGTAAGAAGGACCACCAAAGGGGTAAGACGGACCATGGCAGAGTAAGGCGGATTGCGGCAAATTTGAAGGTTTCTTTGAGTTGTAAACACAATTTCAATATTAATAACTAAGTAAGAACAAGTTCTTAAGGAGTTTTTAGGTACATGCTAAAAGAAGGTATAGTTTAATTTAGAGACCTGCTAAAGGAAGGAATTTTACTACTAGTAGAGTAGAGTAGACGTTATTTTACTCCACTGGTTTTTATTTACACTTTTCTTGGCGTTATTTTGTTGATTTGTCAGCAGGACTTTTACTCTTTGAATACGCTTCACTTTAGGTGAAGGCAAAGAAGGCAACATATTAAATGAGCCGTTAAGCGACTTGGGATCATCGAATTTTGATTCCGTTAGATCCAAATTTACATTGATTGTGTTATTCGAATGGCACTTGTTGGCTTCTTTTGACGTGGGAGGCTTTGTGTTAGGCAGGATGATCTCAGATTCAGGATTAATTTTTATTACAGGTGTACTCTATTCCGAAAAAGACACTGATGAAGCCTGCAAGTCGTAAACGAAATGCGTATCTGTCAGAATAATAAAAAAGTTAGTCAAATTCAACAGGAAAAAAAGTTGGTTTTTCATTCAATATTTTTAAAATCTATTAAAACACTAAACAGAAGAACATTAGGCAATTATGAGCACTATGACGTATGGCCCTTTTACCCCGTGAAAAATGATCCGTCTTACCCCTAGCTAACAATTCACATTATTTTGCTTTTATCTCTCAATCCGTACTGTTTTATATACCTTTTCCGCCACACACAGAACAAGAATTTCCCAATTAAAGTCAGTGGTAAGAGAAACGACAAAATACATAGCTTGTTTTTTGCTGAATAACCTTAAATTTGTTGCTGCTGAAATTATATCGCATGAAGACACTGCGAACGAAAAGTTTGTTTTGACGTTGGATACGGCCAAGTGCCACAGGTTGTCTCGAAAGTGTCTAGATAGTCTAATAAACAAAACATACTGGGGCATTTGTAGAAAATTTAAGGATTTCTTGACGAAATCGATGTGGTCCCTCTTACCCCGCCGGGCCTTCTTACCCCTTGTTACCCTACTGCTGACGATATTTTCAGAGTACAAACAGAAAGTGGAGACGTATGAATCTCGAGCTACATGCATTGCTTAAAGAGATTTCCATCGTATATCTGACGAAAATTAGTAGGCTGCGGTGGGCCGGACACGTCGTAAGGATGCCGTATGATAATGCGATGAAAACAGTTCTCTTCAACAAACGCCACTGGTAGCAGCAACAGAAGGAATCGACCAGGTCGAAAGTGTTTTGCGACTTGTGAGAAGACTAGGAAATTGGCGACGAGTGACCCTACATCGAGTTGAATGGAGACGACTCCTTGAAGCAGCACGAGTCACCCCGGCTCCAGGCTGCTGACGACGACAACGATCTGTATTGCTGATTCGTTCAATGTGTTGCTTCCTAATTAGTTTATTTTCGATTAGTAACATAATGTATTTTAAATATCAGAATGTGTTATAAAACGGGTAGAATCTTGTTATGGCCTCGGGATCGTTAAAGAGGTAACTTCTAGAGCAAGGGACACATTCCAGCGTTACGGGACACTATCGCTAATATGCAGATCGGTTTCTGTTTCATCAAATCCCTGGTATTCTAGTGGAAAATAAAGTACTCTTTAAACAACTATTTTACAAGGCATTTACCAAAAAATTGGTGAAATAGGAGACGATTCACATGGGTGCTAATTGTGTCCCGTAACGCTGGAATGTGTCAAAGGCAAAATAATCAGTCTTGTCTTATATTCAAACATTGTATAATAAATTATAAAACATACTCAATATTTAGTGAACGGGACACAACACTAATAGTTCTTACAAAACGGATAGTTTATCTTTTAAACCGACCGGTTTCGGGAAGTAAGAACTATTAGTGTTGTGTCCCGTTCACTAAATTTTGAGTTACCGGTTCTTACGTTGGCATAAAAAA